>NC_057412.1:8075556-8393363 GCF_019320065.1 Cervus canadensis | reverse complement strand
TCAGTAGAAAAGATGATTATGGAATAGCAAATAAAAGAAGCAACTCTTCAAACTTGGAAATCATATAGCAGAGCTGTCTAAGGAGTAAATTTAAAAAGTATTTTAATTTGTCACACAGGAAAAAGACCTGACATATTCCTTCTGCTTCTGAAATATTTTCCTATCCTTACTGCTAGGAGATTTAATACACTGTCAGGGGGTGAAATTGAGCATATTAAACATCTGTTTGTGGGTTGGGCTAGACAATCTCTTAAGTTCATTCCCAAAATGCGTACAGTCCTTCCCAAATGTACGTAGAAGATTCGGTCCAGGATCCCAGTGGATACTAAAATCCACGGATGTTCAGATCCCTCTTAAAATGGCGTGGTTCAGTCATCTCTCCCTCTCTGTGGTTCTGAAACTGAATACTGAGGGCTGACTGCATCTATGCTACTGATGCTGTCAGGGATGTGGGCAAGGATATGAGCCAGACTGACTAGACTCACTTTGTTGTTGTTGCTGTTTGTTTGATTTGTTTGTTTGTTTATTGGTTTTCAATTTTTTTTCTGTTTGTTTAACCTTTTTAAAAATTTATTTTTATTAATTTTTTTTTGTTTTTTACTTTGTATTAGAGTATAGTTTGACTGACTGGCTTCCCAGGTGGTATAGTGGTAAAGAATCTGCCTGCTAATGCAGGAGATGCAAGAGACCAAGAGGCGTGGGTTTGATCCCTGGATTGGGAAGATCCCCTGGAGGAGGAAATGGCAACTCACTCAAGTATTCTTGCCTGGAAAATTCCAGGGACAGAGGAGCCTGTTGGACTATACTCCATGGGCTCGCAAAGAGTTGGACACGACTAAGCACATGTGCATGGACATATGCATAGCTGATTGACAGTATTGTGTTAGTTTCAGGTGTGTAGCAAAGTGATTCAGTTATACAAATACATATATCTATTAGTTTTATTTTTCAAATTCTTTTCCCTTTTAGGTTATTAAAGAGTATTGAATAGAGTTCCTTATGCTAAACAAACAAATAGGTCTTTGTTTTTTATCTGCTGTAAAAACAGCAATGTGTACACGTCAATCTCAAATTCCCAAGACTGCCTATATTTGAATATAGAATTAGCTACAAGTTGCAAACAAGTGGTTTTCTGCAGATCTGTAGCACTAATTGATAGAGAAAAATCTCAAAACTTCACTTTATTAGTTGGCTTTTGATTCCACGGTTCTGGAGAGTGTTAGAAATGTTTGTGTATGTTTTGATACTACCAAATTAAGAGATATTTGATCTCTTAATCAAACTAATTTGATCAACTAGTTGATATTTATAAAGCTGCTATTTCAATCCATTTCATTTGGAATACAGTTGCAGCAGTGTTAAATGATTTTGTGCTAGCTTCTTTGTATAGCACAGTCCACTTCTTTGTAGTACAGATGAGATGAGCAGGTGTGTGGAGATCAAACAGAATCCAAGATAGAACCTCATTTGTCTTGTGAGTCCTTATCACAATCTGGGATAGAGGGTGTGAGTGAGGTGGATGCTGAGATATTAACCCATAAATGGTGATCAAGATATTTATACAAGAGCTTATAGAACAAAACAAATGAACTTCTTGGCCAACTCAATACTATGATATCGAATGTAGAATGGCATGTTGGTGATGAAAACTTGGTAATTCTTCTTGGTCAAATTTTTACAAACATTTATTTTAGCATTTTCTTAGTCAACTCTGCCCTCCTTTCAGGCTGTCATTAATTGAAGGTAATGAAACATATGCAAAAACTTGGAGAAATTCCTTGGACTAAACTAATTCAGACCACAATTGGCAACAAAATTATGTGGCTTTCTGTGCATCGGGAAGTTATTTCAGGAGAGGTTTGAAGTTGAAGTTACTGATCCTGAAACCATTTTGAGCTTGCTACCAAAATCAAAACTAATTCCCTGAGAAATGCCTACATAATTTTGCTTGATTCAATTATATTTCCTGATAATTTTTCATAGATAATAGGTATCCTTGATCTTCTAATAGAAGAATAGATTTCTAGCTACAAAAATGTTGTCAGGTATGGTATAGCTTTATTACAGTATGCAACAAGTTGACTTTGTATAATTCTTTTTTTTCCCACTAAGGCTAGGAGGAGGAAAGGAGAAGGAATCATAATAAGTTACCAAAAGAAAATTTTAAAGTATTGTCTTATTTTTAGAATTTACATTTTCTGTGTTGCTGTGTCTTGATCTGGGCTAGATAAGACCAATGACAGTTATTTGGAATCTGAGAAGTATTCAGTCTGATATACATTTTAAAACTATTCAGAACTCTCTAAATGTTTCTCATGGGTTCATCTCTTCATGCCACAGTGAGAACATCATTACTACATGGCAGCACATCTGGCAAATGAGTGGCAAGATCAAGTTGAAGTCATGGAACATTCCAGAGAGGCCAACATTCTAAATAAAAGCAGCTTAACTCAGAATGCTGTGCAGTAAAGGGTGATTGCTTTGGCTTCTGCAGTAGCCTCATTGATGATCTGGCATTAAGAAGCTTTCAACAAGTAAAATTTAAAAGATGTGCCCATTGGAAAGAAGGTGAAAAATTATATCAATGGTAAGCATTTGATATAATATTCATTTAATTCAGATTTTTTTCAGATAGTTTCACATTGTCATAGTCTTTGCTTCTAGTACTATTGATATATTGTCCTATATAGTAGTCATGGGTCATGGGTGACCATTGAGCACCTGAAACCTAGTTAGTGAGACAGAAAAACTGAATTTTCAGTTTAATTTCAATTCCTTTAAATTTACAAATCGAACACCAAATATCTCATGAATATTTTTATATTAATGATATGTTAAGAAAGAAATATTTTAAATACATTGGTTTAAATAAAGCATATTATTAATAATAATTTCACCTGTTGCTTCAAATTTTTTTGTTGATGTGACTGCCAAAATGCTTAAAATTACACATGTAGCTTGCATTGTATTTCTATTGGATAGTCCATTTCTAGTTTGTACTCATTAGAGGCTCAAAAATGTCTAAATTGCCTAGATGCACAATCTCCTCATTTTCTGTCCCATAGAGTGACGATTATGTATGTTTTTCAACTAACTTATAGTTCGATTCTGATTCTGCCATGTAACTTCACAGTTCCTTAGAGAAAACCTTGTTTTTTCTGAGAACAAGTTATCAAATAGTCATTATCAAATATTTAATTATCAATAGTCAAAGTCACTGAATGTTCTCCCCAGTCTTTCTTTTTTTTTTTTTAAATGAAAGTATTTATTTTTTAAAAGAAAGATAATTGCTTTACAGAATTTTTTTGTTTCCTGTCAAACCTCAACAGGAATCAGCCATAGGTATACACATATCCTCTCCCTTTTGAAGCTCCCATGTCTTTCTTCCTTGGCTGTCTTTAATTCTTCAGACTAACCCATGTCAAAAATTACAAGCATGATGTTAGAAAATTTTTTGCTTTTATATATATATACATATATATATAAGCTTATATATTTGCTTAGATAACATATATATTTGCTTATATAATGCATTGCTAATATAATATATATAATTATATTGAAGTATAGTTGCCTTACAATGCTGTATTCATTTCTATACAGTGAAGTGAATCCACTATATGCATATATCGCTCTTTTATGGATTTCCTTCCCCTTTAGGTCACCACAGAGCACTGAGCAGGGTTCTCATTAGTTATGTATTTTATCCATAGTATCAATAATGTGTATAAATCACTCCCAATCTCCCAATTCATCCCACCTTCTCCCTTTCCCCTCCCTGTTTTCCATACTTTGTTCTCCACTTGCTTGTATTTTTGATTGGAAAATGCCTCTACTCTCTCTTAATTTAATCCACTTCCATCCAGCTAGTTTATGGACTCCTTTAGATTTCTGAACTTGGTCTTAAACCTCTGCTGTCTCCTTATCACATCCTAGATGCATTTGTTGATCCTTATTTAAATGACTTCCCACAGTTTCCTCAAAATACTGCTTCTTAAGGAACATCGTCAGGATTTCACACTCTGATGCCTGGGACTCAGGATCGTTCTGATTGAATGCAAAAGCGCTGCTGGCATCTTGCACCCTTCTTGGCCCCACACACAGTGCTGCGGAGGCTGCCTGGGCTTCCGACCTCAGGCGACCCACGGCCTAGCGGGAGAGGCACAAAACGAACAGCTGCGCTTCTGCCGGGCTGCTGGAACCTGCCTGGTCTGCAAGCACACAGAGGGGAAATGCCTGAGAATTCAGCTCTCCCCGAGAACAGCTCGTAGCCAAGGGCTGATATGTGGGTGAGTGTAAACACTCCATCCCTCAATCGGGGCAGCTGGTCCATGAGACTTCAGGGAACACAGAATGCCTTTGAGTTATTGCATTTAAGTTGTGCTCTGTGGAGGTTTTGTGGCTACCACACCCTTCTTTGTGCTACTCCCTGTTCTGATCTCACATTATCCCTCCTACGCTTGTGTCCTGGAAATATTTCAAATAGACTGCTTCCTGAAAATTCCTTATCATTGCATTTGCTTCTGGGGGATCCAATCCGATGTCACTGATCTTGGGTACTAGAATGGGCTCTAGGAAGCAGACCCTTGGGATGTCATTCTGGAATTGGATCACACAGTCAGCAGATGACACAGAAGTCCTGTTGTTTGTGGTGAGTGAAGGGATGACAACCTCTGACCTGCTGCAGCATGACTTTGTTGATACTTCTGCCTTCTGGGAATTGGGAAGGGATGCAAGTGTAAAAGGATTCATTGGACTATACAATAGCTAAAGAATTGGATGGTTATTATAATAGTAAGAATGATGGATGGACGAACAAGAAGATCTTACTGTATGTCACAGAGAACTATGTTTCACACTGTATGATAAACCATAATGGATCAGAATATTTAAAAAAGAATATATATATGTACACACACATATATATATAACTGAGTCACTTTGCTGCACAGCAGAAATTGACATTGTAAATCAACTATACGTCAATGAAAATTATTAAAAGAGAAAAAAAGCAAAAAGAAAGATGGAGATGTTTGGTCCCTGCTAACTGATGTACTGGGGAGAGAAAATTCTAAGCCTTGATGGCCGATTACCACTTTGTAGGGGAGGAAGTGCTCAAGAATTCTATTTTATAGATGCTTAGTTTTATTCAAGAGAAATTTCAAGGAGAGGGTGTTTCTGTGACTGTTGTTGTTATTATTCAGTTGCTCATACGTGTCTGACTCTTCGTGACCCCAAGAACACCAGGCTTCCCTGTCCTTCACCAATCTCCTAGAGCTTGCTCAAACTCATGTCCATCACGTCGGTGATTCCATCCAACCATCTCATCCTCTGTCTCCTTCTCCTGCCTTCAATCAATCCCAGCATCAGGATCTTCAATCATGCCCAGCATCTGGCATCAGGTGGCCAGAGTTTCAGAGCTTCAGCTTCAGCATCAGTCCTTAGTGGCAACAATTTGCTGGCATATTGAGTGCAACACTTTCACAGCGTCATCCTTTAGGATTTGAAATAACTCAACTGGAATTCCATTACCTCCACTAACTGTTCATAGTGATGCTTCCTAAGACCCACTTGACTTTACATTCCAATTTGTATTTCCTTGAGGATTGAACGGTTTGATCTCCTTGCAGTCCAAGGGACTCTCAAGAGTCTTCTCCAACACCACAGTTCAAAAGCATCAATTCTTCAGCATTCAACCTTCTCTATGGTCCAACACTCACACCCATATATGACTACTGCAAAAACCATAGCTTTGACTCGATGGACCTTTGTCAGCAAAGTAATGTCTCTGCTTTTGAATATGTTGTCTAGGTTTATAATAGCTTTTCTTCCAAGGGGTAAGCGTCTTTTAATTTCATGCCTGTAGTCACCATCTGCAGTGCTTTTGGAGACCAAGAAAATAAAGTCTGTCATGGTTTCCATTGTTTCCCCATTTATTTGCCATGAAGTGATGGATGCCATGATCTTCGTTTTTCGAATGTTGAGTTTTAAGTCAGCTTTTTCACTCTCCTTTTTCACTTTCATCAAGAGGCTTTTTTGCTCTTCTTTACTTTCTGCCATAAGGATAGTGTCATCTGCATATCTGAGGTTATTGATATTTCTCCCACCAATCTTGATTCCAGCTTGTGCTTCATCCAGCCCAGCATTTTGCCTGATGTACTCTGCATAGAATTTAAACAAGCAGGGTGACAATATACAGTCTTGATGTACTCATTTCCCAATTTGGAACCAGTCCGTTGTTCTATGCCTGGTTCTAACTGCTGCTTTTTGACCTCCATATAGGTTTCTCAGGCTGCAGGTAAGGTGGTCTGGTATTCCCATCTCTTTAAGAATTTTCCACAGTTTGTTGTGATCCACACAGTCAAAGGCTTTAGCATGATCAATGAAGCAGAAGTAGATGTTCTTCTGGATTCTCTTGCTTTTTCTATCATTTAAATATCATCTAACATTTTTATCATCTGTGATCCCTGGTTCCTCTGCCTTTTTAAAATCCAGCTTGAACATCTGGAAATACTGTGGAAGCCTAGCTTAGAGAATTTTGAGCATTACCTTGCTAGCATGTGAAATCAGTGCAATTGTGCAGTGGTTTTAACATTCTTTGGCATTGTCTTTCTTTGGGATTGGAATGAATACTGATCTTTTCTAGTCCTGTGGCCACTGTTGAGTTTTCTAAATTTGCTGGCATATTGAGTGCAACACTTTCATAGTGTTATCTTTTAGGATTTGAAAGAACTCAACTGGAATTCCATTACCTCCACTAACTTTGTTCACAGTGATGCTTCCTAAGGCCCACTTGACTTCACACTCCAGGATGTCTGGCTCTAGGTGAGTGATCACACCATCGTGGTTATCTGGGTCATGAAGATCTTTTTTGTACAGTTCTTCTGTGTATTCTTACCACCTCTTCTTAATATCTTCTGCTTCTGTTAGGTCTATACTGTTTCTGTCCTTTATTGTGCCCATCTTTGCATGAAATGTTCCCTTGGTATCTCTAATTTTCTTGAAGAGATCTCTAGTCTTTCCCATTCTATTGTTTTCCTCTTTCTTTGCATTGATCACTGAGGAAGACTTTTTTTTTTTTAGCTCTCCTTGCTATTCTTTGGAACTCTGCATTCAGATGGGTATATTTTTCCTTCTCTCCTTTGCCTTTAGCTTCTCTTCTTTTCTCAGCTATTTGTAAGACCTCCTCAGACAACCATTATGCCTTTTTGTATTTTTTTTTCCCTTGGGGACTGTTTTGATCACGACTGTCTGTACAATGTGTGATTGTAGATAACGTCAAACTTAGAGATACAACTTTTCAAATCATCACTGTACATATGATTGATGCAATTTATATTAGAGTTCTCAGTAGCGACGAACAGCCAGAAGAAACCATTTCAAAAAAAGAACATTGAATGGATGTTAAGTAACTCACAAATTTGCCAAAAAAACTGAGAACGAAACTCAGGGAATTGTCATGAATAAAGGAGGCAGGGAGCTAGCCAGAACTGCACAGACGTTGATAAAGCCACAGATCCTTTATACAGAGGACACTGATACTACCTCAGCTGTACAAATTGGTGTCTCAGATTATATAGCCTCCACTTCTAGCTCTAATTCCTGGATGCCTCTGGAGGCACCACTGCTACTGATGCCCTGGAAAATGGATGTGGTGCAGCTGGTATTGGAACAGATTTCCTATTGTCTCTGTTTCTATGTCTCACGAGCTCCAACTCTGAAGAGTGATGGATTCTTCTGATTGGACAAGCTTTGGCCATGTGCCTGTGTCCTGCACCAGCCACCCGTGCGTCCCACCAAGTATGCGCCTTCTGAACCTTAGGAGAGTGTTTTGGACACTCAACCATGCTCTCGTTTGATCATGCAAATTCTTTCCTATTACTGAGTAGTATTCATACACTATTTGGGCATGAACAACTTGTTTATATCTTAAAATATCCATGTCTTCATCAAGTCCTTAAAGGTTATTTTTCTGTGTTTTCTTTTGAAAGCTTTGCAGCTTTTGCTTTTATACTTATATTTAGGATCCACTTTTGAGAAAATTGTCTGTATGTTATGATATGTGTTGAAGTGCATTTTTTTTCCCACATGGATATTCAGTTGTTCCACCATCATTTATTGTATTTTGATCTTGTATTTCCTTAGCATGTTTATTGAAAATCAAATGACTGTATATATGTGGATATATTTGTAAGATTTCTATTATATTTCACTGAGCAATATGTTTATACATTTGAAAATACTACCCTGTCTGATTACTGAAGCTTTATAATAAGTCTTTAATTCAGTATTTCTTCTCCAGTATTTTTTCTGGATTTCTTCTCAAGTATTTTTTTTAATTTTTTAAAAAATTAAAAAAAATTTAAATTTAAAATATTTTTTAAAATCTTAAAAAATTTAAAATTTAAAAATTAAAAAAAAATTTTAAATTTTAAAAAATTTATCACCTTTGAAATTTCAACTAGATTTTTGAATCAGTTTGTTAGCTTTTATTTTTAAAAAATCCTTGTTGAAATTTTGATTGCAATTATCAGTACATTGATTTAGGAGGACTGATATTTTAGTATTATCTTCTAATCCATGTACATGGTGTATCTCTCCATTTATTTTTCTTAATTTCTCTCAGTAATGTTTTATGATTTTCACTATAGAAGTCTTACATGCCTATATTTATATACATATCTGAGTATTTTATGTTTTTATGCTACTGGAAATGGTACCTAAATACTTTATTTTTCCATTGTTGCTGCTAGTATATAGAATTAGAATAGATTTTATATTAAGTTTTGATATTGATCTTCAGTATTACATCCTGTGACCTTACATTATTGTAAATTTATCAGGATGTTCTAGGTAGGTTTTTTTTTGGTAGACTGATTTTTTTTTTAATGTATACTATCATATTATCTGCAAATAAAGACAGTCTCCTTTTATTCTGTTTAAGAGCATTGAGCTTGAGTAGATGTTGAATACTGTCAAATGCTTCGTCTGCCTGTTTATTGAGATAATACATTGTTTTCCCCTTTTTCTTTTAGTATGATGAGTAACCTGGATTGCTATTGAATTATTAACCAATCTTGCATTCCTGTGCTAAACCAATCAGTTATTCTGTGTTAACTTAGGTTTGCTACAACAATTAAAAAGTTAACACGAAAACCGATTGGTTTATCACAGGAATGCAAGATTGGTTAATAATTAGTTGGGAAGATCCACAGGAGAAAGGGATAGGCTACCCACTCCAGTATTCTTGGGCTTCCCTTGTGGCTCAGCTGGTAAAGAATCTGCTTGCAGTTCGGGAAACCTGGGTTTGGAAGATCCCCTGGAGAAGGGAAAGGCTACCCACTCCAGTATTCTGGCCTGGAGAGTTCCATGGACTATACAGTCCCTGGGATCACAAAGAGTCTGACAGGACTTTCAGTTTCACTTAGGTTTGCTAATCTTTGGTGTTTTTGTGTTTAGAAACTTGGTAGTTTTCTTATAATATCTCTGTTCTGGTAACCTGAACAAAACAATTGCAAAGTAAGTTGGGAATTTTTCCCTTCTCTTCTAATTTCTGGGTTTATGTAAGATTATATTTTCTTCCTTCAGTGTTCCATAGAATTCACCATTACAATCATTTGAGCCAAAGTCAGGTTTTTTTTTTTTCTTTCTGGACACTTCTCTTTTTCACTGGTTTTCAATAATGTGACTAAGATATGACTTCTTGTGGTTTTCCTTGTCTTTATCCTGTTTTTTGAATTTCCTGGTTCTGTGGATTTATAGAAGTATTACTCAAAGAGTACAAAGTTTGAGTTATGTAAGTCCTAGAAATCTGCTGTATAGCATAGTGCCTTTAGCTAATAATATAAAATTTATTGGAAACTAAAAATTTCTAAGACAGTAAAGCTTTTTGTCTTATCACAAAAATAATTAAATAAAGAAGGTAGAAGGAACATTTTGGAGGTGATAGGCATATTTATGGCATAGATTGTGGTGATGATTTCATGGATGTATACTTATCTCCAAACTCATTAGGTCTGTTGTCCATTTTTGTTATTCTGTTGATCAGTTGTGTCTGATTCTGAGACTCTGTAGACTGCATCATGCCAAGCTTTCCCGTTCTTCACTATCTCTTGGAGTTTCTTGAAACTCATTTCCATTAAGTCACTGATGCCACCCAACCATTTCATCCTCTGTTATCCCCTTCTCCTCCTGCCTTCAATCTTTCCCAGCTTCAGGGCCTTTTCTAATGAGTCAGCTCTTTGTAGCAGTTGGCCAAAGTATTGGAGCTTCAGCTTCAGCATCAGTCCTTCCAGTGAATATTCAGGGTTGGATTTCCTTTAGAATGGACTGGTTGGATCTCCTTGCAGTCCAAGGGACTCTCGAGAGTCTTCTCCAACACCACAGTTTGAAAGCATCAATTCTTTGGTGCTCAGCCTTCTGTGTAGTCTACCTCTCACATTGGTATGGTACTTGATTACTGGAAAAGCTATAGCTTTGACTATACAGACCTTTACATTAAATATGTATTGCTTTGAGTTGGTCAATCATACCTCTATAAAGTGGTTTTAAAGACATTCTGAAATTTTGCCTGTTCTCTCTCTTTTTTTCCCTTTTAATCTGTCTCCTCTCCTCTTTTTCAGGAATCCCTGTTGTTCTGCAGGTAAGTGAGTTTCTGTTTACTTACTTTTCAAACATTTTCTCCTCAGTACTTTAGTTTCCACTTCTACTATGTCTTCAAGCTTATTAACACTTTTATCCTCTCTCTCTAATCTGCAGTTAAGTCCTTCCTGTTAAATTTTCCTCTCAGATATTGTTTGTAAGCCTTATAAGCCATATTTCTTTTTTTAACCTTTCATTTCTCTCCTCATTAGATTCTTGTTTTCATTTAAATCCTTAGGAATATTTATAACATTGTTTTAATGGATTTGTCTGCTAGCTGCATTGCTTCTGTCATTTCTGAGTTCTTTGCTATTAACAAGCATTTCTCCTGACAATGAGCTTCAACAATGAGCTTCATTTTCCTGCTTCATGTTTAGAGAAAAATTTAAATGATTATAGTCATTGTGAATATTGTTCTGATAAGTGCATAGAATTTTCTGTCTTCATTTAGAGAGGACTGAAGTATATTTTGACAGGAAATTTAATTGCTTATAAATTAGTGTGAAGTTACCTTTCAGCTTTTTAAGAGTGACACGGGATAGATCTACCATGAAGACTTCTGGGGTCTCTATTGAATATCTCAGGTATTCAATAACTTCAGTTTGGGTAGCCAATACAAGATAGTGTCCCATCTCTGAGTGAGTTTTTTTTTTTTAATTTATTCAGTTTACAGTTCTCTTGTAGCTGATCATTTTTGCCCAGCTTCTTAGGCGTTTACCCCACACACTGCTTAGTTTTACCATTCATGTGTTGCTTAGTATTAAGTGAAAGTCTCAGGAAGCCAATGCCTGTTCCTGGAGCTGTTTCTCTGGGAGCGTTCTCATCTTTTGTATTCTGCTTTGCAAATCCAGCTTTCTCAGCCTCTGAGAACTTTAATCTCTACCCCAACAGCTCAGCAGGACTGCTATGCTTTGCCTGGGCTCCTCTTCCCTGCTTTGAAATTTAGAAAATGGAAAGTTGCTGTGTATAGTTCATTTTTTTTCTCCTCTCTTAGGTAACGCAATCCTGGACTGCCGGTTGCCCAGTGCCTAAAAATAGCAGTTTTGCATGTATTTTCAGTTTCTAATCATTGTTTGTAACGAGCAGGCGAGTCCAGTTACTGTGACTGTGTCACAGGCAGAAGTGACGGTCCTTTGTTCAGGTTTTAATCTCTCTTTTGAAATTTAAATGTGTCAAAACAATAATTAGGGGTGGTTTATTTCCAAAATCCACATGTCCCTCATATATGCTGACCTTAAGTGGAATTAGTAACAGAAGCTTTTATTTTGGAAATCCTCAGATCTCTTTGGTCTCAATTTTGATGATGAAAAAAAGAAGAATGAAACATTTAAGCAAACAAATTTCCAAAAGCAGCCTCAAAACAGCGAATTGTGTTTTGCTTGTTTCAGCTTTTCATTTATGGTTTTAAGAGTGAAATTCATATTCCTAAGAATGAATTAGTACTGCTGGAAGATTTTTTTATGCCTCTATCCTGTTTTTATATACTAAAATAATATTCTTGAATCAAATTTCAACACAAATAACAAGGCAAGAAAAAATGAGAACATCAGCAAAAAAATATCCTGCATTGCAGCTAAACTTTGCTCTCTGTTCGTGAATGTTCTGCCATGCAGGTCAATAACACAAAAGGAACGACCAAGCGTCCGTGTCTCCCGGCATACAATGTGTAAAGATGAGTTTCAGTGTCACTCTTCGGAAACTTTAAATAGTGATCTGTTCCCAAACAGAACTTTAAAGAGTTCCCTTCTGGTTCAAAGTGAGGTCCAATCAATGTTTCCAACACTCGGCACAATCTCAACTTTGATTTCTTTATCTGCTCTCACTTCTTGTGTTCTATCTGTTTTTGCTCCAAATCAGACCAGCACATCGTGAAGGCAGCACAAGGCTTTGTGGCTGGGAAACCCCAGGCTTCCTAGAGAGGACCTGAAGTTCTGTGCGCTTGGCGAGTCCCTGACGCTCACAGTGGTGTTGGTTTTGGTCAGTGTTTGTGGCACGGGGGGAAACCAAGAGCAAAGCTGGGCACAGTACCTTGCTTGCCGTGGAAGAGCATGCTGAAGTGACATGGAAATGGGAAGTGTTGGGAGGATGTAAGGACTTGATCCCTTTGAATCAGTAGATGAAGGGATGCTGTTAACAGCACTGGCAGGTCATTTGACCTCTAGTCATCAATTATTGGGGACTTTTCTGGCAGCTCAGATGGTACAGAATCCACCTGTAATGCAGGAGATGGGGTTCGATCCCTCAGCTGGGAAGATCCTCTAGAGAAGGGAATGGCTAGCCACTGCAGTATTCTTGCCTGGAGAATTCCATGAACAGAGGCGCCTGGTGGGCTACAGGCCACAGGGTGGCAAAGAGTCAGACACGACTGAGGGACTCACACACACACACATGAATTTTTTATCTCTTCCTCTAAAAATGCAACAGGGCAGGTGACCACACATTTTCTGAGCAGTTTGCCATCATCAGTTTTTGATCGCCTCCCTGTGTATGTGTCTGCTTTTATGGGTAAATAAATTAACTCCAGCTCTGTCAATTCTTCCAGCAAGCTTGGTCTTTATCTCTGATTTGACTGCATGAATTCCAGCCACTAATATTTAGTTTGACTTCTCATTTCCTAGGCCCATAGGACACCTTTAGGACAAAAATCAGTGAAGTTAACAATAAATGATTATCAGTCGAGGCAAGATGTAAAACTGATTTAAAGAATGGAGATGTGACCATTTTCAAGGTATTTTAGCTTTGAAGTCATTATTTTTCTGTCTGGTCACTTTTCTTCCTCTAATTTTCCTATTGCTGTGAACACATTATTGACCAGAGACATATTAGTACACTTTTTGTTACCCAAACATTATCACTTACATAATAAATCGCCAGCTGAAGGTGCTAATTTCTGCAACAATCCCACTGTCAATAATGAGTCCAGACACTTATCTTAGTTCAGAGTGATACTTCAGTACTTTTTGAAAAGGTAATAAGAATTGTACAGAGATATTAAAAAAGTAATAAATGAAATGATCTGGGCCCAAAAACTAAAAATGTGAGTATAATTGAGGCCTGGAGACTTTTCAGAAGAAAGGAAGCCTGCATCTCGTTTTGTTTGATGTTTGGGTAAGACTGTCCCTGTGTTCTTCTTAATTTGCCTGGATATGTCTAGTTAGTATTTGAATTCAGGTAATTGTGATCTCAGGTTCATTTTGTGACTTTTAACACTTACATTAACCAGAGATTTGTCAGTGTTTTGGTGTCATTAGGAGATACCAACTTTATGAAATGATTTACATGGAAATAAATATGACTTTAACTTCTCAAATCCTTAATTCTCTCAGATATACACATATTCATAATCAATTTCAGGAAAATTATATATTTTATTTTTATTTATTTTTTAACTGGTGGGAAATTGGCTTAAAAGTTTGCGTTGGCTTCTGTTGTACAACAACACAAATCAGTCATAATTATATATGTAGCTCTTCTCTTCTGAGCTTCCTTCCCCTCATCCTATCTCACCCCTCTAGCTCATCACAGAGCACCAGGCTGGGCTCTCTGTGTTACTTAGCAACTTCTCACTATCATTTTACATCTGATAGTGTAATATATAAATATTTACATATTCATATGAAGTCTTCCCTCGTAGCTCAGATGGTAAAGAATCTGCCTGCAATGCAGAAGACCCAGGTTCGATCCCTGGGTTGGAAAGATCCCCTGGAAAAAGGAATGGTTACCCACTCCAGTATTCTTGCCTAGAGAGTTCCACGGACAGAAAGTTTGGCAGTTTACAGTCCGTCTCATTTGCATGCAGAATTTCAAAGAATAGCCAGGAGAGATAAGAAAGCCTTCCTCAGCGATTAATGCAAAGAAATAGAGGAAAACAACAGAATGGGAAAGACTAGATATCTCTTCAAGAAAATTGGAGATACCAGGGGGATATTTCATGCAAAGATGGGCTCAATAAAGGACAGAAATGGTATGGACCTAACAGAAACAGAAGATATTAAGAAGAGGTGGCAAGAATACACAGAAGAACTGTACAAAAAAGATCTTCATGACCCAGATAATCATGATGGTGTGATCACTCACCTAGAGCCAGACATCCTTGAATGCGAGTGAAGTTAGGTGGGCCTTAGAAAGCATCACTACGGACAAAGCTAGTGGAGGTGATGGAATTCCATTTGAGTTATTTCAAATCCTGAAAGATGATGCTGTGAAAGTGTTGCACTCAATATGCCAGCAAATTTAGAAAACTCAACAGTGGCCACAGGACTGGAAAAGGTCAGTTTTCATTCCAATCCCAAAGAAAGGCAATGCCAAAGAATGCTCGAACTACTGCACAATTGCATTCATCTCACACGCTAGTAAAGTGATGCTTAAAATTCTCCAAGCCAGGCTTCAGCAATACATGAACTGTGAACTTCCAGAGGTTCAAGCTGGTTTTAGAAAAGGCAGAGGAACCAAAGATCAAATGGCCAACATCTGCTGCATCATCGAAAAAGCAAGAGAGTTCCAGAAAAACATCTATTTCTGCTTTATTGACTATGCCAAAGCCTTTGACTGTGTGGATCACAATAAACTGTGGAAAATTCTAAAAGAGATGGGAATACCCAGACCCTGACCTGCCTCTTGAGAAACCTATGCAGGTCAGGAAGCATCAGTTAGAACTGGACATGGAAAAACAAGCTGGTTCCAAATAGGAAAAGAAGTACGTCAAGGCTGTATATTGTCACCCTGTTTATTTAACTTATATGCAGAGTACATCATGAGAAACACTGGGCTGGAAGAAGCACAAGCTGGAATCAAGATACCTGGGAGAAATATCAATAACCTCAGATATGCAGATGACACCACCCTTATGGCAGAAAGTGAAGAACTAAAGAGCCTCTTGATGAAGGTGAAAGAGGAGAATGAAAAAGTTGGCTTAAAGCTCAGCATTCAGAAAACTAAGATCATGGCATCTGGTTCTATGACTTCATAGCAAATAGACGGGGAAACAGTGGAAATAGTGGCTGACTTTATTTTTCTGGGCTCCAGAAACACTGCAGATGCTGACTGCAGCCATGAAATTAAAAGATGCTTACTCCTTGGAAGGGAAGTTATGACCAACCTAAACAGCATATTAAAAAGCAGAGACATTACTTTGCCAACAAAGGCCCGTCTGGTCAAGGTTATGGTTTTTCCAGTGGTCATGTATGGATGTGAGAGCTGGACTGTGAAGAAAGCTGAGCACTGAAGAATTGATGCTTTTGAACTGTGGTGTTGGAGAAGACTCTTGAGAGTCCCTTGGACTGCAAGGAAATCCAACCAGTCCATCCTAAAGATCAGTCCTGGGTGTTCATTGGAAGGACTGATGTTGAAACTGACACTTCAATTCTTTGGCCACCTGATGCAAAGAGCTGACTCATTTGAAAAGACCCTGTTGCTGAGAAAGATTGAAGGCGGGAGGAGAAGGGGATGACAGAGGATGAGATGGTTGGATGGCATCACCGACTCAATGGACGTGGGTTTGGGTGGACTCCAGGACTTGTTGATGGACAGGGAGGCCTGGCGTGCTGCCATGGGGCCGCAAAGAGTCGGACACGACTGAGCAACTGAACTGAACTGAACTGATGGGCTCGCATACAACAGACACACAGTGTATATATGTCCATGCTACTTTCTCAATTCGTCCCACCCTCACCTTCCTCCGGAAAGCTGTGCTTTTTAAGTATTTGTTACGGGAATCACAGGAGTTAAGCATTCATTCCCTCTCCCAATGTTTCCCCCTCACATTCTTTCTGTTTTACTCAGGGTCTCTGCCTCCCTCTATTTTTACTCACGAGTTGACTTTGTTGGTATATTTAGTTTGTCATTCATTAAATGTGACTGGAAGCGAAGTTCCATTAGAAGTTTAGCACAAACATGACTGGTTTATTTCAGTGTAAGCCCATCGACCAAAGGTGGAAAAAGTTCAAAAAAATTCTATTTGCTGGAAAATTTGCTAATAAACGTTTGGTGGCTCAAAGGCTTGCTCACAATGTGGGATTTGAGGGTGGGGGCCCGGGTGGAAAGAAGACAAAATATAATAAACACAGCAGAAACTCACTGGCATCAAACTGATTGGAGTGTGTTAGGAAAACAACTTATGAGAGAACTATGAAAACAGGCTTTGTACTTTGTAAAATGGAACGTTTCAGAGATGCCGATTATAAAGATTGGAGCTAAGAGCAGTGCCCCAAAGCAAGGTTGCTGTTTCAGGCCTGCCTATGCACATTTTATTCTTCATTCATAAAGAAATCTTAGTTTGCAAACAGGATGTATACCAGACCCCTCGAGGATCTAAGAATTTCATCTACACAGAGAATTAATGTAAACACATGCCCTTCTTTTAGAGTGAGAAAAGGTTAAGCTAAAAGGAAACAAATGACATTTAGCTTATCTGATATTTCAAAATTAGAAAAGAAAAAATGGATGAAAGGAGAATCAGGCTTTTTTAAATTAAAAACATATTTTAGAATATTTTCTTCTGGGGGGGGCAAATTTATTTTCTTCTTCCATTTGTTGACTCCACCATCAATTTCAATAAGTTCTTGGTGTGTTCTTGGTTTATTTGACTTCTGATTTTAAAAGGCAAGGGATGAATTTCAGTTTCTAAATGTGGAAGAATGCCTTTGGAGTGAAGTCCTCCCAGTTTCCTGGAGGAAGTGGCAATCAACTTGGCCCTTAGGGAAAGGGCACAACTTTAATAATGAAAGGATGGGGTAGAGTCCTTCCAGACAGAGAGGATGGGATTCATAAGTGATAGAGGACCAAGCAGCTTTAGATGAGTGCTTGCGTGTGCATGCTCAGTAGCTTCAGTCTTGTCTGACTCTTTGAAACCCTATGGACTGTAGCCCACCAGGCTCCTCTGTCCATGGGATTCTCCAGGCAAGACTGTTGGAGTGGCTTGCCATGGCCTCCTCCAGGGGATCTTCCTGACCCAGGGATGGAACCCATGTCTGCCGGTGTCTCCTACATTGCAGGCAGATTCTTTACCCACTGAGCCACCTGGGAATCTCAGGTGAGTGATGAGTGAGGTGGCCTTATAATGTACGACAGGCAAAGGGGGAGAAAAAGTGTGATAATCAGGCTCATATCTGCCCTGGAATGCCAGGACTAAGAGTTTTATTTGGAGATTTTGTTCTTGAGAGACATAGACAGTTTTAAGGATATAGTGAAGAGGCAAGCTAGAAAAAAAAAAAGAAAGACCAGACATTTATGGAGCTATTCCTCTATGCTATATATTATATAGGGGTGCGAGGTTTCCCATTATGCAAAAAAGGGAAACTAAGACTCAGGGATGTTGGGAACTTGCTGAAATGTGTAGGTTGAGCATTTGGACTCAGTCCTGTTGAAGGAACAGGGCCAAAGCTTCATCAGTGACAAGCTGCAAGAGATGCTTCAGATCCAAGAGTTGCTTCAGGTCCAGCGATCTGACGTTAGACATAGAGAGGGGGCAAGAATGCGAGATGGGAACCTCTAGCCTGCTTCTAGATGCATGTGTATGCTATGTGTGCGTGCTAAGTAGCTTCAGTCATGTCCCACACTTTGTGACCCTATGGACCTCTATCCAAGGGATTTTCCAGACAAGAATACTGGAGTGGGTTGTCATTTTCTACTCCAGGGGATCTTCCCAACCCAGGGATCAAACCCGGGTCTCTTACATCTCCTGTGTTAGCAGGTGGGTTCTTTACCACTGGGGCTTCCCTGGTAGCTCAGCTGGTAAAGAATCTGCCTGCAATGCAAGAGACCTGGATTCGATCCCTGGGTTGGGAGGATCCCCTGGAGCAGAGAAAGGCTACCCACTCTAGTATCCTGGCCTGGAGAATTCCATGGACTGTATAGTCCATGGGGTCGCAAAGAGTCAGACACGACTGAGCCACTTTCACTCACTCACCTCTAGTGCAACCTGGGAAACCGCATCTAAATAGACCTCATAAACTAAATCTAACGATACAGAATGGAGGGCAGACACCAGAATTCTAGTTTTGTCCTTTTTTTTTTTTCCTGATTATTAAAGTTAATAGGATTTCAGGGTTAGCATGCTCAGTTCAGTTCAATTCAGTTGCTCAGTCGTGTCTGACCCTTTGTGACCCCATGAACCGCAGCACGCCAGGCCTCCCTGTCCGTCACCAACTCCCAGAGTTTACTCAAACTCATGCCCATCGAATTGGTGATGCCATCCAGCCATCTCATCCTCTGTCGTCCCCTTCTCCTCCTGCCCCCAATCTCTCCCAGCATCAGGACCTTTTCCAATGAGTTAACTCTTCGAATGAGGTGGCCAAAGTATTGGAGTTTCAGCTTCAACATCAGTCCTTCCAATGAATACCCAGGACTGATCTCCTTTAGGATGGACTGGTTGGATCTCCTTGCAGTCCAAGGGACTCTCAAGAGTCTTCTCCAACACCACAGTTCAAAAGCATCAATTCTTCAGTGCTCAGCTTTCTTTATAGTCCAATTGTCACATCCATACATGACCACTGGAAAAATCATACCTTTTACTAGATGGACCTTTGTTGGCAAAGTAATAAAGCATGTCTGGCTGCTTTTGAACTGTGGTGTTGGAAAGGCTCTTGAGAGTCCCGTGGACTGCAAGGAGATCCAACCAGTCCATCCTAAAGGAGATCAGTCCTGGATGTTCATTGGAAGGACTGATGCTGAAGCTGAAACTCCAATACTTTGGCCACCTGATGCAAAGAACTGACTCATTTGAAAAGACCCTGATGCTGAGGAAGATTGAAGGTGGGAGGAGAAGGGGATGACAGAGGATGAGATGGCTGGATGGCATCACTGACTCAATGGACATCAGTCTGAGTAAACTCTGGGCGTTGGTGATGGACAGGGAGGCCTGGCATGCTGCAGTCCATTGGGTCACAAAGCAGTGGACTTGACTGAGTGACTGAACTGAACTGAACATGCTTAATATTATACCTTATATTAGCTTCCCTTGCAAATGCCCATAGTGATACCCAGAGTGGCGGCTTCACTATAAATTAAACACAAGAGGAGAACAAGGGCAGAACTTTCTCGAATTGCATCTCAGGTGTAGTGGAGTTGAAAAGCTCAGTCTTAGGCTACTCATGCTAAATTCTAATCTCTGAACTCAGACACGAAAGAAGCCAGCAGAGCAGGTAGGCACATTAATTTTTAAGTTGTAAGTGTATTCAGATCCAAACTCATTAAATCCAGAGCCCAGTTCTTTTCTCATTTCTTCTATATGTCTATCATCCTTTTCTCTCTTGACATTCATTCAGAGACCACACATGTCAGCACACAAAAGGCCAGGACGTAGTGGAAGTAAGAGGTGGGCAGAGATGACAAATGGAACACCCAAAGATTAGAAGAGCTATGAACTGCCTCTGATTCTCACATTGTCATAGCAACTACCCTTATGGCTGATGAAGATGCAAACTCACTAGGTGCTCCTTAGATAAATTCCTCCCATGTGACACAGGATGAACAAGGCATTATTGTATCTTCTCTGCGATTTTGGATTCGTTGAGACAAACTCCTCAAATTCAAATGGTTTATGGCTGGAGGTGGGAGTGGATAGATGCTGGTTGTCGTCTTCACTGCAAAAATCATGTATGGATAGACTTGAAAGCTGAGTAGCTAACAAAAAAACTAACCAAAGCATGTGGTCTATGATAAAAAATAAATACAGAATTAGGACTGAAAACACTGCTGTCACAAAGATGTGCAGAAACGCTTTGTTCTTCTGGATGCATGATGAACCTCTCAAGGAGATTTTCTAAAAATATCAACACCTGGACCTCAATTTTAGAACTTCTAGTGTAACTGATGTGGAGCTAGGCCGGGGCATTGGTATTTTTAAAAAAGTGCCTGAATCATAGCAAGAACATCTTTCCACAAATACTTTCCTCTTACTTAATATCAATTTTCTTGTCTGGTAGGAGAGAAACATTCAATAAAGCATTGAATCATTGTGTTTCTCCCTTCTTCTTGGAAATGCTATTACTTTCCAATATTGTTTATATCCTAAAATCCTCCAAGGAAATGCATATCCACATGAGAGCCAAACAACAAATGAGATAAACCAAAACTGCATCTAGTTGAAGATAACTTCTTTGTGTCTTTTTAAATTTTAGAATTAATTGTCATTCCAAGATTGTCTGAGTGCAGACTGATAGAAAGCATTACTGATAAGGACAAGGATTTTTTTTTTTTTTAAGAAAACATTTTTATTCCTTGGTACTAAGAGAAAATTTCTTTATGAAGACTACTGTGACTCTTGCATGCTCAGTTGTGTCTGACTCTTTGTGACCCCGTGGACTGTAGCCTGCCAGGCTCCTCTGTTTGTGGAATTTTCCAGGCAAGAATACTGGAGTGGGTAGACATTTACTTTTTAGGGGATCTTCCTGATCCAGGGATTGAAACTGCGTTTCCTGTGTCTCCTGCATTGGCAGGTGGATTCTTTACCACTGATGCCACCTGGAAAGTATAAAGACTAGAAATACAGGAAAACCTAAAACCACCTAGCAAAAGTAGCTGTATTTGACTATATGAAAGCAGAAAATAAAAGGATTCAAGATATTGCAAAGTTTCAAACCAAACGTGACAGACTGGGAAAAAGTAAATATTTTACAACACATGTAATAAATGGGACCCTTGTCTTTTTTTGTAGGAATTGATTTAAAAATCTTATTGAACTAACTAATAAAAACTATGAATAGCATTTCATCGGAAAGGAAACAAAAGCTGCTAATATATGAAAAAAAAAAAAAGGATCAACCTGATTAATAGTTTAGAAATTTAAAATAAATTTAAAATAAAATTTTAAAATAAAAACAAGATCCCATTTTTTTGGTTCACCACTTGGCAAAACTTCAAAGTGTTCCAGTATCTAGTTCTGGTGAAAATGCAGATAAGGGGCAGATATATATTATTTGTGGGGAGTAGATTTTTGCTAGTAATTTAGAAAGTAATTTTGCAATTTCTTTTTAAAATTAATTTTATTTATTTATTTTTAAAATTAATTCTTATTGGAGTTTAGCTGCTTTTTGATGTTGTGTTAGTCTCTACCATACAGTAAAGTGAATCAGCAAATGTGCACACGTATCTTCTCTTTTTTGGATTTCCTTCCCATTTAGCTCACCACAAACCACTGAATAATAGTTCTCTTTGCTCGACAGTGGATTCTTATTAGTTATCTGTTTTATACATGGCTGTATATGCATATGTATATGTCAATGTCCATCTCTCAAATCATCCTACTCCTCTTCCTCCTTTGGTTTCCATACATTTGTTCTCTATGTCTCTATTTCTGCTTTGCAAATAAGTTCATCTGTATCATTTTTCTAGAGTCTACATACAAGTGACAATATGCAATTTTTGTTTTTATCTTTCTGACTCACTTCACTCTGTATGAAGTCTCTATGTCAGTCTATGTCTCTGCAAAACCACAATTTTGCTCCTTTTAAAGCTGAGTAATATTCCATTGTATATATGTACCACAATTTCTTTATCCATTCTTCTGTTGATAGACATTTAGGTTGTTTCCAAAGACAAGGACTTTGAACTTTGTCTAATGTAAAAAGAAGCCTGTTGAACTTTGTTCATATCCACAGACCCCAATGACTGCCTGAAGCCCTAGCAAAACCAACAGAAAAAGAAGTAGGAGTGTAAGCTTGGACCACTTTCTCCTAAATTCCCTGGCCCTCAGGTGCTTTATCTATATGATGAAGAGGGTGGGTGACATGATTTAGAGTTCCGTTAATTCTCTAATCTATGCATTATATTATTATTACTCTTATTCAGTATCAGGATTTCATTAGCATTGAGGAACAGATACAATCAAAAATATATTTTGCTAACTTTTCATCAGTTATTTTAGATGTCATGGAGAGTCCATCTCAGCAACAGGTCTCTGATGAGGTGAGTGAAGAATTTGCATGCAATCCCAAATTTAAGAAGGAGGCCAGGGTGTCATAAAAACTCATAATCAAGAAAAATAACATCTAGTGTTGCATTAAAAAAAAATGAATGCAACAAATCCACGACACCAAAATATCAACAATCTATGTAAGGACACTGCATTAAAAAATTTAGATTGACTTAGTATTGTAAAATATCTTGTGTTTGTCCAGGGTAATGTTCAAATATGTTCTCATGCCATCATTCATACAATAAATTAGCAGTGATTGAAAACATAAGGATATTGAAGACATGGGCTTTGCCTTCAAAAGATATATACTTCCATATGGGTGGGTGAAGTCAGTGAGGTAGGGAAGGAAGCAGAAATAGAAGATTATAATAATGTAGAGACCCATAATATGGGCAGTTAGATGACATGGTAACTGATTTTGACTGGGTGTGTGTGTCTGTGTGTGTGTGTGTATGTAGTAGATCTGTACAGTCTTCATAAAAAAATGTGACTTTTTACTTGTAAAGATGTCATTGAGAGACAAGATAGAAAGACAAGCAGGCTGAAGGAACAGCATGGTAAAAGTACAGATACTCAGGCGCACAGAGAAACTCAAGGAAGATGGCGGGCTTTGTGACAGAACTGTAAGTGTGTGTGATCAGATGTGATAGTTGGACATGTGGCTGGAAAAGCTGGTTGGATTTGAAATGCTATGAGTAGCCATCTTCTGCTGGATTCCAGAGTCAGGCCCTCTGTGGTGAAGAACTGAACTGTAAATACTCTTCAAAGAACGGAATCCCCACAAATGAGAATGCACCGCGTTTCTAAATGCAATAGTGTTTTGGAGTCTTGTAGCTCTGACCTAGTAAATGAAGCCAAGAAGATTTAGTTAGGCATCCAGGAAAACATGCTGCCTCCAGAATTTAGCTTTGAACTGACAAAAGGAATTATTCAGTCTCTCATCTCCATCAGCTGCCCAGGCAGTCAGAAGCAAGGTAACACGTTTTTAGAGACAGCTATCTGTTTTGATGACTTGTGTGTGTTAACACACCAGTCATCATGTATCAGGTTTTGCATTGAGCCAAGACTGAGTCTTATGATTGAAAGTCATTTCTGTGTGGAAAAAACAAAGACATCAAAGTGCAACCATTTTTCAAATTGTACACTCGCTTCCAAAGATGGAGCACTTTTGGCTTTGACTTGAAAGCTGTGGTGTTGAGTCTTTTAGGAGGTGGAAGGTAATGAGTTGGAACAGCAGAAATAAACAAGAACCTCAGGAATCCTTCTGGTTTGGCAGGAGGGAGCCCAGTGGCAAGTACACAGTATATATCTAAAAGTGAATAATAACCTCATGAAAATGTAAGCAGAATTTCAGTATGTCCTCTCCTGATCTTACCTGCTCTTAACTAAAATGCTTGTGAATCTTGCTCTCTTTAAAATCTTTTCTAAATTTACATTTTTATTTTATATTGGTGGTTTCCCTGGTGGCTCAGTGGTAAAGAACCTGACTGCCAATGCAGGAGACATAGGTTCAATTCCTGGGTCAGGAAGATCCCCTGGAGAAGGAAATGACAACCCATTCTAGTATTCTTGACTGGGAAATCCCATGAACAGAGGCGCCTGCTGGGTTACTCTCCATAGGCTTGTGAAAGAGTTGGGCATGACTTAACAACTGAGCTACTAAACAACAACATAGTTGATTTACAGTATTGTGTTAGTCTCAAGAGTGCATCAAAGACATCCAGTTACACATACATCCATTGTTTTACTGCTGGCTTCTCCAGTGGCTCAGCAGTAAAGAATATGTCTGCAATGCAGGGGCAGCAGAAAGTGCTGGTTTGATCCCTGGGTGGGGAAGATCTCCTAGAGAAGGGAATGGCTGCTCACTCCAGTATTCTTCCCTGGAGAATCCCATGGACAGAGGAGCCTGGCAGGCTATATTCCATGGGGAAGCAAAACGTTGGCTATGACTGAAGTGACAACACACATTCTTTTAGATTCTTTTCCCATATAAATCACTATATAATATAATAGAATTCCTTCTGCTGTACTTTAGGTCCTTGTTGATTATCTATGGACTGTAGCCCACCAGGCTCCTCTCTCCATGGAATTCTCCAGGCAAGAATACTGGACTGGGTTACCATTCCCTTCTCCAGGGGATCTTCCCCACTCAGGGATTGAACCCAGGTCTCCTGCATTACAAACAGATTCTTTACTACTGAGCCACCAGGGAAGCCCTTATTTTGTCCATAGTAGAGTGTATATGTTAATCCCAAATTCTTAATTTATCCCTCCTCCCACCTTGCCCTTTTTTTAACCATATATTTGTTTTTTTTGTTTTTTTATTTTTTTTAATTTTTTTTATTAGTTGGAGGCTAATTACTTCACAACATTTCAGTGGGTTTTGTCATACATTGATATGAATCAGCCATAGATTTACACGTATTCCCCATCCCGATCCCCCTCCCACCTCCCTTCCATCCGATTCTCTGGGTCTTCCCAGTGACCAGGCCCGAGCACTTGTCTCATGCATCCCACTGGGGCTGGTGATCTGTTTCACCATAGATAGTATACATGCTGTTCTTTTGAAACATCCCACCCTCACGTTCTCCCACAGAGTTCAAAAGTCTGTTCTGTATTTCTGTGTCTCTTTTTCTGTTTTGCATATAGGGTTATCGTTACCATCTTTCTAAATTCCATATATATGTGTTAGTATGCTGTATTTTTTGAAGTCTGTAAGTCTGTTTGTTTTGTAAATAAGTTCACCATATCATTTTTTTTTTTAGATTCCACATAAAAGTGATGTCATATGATATTTGTCTCTTTCTCTGTCTGACTTACTTCACTTAGTATGATTAAGAAAAACCAAAAAACAAAAAAATACTTCTCTCCCTCAGTAGTCAGTTAGAATATCATTTAGGCTATCCTGAAGAGCCAAGTTTGAGAATGTATAGTTTGGCAAGAAACCTCATATATAAACCTTTATATAACTCTTATTCTTAAACAAAAAAACAATATCTATTACTAGTGACTCATGGAAAACTGAATTCAGATTTTCTGTTGTATTAGGGTTTTCCTGGTGGTTCAGATGGTAGAGAATCTACTTGCAATGCAGGAGACCCAAGTTCGATCCCTGGATTGGGAAGAGCCCTTGAAGAAGAGAATGGCTACCCACTCCAGTATTCTTGCCTGGAGAATTCCATGGACAGAGGAGCCTGGTGGGCTACAGTCCATGGGGTTGCAAAGAGTTGAACACAAATAAACTAACAACACTTTTACTTTTACCTTGTTTTTGTATTTCTTAGAGTTTTTGTATTTCTAGAATTCCCTAGAAAGGAACACATACTCATTTATAGCAGTTATCATTTAATATATATGCTATTGCATCTAAAATAAACTATTGTTTAAACATACCCTTGAAGGAACAAAACTTTCATTCTTCTCAATTCTTTTCACTTGGCTATTAGGGAAATATTCCACTTAGCTCATTCAGAAAATGTGCATACCTGGCTTTGGGCACAATATTAATATTCTAAAATGGATGGACGGGGCCTAGTTTCCACACATTTCTTGCAATCGGTTGCATGTGGCTGGAAGTCAGACTAACGGTGATTTATAGTAATTGCCTATCATCAGTCTATGTCATGCTCACCTGCATAATCCATCAATTGTCCCAATATGCCCAGGACTCATAACCTACCTGAGGTTATTTGATTCTTGTATGAAGAAACACACCACCAAGTGCCAATGTCCCAATGATGAAGCATGGCCCTCAGATCCTACTGCTCCAAGTATCACAGCACCAAGGAGAAGAGCATCAGAGGCCTGTTGACTCCCATCTCGTTAGAAGATAAAAGGTAGTTTCCTGAGAATGTGTATTTCTACAGGCAGAGCAGGCAGGAGTTACCTACTGAGGTGGTATCTCAGCCTCAACACTACTGACGTTTTGGGTGAGATAATGCCTGGCCTGTGCATTGCAGAATCTCTTGATTCCTTCCATTACATGCTAGTAGTGTCTTGACCCCTACATTCTGGCAATCAACAACATTCCCAAACAGTGTCAAATATCCCCCTGGGGGAAAGGGGGGGATTTGCTCTGAATGAGACCTACTGTACCACGGAAAAGTAAAACTAGGCTCTTATAATTGGCCAGCACTGTGCACCGGATTCCTGAAGTATACAGCTGACTACAGGATAAAAGGAAATAATAAGATAAGTATTATTAACCATGTGCTCAGATGTTCAGTCATGTCTGACTCTTTGAGACCCCCTGGACTATAGCCCACCAGGCCCCTCTGGTTCTCCTGGCAAGAACACTGGAGTGGGTTGCCATCTCTTCCTTCAGGGGATCTTCCCTTATTAAACATGCTTACAAGTAATATATATATTAAACCCACATCTATGTATGTATTGTCGTTGCTGCTATTGTTCAGTTGCTAAGTCGAGTTTGACTCTCTGTGACCCCGTGGACTGCACCGGGCCAGGCTCCCCTGTCCTTCACCATCTCCTGCTCAAATTCATGCCCATTGGATTGGTGATGCTATCTAACCATCTCATCCTCTGCTGCCCCCTTCTACTTTTGTCTTCAGTCTTCCCCAGCATCAGGGTCTTTTCCAATGAGTCAGCTCTTTGCATTAGGTGGCCAAAGTATTGGGCTTCAGGTTTCAGGTTCAGCATCGTGTGTGTGTGTGTGTGTGTGTGTGTTTGTATATATATCACACATATCTCCAATGTGTGTGTGTGTGTTTGTATATATATCACACATATCTCCAAAGGTACACTGGTAGTTTTGGAAAACTTCCCTGGGGGAGGGGAGTGGTAAAAATAAACCAGTTATGGTATTTCTAGAGCACTTGTTTTTGGAACAAAAGTTGCAGTGTGAGAAAGGTAGACACTTTTGCCTACACTTTTGGTCTTTACTTTGACCTATTGATTGGTTTTAATTTTGCCCTTTCTTGTTCTGTAAAACAATTATACTTTTTCTTCCCCATGATAACTCATCAACTATATGAATACATATACTATATATATTGTTCTAAAGTCCCGTTCCAACTCTTTTTTCAAACCATACAAAATAGGACATTGTTGTAAGTTCCTTCAGTTTTCCAACTTCTTTCTCTCCCCTAAAGGAACTTCAGTCTGTTTACATTATTTTTAAATTATGGTTCCCAGAATTGAAATGGCAACTTGAGTCAATGAGAAATGCTTTTGTCTCAACAAAGAGAAAATTCAACAAGGATTTAAACCTTAAAAAAAAAATTTCTCGTAGAACAAGTATTCCAAAGATAGTTGATTGTTGGCATTGGTTCAGCTTTGCAATGACAGTCTCTTCTGCCCTACTATTAATATAGAGCAAGGAGGAAGGTGAAATACATTAACATTAACAATGTCTGCAGCATGGAGAATAGGAACACAATCACTGTATGGAACTGTATCAATACACTTCAAGAGTCTAATTGGTTCTTTGGCAACTGTATCACTTGACTGACTGTGTATTTAACTATCAGAGAAACTGTCACACTGCAATATAATTTCTTGGTCACCTATATGCCTCTCCCTGGTCCTTGAGGAATTATAATTATTTATTATCACAATGATAGTATTAATATCATTTCAGGCTATATTCTTTAAGTGAACAGTAAATTTTTTTAAACTTATCAATGTATACCAAATATATTCTAATCTCAAATTTTTCACTTGCAAAAAGTTGTTTATTAGAATATTTCCATTTAAAACATATTTATTTTTCTTTCTGTTGCATTATAATTTCTTGTTCAGCTTCGAAGTTCTAGGAATTCTCTAGTAATTGTGTATAATACTTGTGTGTACATCCATTTATGAAGCAAACCACAGGTTTAATCAGGTTCTTAAAGTGATATTTGGCTTAAGAAGTTTAAACTTTTTATACAACATAGATTTTTTAAAAAGATGAGAAATTAAAAGAAAATTTCTCTGAGAGAATTATTTTCAGGAAAATGAAAACAACTAGAAAGGGCCTATTTTGGAGAGATCTCTGTCTTCCTATGACCCTGAAGCATTACTAAAAGAAGAAAAAACAGAAAGAAAAAGAGAAAGAGAAGAAAGAAAATAGCATCTTCTATGACAGTTCTGGATTTCATGTCAAATTCTGTCTCTGAGCTCATATACTGATGTCTTACTAATACCAAAATCCAAAGAAGGTTCAGGACTCTACTGGATTATAAAAACAAAGATAGTGGGCTCCAGAAATACTCCACCAGTACTGAAACAGTTTTATTATTTCACTAGGAGAGAAATGCAACAGACAGGTTGTCCTTGCTACAAATCCCTGCCCCATTTTCAGAAGTACATGGCTTTAAAATTCTGTGTTGATAGATTTATATTGATTCAACCATAGTCTCTGGCTTCCCTGGTGGCTGAGAAGGTAAAGAATCCCCCTGCAATGTGGGAGACCCTGGTTTGATCCCCGGGTTGGGTAGATCCTCTGGAGAGTGGCATGGCAACCCACTCCAGTATTCTTGCCTGGAAATTTCCACGGACAGAGGAACTTGGTGGGCTACCGTCCAGGGGATCGCAAAGAGTCAGACACGACTGAGTGATTAACACACCTAACTTCCTGTAGGACCACTGACACAGGAACTAATAGAATTAGGAGTGAGGACTATCGCTGTAAGGAGCTAGAACTCGATGTTGTCTGTACTAAATAGAGACAAATTACAGTGCTATCTGCATTTCCTAGACAGGACATTCCCTATCTTCATCCTTCTAATTAGAGGGGCTTCCCTAGTGGCTCAGACGGTAAAGAGGAGACCTGGGATCACTCCCTGGTATGGGAAGATTCCCTAGAGAAGCGAATAGCTATTCACTCCAGTGTTCCTGCCTAGAGAGCTTCATGGACTGAGGAGCCTGGGGGGCTACAGTCCATGGGGTCGCTTTACTTGCTTATGAAATGACCTGCAGATGATTGAACAATTTTATTGTATACATCTGGCTGAACATATTTTAGCAAATAAATATTTGTTTATTATTTGCTTAATTCCACATGTACAGCTGATAACCTAAACTTTCTCTGCAATATTAAATTTGAGACCTGCTTAAGTCAGACACTCCTGGTCCATGGAGCTTCAACAACTTTCAGACACATTGAAATGTTTTTTCAGGGAAAAGCATGCATAGTGGGAAAACTACAGTAACAAAACCGGAACAGAGCAAAACAATAAAAATCAATTCATGTTTCCCACCCAACCAGAAAGATTCCCTAGAGTCTGGGCTGGTATACCAAGTTAATTACAAGACTGTGACTTCTTGTCTGTAGCCCACTGGTTTTGTACTCACACGAATATAAAGGGTAATGATTTCCACTTAATTGTTAACTATTATGTCTTTGTAGTCCTAAACATTGTTTTTTTTTTTCCCCTGAAATGAAAGCCTCCATTTATTTGTGTAGAAATGACATGGTTGCAAAGAAAAGTTAACTTTAAAAGGTTGATAACTACAAAGAATAGCGTATCGTATAATCTTTCAACTTTAGAAGAATCAAGGAAGGATCTATGAATGTTGCTGATTCCTTTATTGTGAAATATTTAATTAGTTGGGCTGAAAAAGAGTGTTCTGGGACTTCAGAGTCTTGGCCTCAAGAAACCATGTAGGTTCCACTTGGTTCTCTAGAAACACCTACTCTTGGCCTTCTGAGCCACTTGTAAGAAGACTGACCACAACCTGCTGAAAAGATCGTTCCTCAGGGAAAGCCCTGAGACTAAATGAAAAAGGAGGGCTCCAGCTGAGCCCGACCTTCTCGCTGTCCTTGCCAAGATGCCAGACTTGTGGGTGAACCTGTCTTGGACCCTCTAGTCCAGTCCAGCTACAGATGAATCTCATCGAATAACTCCAGTTGGTATGTGGAGCAGGCCCATCACTTAACTGAGGCCTGACTCACCATATCATGAGCTTCAATACACTGTAGTCTTAAACCACAAAATTTGGGAATGGTTCAATAATAGCAATTTATACTCAGAACATCCTTATTAAAACTTTGACTTATTTGATCAAAACTTTTATTCACTGATTTATTGTCAATAAAAGATTTCTTAGCTGCATTTTGGAGAACAAGGTTTCAGGCAATAGATTTCTCTATTCCATGAACTCCTATCCCTTCTGCCCCTGCTTTAATCCTGTTTTCGCTTGTTCTAATCTGTAGCAACAGATTCTCACTTCCCCTCAAGTTTTTTAGCTCATCTTGTCCTTGAGTCAAGGTGTATACATGGACTACTTTTCCAGCAGCCCAAGCGACTCCATGTCAAAGTGAGCTTAGATGAGGGTCTGATCTCAAGCCTTTGTGCCTGTTTTAGCAAGTCAGATTCTGTTTTTCTTGTGTTCCCCCTTCTTATACCATAACCCCAAGAACTGGTTCCTAACCTTGTTCATTCTGATTAATGGTCTAAACTGGTAGCCTTTCTAATATTCCACTCTAGATTTCTGTAAGTGCCATATCAAATTGCTATACACTTGGCAGCCTTTAGGCTGTTTTAACACCACCAGTTTATTATCTTCTATCTACAATTCTATGGTGAGATAATAATAGATGTTTAGATGTAGAGTTGGACCATAAAGAAGGCTGAGCACCAAAAAATTGATGCTTTCGAACTGTGATGTTGGAGAAGGCTCTTGAGAGTCCCTTGGACAGCAAGGCGATCAAACCAGTCAATCCTAAAGGATATAAATCCTGAATGTTCATTTGAAGGACTGATGCTGAAGCTGAAACTCCAATACTTTGGCCACCTGATGCCAAGAGCCGACTCATTGAAAAGACCCTGATGCTGGGAAAGATTGAGGGCAGGAGGAGAAGGGGACAACAGAGGATGAGATGGTTGGATGGCATCACTGACTCAATGGACATGAGTTTGAGCAAACTCAGGGAGATGGTGAAGGACAAGAAAGCCTGGTGTGCTGCAGTCCATGGGGTCGCAAAGAGCCGGACATAACTTATTGACTGAAAAACATCAGGCTCAACTTGGCTCAGTTGGGTCTCTGGTTTGGGTGTAACCAGGTTGGAATCAAGGTGTCAACAGAGTTGCATTCCTTTCTGGAGGCTCTGAGGATGTCTCTGATTCTGAACTTCATGCTGTTGCCAGAATCCTTCGTCTTGCAGGTGTAGAGCTGAGGTCCCTGTTTTCCTTCTGGCTGTCAACTGGGGGATTGTTCTCAGCTTCTAGATTCTATGTTCCTTGGCCCCTGACTCCCTCTCTTCATCTTCAGAGTCAGCAGTGGTGCATGGAATCCTTCTCATTCTTGGAATTTCTCTGATTTGCCCTTTTGCCTTTCTTTCCTGTCTTTAAGAGTTTATTTGATTACTTTGAACCCTCCACCCCACCCCCAGTTAATCCAAGGTAACCTTCCTCTCTTGAGTTAGAGAGGTTAGTAGGATTAATTCCATCTGCAAAATGCCTTTACAGCAGTGTCTGGATTAGCATTTGATTGAATGATCAAGGGTTAGGAATTATGGAGGGACATCTTTAGAATTCCTTTACAACATGTCACCCTAGGAACTAAAGATCTGTCTTGGAATTAAGGAGCTACCATGCATCTGCTTTTATTTCCCTTCATTCTTGACCTTTTGTCTAAAATGTCAGTGCTCCCTATTTAGAATAGTTTCATTGCCAAAAAAAAAAAATTTTTTTTTCGTTGCCTACCCATTTACTATGATGTCTTTGACCATTTTCTGAATCCCTTTAGTGACGATTATCTACATGTTTGCTATCCAATCCTTCCTTCTTTCCTTCATTTGGCAAGTACTTATGAGTATTTATTTTTGCCAGGTACTTTCAGGGTAGCTGATGGGATGGCAGTGAAGAAACAAACAAAAAGACTTTGCTCTCAAGATATGTTCTGAGTTGGCCAAAAAGTTCATAACATCTTGCAGAAAAACCTGAAAGAACTTTTTTGCCAGCCCAATATGTCAAGAAAGACTACAGAGAATCTAGGAATTAAAGATGGCTTGGACTTTTCACATGCCTATAGTTCCATTTTGAACCATCTTCTTTGTTCATTTTACTCCTAGTCTAAAAACTACCCTCTGGACCACTTTGATACTTTCTACTTTGCCTGAACCAACTCAATATTAATGTGAAGGAGTTTGTAAGATTAAATACCAAAGTGTTTTTTCCCCTTCCAGCCAGTTACTGGTTTTCTAAATCAAATTCTCTCTCCTTGAACAACAGCTCTTTGTACACTCTAAGCTCTTGTCTCTATTCTCACTGTTTGCCCAATTCTCCACAGTTTCCATGCCATTTTAATTGGAATTTTAGGATCACTCTTGTTTTTACTCAAGGGCCCACACATTAGGTCATTTAAATTCTCCCCCTAGCCCCCCCCATCTCACACATTCTTCCATGCACCCTGCAAACCCTCCCTCAGACTCCCTTTAAAAAGCCAATAATTGATAATAAATATCTAAAGTTGTTATACTAGTGGGTGGTATTTGGTGACAGCTAGACAATCACTGACAATTATGATTTGAGGGCCATCTGCAATGTTGGGATCTTAAGACCAGAGTCCTAAGGGTCATGGAGTGGAAAACCTGGGAGAAAATTGTGAGGTATTTACTATTGTGCCTGACACAAGAGGTGTTCAATAATCTTAAATTATAATATACCAGACTTCTAAATGTTTAAGTGTTTTAAATTATTTCTTTCAACACTATATATCCTACCAAGAAGAAAATTTAAAGTACAATTCTGAAATACTATTTGATAAGAGAGAGAAATTCAGTGTTTGCAATGTACATTAACTAGTAATGATTTCAGTTTTAGAAGGAATTCATGTCCTTCAGAATCTTAATGCTATAAATTTGATACCAAAAAATAGCCTTTTGCTAGTGAATGTTAATGCCTTTTAAATTTCGATGCATGCATTATTATTTTGGCTGTTTAGTTTTATAGCTAGAATACATTTGTCTTTATAAAAATAAGGATGAAGTAGGTAGGTTATGTTGCTTGTGGTTCCAATTTAACATCAGAAGTTTGAAACTAGACAGATTTAGGGGCTGATGGTCTGGTAAGAAGAACTTGAAGCAAAAGTTCATTATAGTTTAAGACAGACAAACTATTAAAGGCCTGTGCCAAAGTGGATAAGAGATGGTAGAAATTATAGAGAACCTGGGGCTTCATTAAGACCTAACTTGATCCTATTGCTGTTATGAGAAAATTAAGAATAAATAGACAATAGTTTCTACCTCTAAAACATATTATATGCCATACATACTTTAACCTATTTTACAATTTACATTTATTATGCCCACTGAAACCACAAAACCAATGTTTAATTTTACAGTTTAAAGTCACACATAAGGAAATGTTTTACAAAATAGGATATTGTTCCTTAATGAAAAATATTACAGTAAAGGTCCCAAACATCTTATTTCAAGTGGTTTACCTGAATAACAGAGCAGTTGTGGAATGCAGGCTACAAAACACAGTAACTCTTTCAATAGCTGTTTCAGGTTTGAAATATGCCAAAGCTGAAGAGACATTTTAAACAAGACCCGTCTTAGTTTTCCAAGATTTTTTTTTTTTTTTTGGTTTTCCAACAGCATTGTATTTACTGAAAAATGCCATCACTTCTGGAAAATTGAGAGTAGAAAGCAGCGTACATTTTACGGCTTGTATACAGTATGTAAATCTTCAATATTTTACTCTGCCTTGAAAGCATCTTTCAAGACTTAAAAATATCAGTTCTATACCTATTTAGGTTTATTACCTGACTTGACTCACAGACACTAATATAGAAATCAAATATCCGTGGCCACTGCCTATATCAAATCCAACATATTCTTGCAATCTGTTTAGTTATCTGCAGTCTATTTACAAAGCGCATGCATGATTTCCTCTTATGAATGATCTTATTAAAATGTAAGCAGTATTTGTCAACTCCTATATTTATGTTATGCTGGAGTGTGTAATGCAAAAATACCATCCAGGGACAATATAAATTTCTTAATCCAAAGTCTAGTTTCACAAAGTCACACAGTATGATACTGTATCTTAGATACACTCAGCATGGGGTGAAATGTTTCTAATATGTTGTGAATTGTTACAGAAAAGATGGAGATAGAATAGCCAAGTGTACAGACATAAAATACTGCAAAACTTGAAGTCCAGCCAAATATACACAAAATTCCTTTGTGTATAAGCAACTTGAGACAAGTTTGTTTGAAAGGAATGCTGATGGCTTAGTACATGATAGAATGTGACTCATCTAAAACTGGGCTGTGGCGACCTGATGCTTTTCAAGTTTGGATGTCACCTTAAATATACTCAATGTACATGGAGCTTCTGTCACTAAACCCTGCCAATCTGAATGACCATTAGGTACAATTTCCCAAACCTTGATTATCAAGTTGTGTCCAGCTTTGACAAAAAGACTTAAAGAGCTCTTTCTTGCAAACCAAGAAATCATGTAGAATAAAATAGTAACTCAGAAATACTGCATTTGGCAGCTGGGTCACTGAAAATGCTAGCACCTTGATAAAGATTGCAATTGTTCATTAGACTGTGCCAAAGGAAAAGTTAAAAAAAAAAATGCCCTGTTTTATTTGTAAATCACAGTTGTCCTCACAGTGTTAGACTTGGATCATTCTGCTGCAGCAGTGCCTTATAGGAAGATGTGTGAGGTGTGTGTTCAGTCTTGTCCGACTCTCTGGGGACCCCATGGACTGTAGCCCACTAGGTTGCTTTGCCCATGGGATTTTCCAGGCAAGAATACTGGAGTGGGTTGCCATTTTCCTACTCCAGGGGATCTTCCCTACCCAAGGATCAAACCCGCAATAGGATGATGGGCCATTATTTATTTCCTTCACTTGACCTATGGCAGGGCACATGGACCAGTTGGTGGAGATGTAAGATACGGACCACAGACAGCAAACTTGAGAGAACATTAAGAGAGTGCAAGCTAATGAATATATATATATTAGTCCTATTCCATTTTAAAACCAACACTTTCTAACAACACTTTCCTTTATCTTTTCTACAAAATCTGCATTGATAACTATGATATCATGGCAACAGGATAGCCAGATGGAATACTTTTCTGATCTGAACACTATGTATGTTTGCATTTTCTGAATCACTGATGCATAGGTTGGTGTTTCAATATGTTCTCATACATTAATTAAATAAGACATTCAGTATACAGTATAGACTGATATGTTTTAAGAGCTGTAACTTGATAAGTCATTTCTGTAGTTCATGCTAGTGAAAGTGAAACTCGCTCAGTCGTGTCTGACTCTTTGTGACTCCATGGACTATTCAGTCTATGGAATTCTCCAGTCCAGAATACTGCAGTGGGTAGCCTTTCCCTTCTCCAGGGGATCTTCCCATCCTTGGAATCAAAGCCAGATATCTGGCATTGCAGGCAGATTCTTTAGCAGCTGAGCTACAAAGGAAGCCCCGTAGTTCACGTGAACAGGAAGCTATTAGAAAGATTGTATTTTTCAGTGGGCTAGTTGATCTACCCACTTGGTTGGTCTACCTGTTTGATAACCTAAAACTACAGGTTGTTGGCAAATAAGAAAAATAATAAAGAAAACCTACAAGTTCCCTTTCTGTGTGTCTATATGATAGATCACCTTGACCCTGAACTTAAATGGCCATTTCTGTTCTCAAGGTCATTCATGTAGAATAAAACAGTAACTCAGAAGTTACTCTGTAGCTTTGAAATGTTAAAAAAAATATAAGGTGTTTTTATGACTTCAAGTTTGACTATTAACAGATTAATAATAGTCACTCATCATGCAGATAAGATTTCATACTCAGCCACAAGCTATTAGCAAAATCCAGCAATTGTTAAGTTCAGTCTTATTTCACAGTGAACTCTAAGTTATAGCACAAGCCCTGAACTTCTTTGGATCTGGCTGCTGTTGTCTCCCAAACCATTAAAATGACCTTGTTAATAAAGAAGGAGCCAAGGGGAGAAACATCAGAACCAAAGATTGATCTGGTCAACTGTGTGTCCAAAGGTGTTTTGCCTTACTGTGACCAAATCGTGAAATTATAGTCTGGGGCAAGCTGGTGTGATCATAGGTGTCCCTGCTTGTCCCAAATCCTATTATCCCTCCAAAAGATTAACTTGTAATAATAAAACATCATATCAATGGACATCCCAAACTTGCAGAAACAGTTATGACTACAAATATCTGAATCATTTAAGTCCGATTTGTTTACTCTCATTTACAAATTTCTAAAGATGCTGAGAGGAAATGCTATTAATGTTAAGAAGGGTTTCTAAAGCAGCAGAAGACATTATTTTGCTTTATTATCATTGATATCATTTGGAGGTTGTGATATATCAACAGCTCCTTGTCCAAGTTCGTCAGTGAAAGTGTATGGACCTGACTCTGAATTGTCTTAGCTTCTACTGGAAGCTTCCAGGCTACCTAGATACTCTAGTTTTAAACTTAGACCTTAGTTCCTTGAATAAATGTGTTTCTTAGCTGAGGTTTGGGAAGATTAGGAACCCAAAGACCTGTTAACTTAACTACAAGTGATGAATATTACTAGCCACGGAAGATTAAATTTAAAATGTCCTTAGTAAGGAAAGGGACAGTATCAGAATAAGAATACATGAGGAATATACACATATACACCTGTTTCACACAGAAAGCTTTCAGTAAAAAAAAAATACAAAAGCAACCAGTGCCATATATTATGTAAATTCACAAAGTGTACTTTATACACAAACATGAAGCATAAATTAAAAAGTAGGACAACAGCAGAACATCTTAAATATAGAAGAATTTGCACATATTTTCGTTAAATAAGAATAAATAATTTTATCACACAAATTCACATACCAGTTGCAAAAACAATAAATTACTTTTTTTTTTTTTCAGTGCTGCAACTTTTTTTTGTCTGTGATTAATCCCTTCATTCTTAATGTGCTAAAACTGTTTCCACAGGAAGGCAGAGGACATTGAATTGGTTGAATAAATTAAAACAATGTCCTTAAACCTCTAAACAACAAGGTAGGGCTTCATTTGACACTTTCTGTTCTAGAAGAAATAAATGTTGTATTGCTCTGGGCTCCCTTTTATCTACTGAAACAATCTGGAGTGTTTAGTTTTGTGAGTGCCATTAGATTCTTACTAACCTGAGCTTTTTCAGACAGACTCTTTTAAAGTCTTTTCTTTTTAGGAAGTGGCTTCTAGCATCCTGAATTTTACACTCTTAATTCAAGATGCAGCTATGGAAAAAGAAAAGGCATAACACAACCTGAAACTGAACTAAATTACTTTGCATATATTGAGGATTTTCCCTTTGCTTATCATTCTCTGTGTCTACTAAACACTCCATTTCTCTAAATTTCAGTTTCCAGTCTATATATTTTCTCAGGAGTTTAGACATACATTCCTTAGTCAATCTACTGACACCCGCACAAGGGGAAAAAAAAAAAAAAACTAAAAAAGCCCCTTAGATAGAAGCATGGAATAGTGGTTTATTTATTTATTTTAAACTCTCTAGGATTGCTCCTACGAGAAGTGTAAAACTTCGGTATTTGGGGAAAAAGGGAATCATTGGTAAATCATATTTTAAAATCTATGAATACATATGGAGAAGTAGAATAGGAGACAATCACGTTTGCTCTTCAATTATTTTTTAATGTTACTGCCAATACAACCACAAAAGATTAAAAAATTGCCATAGCTGAGTTACTTGATTCAAGTTATTTTGAATATTGGAAAAAGTAAAGCTGGTCTGTCAATTCTCTCGGCATAGTCAAATGATCAGTGTTATTTTTACTTTTTTCTACTGACGTGAACAGCTTTGCTCTCAGTGCCTCATATCTGGTACCTTCATCAAATGGAGGTTACCAGTCTTGTAAAGGCCTCCATTCTCTAACTGGCATTTGATTAAGAAAAAGGACCATGTCTAAAGCAAAGTCAGCCTACGAAAACCCAAAGAATGATGAACACTTTTGATTTCTTGAGCAAATACTTAAAACACAGAGATATCCATTCCCTTGGTCTATTGAAATGAATGTGCTATAGCAAGATCAATTACATATTTCTTTTATATTAAAAATATGTTATGACAAAAATAAACTCTCATGAGCTTAAGGAAACTCAAATAGTAGTTCCCTAATATCCTTATAAGCAAATCTCTAATAATAGGGCACATTTGGTAGGATTATTAGAAAATTTCATAAAAGCAAATTGTTTGTGCTATTTCACAAAGAAAAACCAAATAAAATGTAATATTTTGGTTTTTCTGAACCATGGCATAGAGGGATATGGTTTATTGCCTATGAAGTTTCTATGCAGATGACTGGAAAAATTTTCCATGCCTAACTATTCCAACTCACAATCTACCTAAACAGGCTATGGAAGTAAGAGCAAACTTTGCAAAGGCCATCACATTTCATCACTCACTGGTACAACCAAATGCTTTCTAACTGGGAACAATCTTAACAGTATCAGTATACTTGGATTAAAAAAAAATATGCAAAGAATTATTGCCTATGGTGTGGAAACAGTCTTGTTAATAGTAACCTTTTTTTTTTTTTGCACTAGCCACATTAACGATAACCACTTCTACATGCGGCTGACTACCAAGTCAACAAGTCCAAAACATCGTAGGTTAAGAAGCCTTGAACAAAGCAAAGAAACGAGCGAAAACAAAAGGCGCTATAAAGGCTTGCTGGTAAGAGGTATACCAGTGTTGAATGTGATTGAAAACTTCGCTGTGTGTTCTCTATGGATACGACACATTGTGAGATATCAGATAGGAGCCACAGAGAGAGAAAGCAGCTGTGAAAATCTAACTTGAAAATACGGTGAAGCAGGTATTTTTGTTTGTTTGTTTTTACTTTTAAATTTTAACAGGAGGTAATTAATTTTCAGACCTTTGAATACTGATGCACACACAAACACTTCTTCTACCTCCTCATGATACATTAATTTGTCTGGCTGCCTGAAAAAATACAGGCAGTTAGTGATTTAAATAAACAGACCCCTGCGTATATTTAAATGACTAGATACACTGAGACCCTTTTTTCTTTTCAGAATGTCTCAGAAGATGCTTGCTGTCAAAATGGTTTTTGACAAAAATTATATCTCCCGTAGTCTGAACGTATAACTAACTCTTTTTAAAACAGCAGCAAGTTCTTAATTTCCAGTAAAACATCCACAGCTCTTTCTGGAAACTGGAAAGAGTGGAAATAGCTGCAGACCTCCTTTGGTCAAATACTTTTTTTATATAGAAATATATATATATATATATTTTAATAGAACCAAGTGATATAAAGTGACATACCAAGGAAGCATGTATTTACAAACAATAAAAATAAGCTGCTGTGTAAATAATATGCATGAAAATGATTATGATGCCTTTGAAGACATTCTATAAGAGGTAGGTGACGAGGGAGAGACTGCTCTGCCATCTTCGAATGTTCCCTGTTTCTACATTCATCCGTGTTTCTGCAATCTCGTCGGCCCAGGGGATGTTCAAGAACTCGCAAGTGTTTCCACGTCCCAAGGTCACCACTGTCCCACGAAGCAGTGCACACCTTCATTTTGGTCGCTGAGGGCAGATTCTGCCCATAATCGGACTCCCCGTGGGTGATGACGCTGCAGGGTGTGACTTTCTGCGCTTTCGGGGGACCCTGCGTCCCCCGCGCCTGCATCCGAGAGCCGTCCTTTCAGCCGACCCGGCAGGAGGCCGTAACCACAGGGCTAACACTTCTTCAGCAGACACTGCTTGAACGCGGAAGGCCTCTGGGAGAGGGGGCAGCCCTTCGCCAGCTTCCGATTCCCGTCCTGGCACTGCACCGTCCTGGTGTGCCAGCCCGTGTCACAGGTTCGCGAACAGGCAAGCCAGGGGCCCGTCACCCACTGCAGCTGCGGGCTGGGCGAGCCCACGCTATTGCTGCCCTGGCTGGGGACAGAGTTTGCTTTTGGAGCGGACTTCTTGGGAACGAAGAAGCTGTAGCGGACATCGAGGGCCTTGGTGGGGTCTGTGGCAAGAATCTGCACGATGAGGATTTCCTTGGTGGCCGAGTAGCCCATCCCGTGCAAGAAGTCGTCCCTGTGGCTCCAGCCGCTGTAGTTCATGACGGTCCCGTTGATGTCGATGATGGTTTCCGAAGTGGAGATCATGTACTTGCCGTTGATCAGGTACTCACCGTTTTTCTTCTTCAGGGCTAAGTAGGCAGTGAACCTGGTCTGGTCTTTGGCTTTGAACTGGCGGACTTTTATGTGAGTCGCCCCTTCGGGGATCCTCACGACGTCAGTGTAACCCTTACTGGAAGCAGGGATGTCCAGCAGGGGAGAGAGAACGAACGGGAAGAGGGGGGAGGAAGGAAAAAAAAATATAAGTAAAACGCTTAACAAATAGATAAGGTAAATAGACATTTTCTAAAAGTGTGGAAGACCCGGCTTTGATCCCTGGGTGGGTATCAAAGGGAATGGAGAGAAGGGAATGGCTACGCGCTCCAGTATTCTTGCCTGGAGAATTCCATGGACAGAGAGAGTCCATGGGGTCACAAAGAGTCGGACACTGACTGAATGATTAGCACTGGCACATCACCTTATCTTAGTGCAGTTTTAAGGTATTAAAATTAAAAAATTTCAATTTATTAAAGCTTAAAATTGGTTTCAAACATTGGTTTTCTTATAGCAAAATATATTTTATAGTTAGACTATCAAACTGCATACATTTCTTTAAACAACAGATTTTTATTTACTTTTAAAATTTTCTCTTATTATTTTTGGCCACACCATGAGTCATGAGGGATCTTAGTTCCCTGGCCAGAGATTGAACCTGTGCCTTCTGCAGTCTTAACCACTGAACCGAGAAGGGATGTCCTGCACACATCTTTATTATGATGTTCAAAATTTATAAAGCTACTCTATGTTCTTTCTGGCACAAAATGGGATACACATAAACAGAAACCAACAAAAATCTACCCTCAATTAATCTCACAGAAATCTTTCAATTAACGTTCCTCAAACTTGTTTGCACATTAAGATCACATGGGGATTTTGGAAAAAGTTCAAAGCCTGTAAATCTGAATCCAGGGCAGTTAAATCCTCATCTTTCAGGATGGGTCAGAGGCAGCAGTACTTTTGGAGTTTCTCCCACTGTTCCAATGCTCAGACTAGTTGAGAAACCATGGGCTTAATTATTTGTTAGACTAGAGACAGGGTGGAGGCTCTGGTTCTGTTTCTACCTAACACTCTGGATTTGCTGGGGCAGGAAAGAAAATAAAACATAAAATTCTGTAACTGGGTAACCACAGCTTACTGGTATCAAAAGGGGAAAAAAAAAAAAAAGAAACATTAATGCCTTAGCAAATTTCCCAGAATTATTAGGGTCTGCAAAACTTTATGGTGGACTGACTCAGGCTTTTATGATGAGCAATAAATGAGATAAATTTCTAATGATCCATCTTCTGCTCAGGAAAGTGGGCAAAGGTAAAAGTATCTCTGATACCCATAAGTTTGCAGAAAAGGCTAGGATGAAAGTTAGCTGAGCACTAAGGCATTACACCAGTGCAGAGGAGGCATCTCTTGCCAAAATCTTTGTCTAAGTAATTACATTAATGTCTCCATATGTTTTAGCTTCCTAGCTATTTAAATATATACAAATACTCTGCTTGTGCAGTTTGACTAATGTGTGTGAAATTTACTTATTTACTTTCAAATTCTTACTCAAGTTTAGAGGATATGGGGCAACTGATCCATATATGGAAAATCCAAGTGTGTTTCCCACTCAAGTATTTCCTCTGAGTTGGAGAGAAGGCTTATTCCCAGGGAAGGCCCCTTTGTACTGGGCATCTGATCTCCAATGATGGCCAGGCAGGTGGCAGAACTTCTTACTGTCTTGAAGAGAGAAGATGCAATGCTGACGATATGGCTTACCTATTCAATGTGATTTATTAACTTTACTTATGTAGTACATTTTGGATTAGATTCTGTCACAGGATTTTTTTTTAAGTGTCTAATATTAAGAGATGAGATGTTTCTACTATGGCTTCAAACTAAGCCAGGAGAAAAATATTCCATCTTACCTAAAAAGCCTTTCACCTTGAAGAGGGTGAAAGAGAAGAGTGAAAAAGCTGGCTTAAAACTCAACATTCAAAAAATGAAGATCATGGCATCTGGTCTCATAATTTCATGGCAAATAGAAGGGGAAAAAGTGGAAACAGTGACAGAATTTATTTGGGGGGGCGCCAAAATCACTGTCGACAATGACTGCACCCATGAAATTAAAAGATGCCTGCTCCTTGGAAGAAAAGCTACGACAAACTTAGAGAGTATATTAAAAAACAGAGACATCACTTTGCTGACAAAGGTCCATCTAGTTGAAGCTATGGTTTTTCCAGTAGTCACGTATGGATGTGAGAGTTGGACCATAGAGAAGGCTGAGCACCAAAGAATTGATGCTTTTAAACTGCAGTGCTGGAGAAGACTCTTGAGTCCCTTGGACTGAAAGGAGATCTAACCAGTCAATCTGAAAGGAAATCAACCCTGAATATTCACTGGAAGGACTGATGGTGAAGCTGAAGCTCCAGTACTTTGGCCGCCTGATAAGAAGAGCTGACTCATTGGAAAAGACTCTGATGCTGAGAAAGATTGAAGGCAAAAGGAGAAGGGGGCGGCAGAGGATGAGATGGTTAGAATCACCAACTCAGTGGGCATGAATCTGAGCAGACTCTGGGAGATAACGAAGGAAAGGTGAGCCTGGTGTGCTGCAGTCCATGGGGTCGCAAAGAGTTGGACATGACTTAGTGACCGAACAATGACAACGACAAAACCGTACATTACCATGTGTAAAATAGACAGTCAATGGGAATTTTCTGTCTGACTCAGGGACCTCCAGCTGGGGCTCTGTGGCTACCTAGATGGCTGGGATGGTGAGGGAGGGTCAAGAGGGAGGGGACATATGTCTGCTTGTGGCTGATTCATGTTGATGTTTGGCAGAAACCAACATAATACTATAAAGCAAGTATCCTTCAATTAAAAATAAATACATTTTTAAAAAGGGAAAGCAGAAAAATTCAATGTGTAAATGAATTACACCGCTAAATCTAAACAAAACTCAAATATGTGTTTGGGAAAAAAAAGCGCCTATCAGGGAAGATGTATTAAAGTAATTTGCCAAGTTCACTAGAGTTAACCAGTGGCAGTGCTAGGACATTTGACTCCTAGTTTCTGCTCCTTTTACCACGTCCCTGTGCATGGAAACTTTAGCTCAATCAGCTGAACTTGCTAACAGTTAAATGAAAATATGTTCTGGTGATGCTCAGAGTTTAAGTGATACCAAACAGAGTGTCAAGAAAGTAAAGAATGTTGGTTGAGAGAATCAGACAGCACAGGCTTTTTAAAATCCTTTTTCTTGGAGTCTGACTCATACTCATGAGAATCACTGGGAGCTCAGCCCTGGGCAGGTCTCCAGACTGAGGCGCTCAAGGCACTGGGCAGTATGAAGATTCCTGTGCTGATTTCTTGATGCTTCAGTAAAATAGGATTTCCTTTTACTCCTTATTTGTTTTCTTTCACCCTGTTTGGTATCATTTAAACTCTGGGCATTAACCGGTTTCCTTGGTCGCCATGAATGAATGCAGCTGTTTTCATGGATGTATGAAGTATGAAGTGTGGATGGCAGGGCAAGGAGTCTTCTTTTTTCTTTATACATATATCCCCTCTTTTTTGGATTTCCTTCCCATTTAGGACATGGAAGCAACCTAAATGTCCAGAGGAATGGATCAAGAAGATGTGGTACATATATATATATGAAGGAATATTACTCAGCCATATAAAGGGACAAAATTGTGCCATCTGCAGAGACATGGGTGGACCTAGTGAGTCTCATACAGAATGGAGTCAGAAAGAGAAAAACAAATATTATATTAACACATATATGTGGAATCTAGAAAAATGGTACAGATGAACCTATTTGCAAAGGGAATCTTCTTGTGTCCAGGGCTTTCTCCATAGTACTAAGAACAGCACCTGCCATGAAGGAATATGTGCATTCTTACATACTACACATGCTGTCATGGAAGTGACATTCTAGCAAGAGTGGAGGAGTTAGACCCCCAAACAGGATATGCGATGATATCTGTTGATAAGAGCTGTGAAGAAGAGAGGAGAGTAAGAAGACAGTGGAACAAGGAGGAAGGGGGAGAGACCCTCCAATTCATTTAAGAAAGTCACTGCCTGGGGGCGATGGGGGTTACATTTAGCAGACATTTAAAGGAATTCTAGAGGAAGCATTGGTTATATTCATTGTCAAAAACTGTTCCAGGCAGAGGAAACAGTGCCCATGGTCCTGCTTGCCATGTCTGAAGAGCGTTGGGAAGTTGGGAAGTCCAGGATGTTAGAGCAGAACAAGAGAAGAGGCCAGGGAAGAAGAGACTTGGAGCAGGGCAGGGACCAAAGCTTTTGGCATCACCCAGGTTACAAAACAGCCTTGTGCACTGACTCTAAGTGAGATGGCAGCCACTGAAGGGTTGAGCCCAGGAATGCCACCAGCTGACTCAGGTAATGCAGGGATGACTCTCTCTGCTCTGTGAGGAAGAGACCGTGAAGAACCACGGGCTGGGGAGCCACCCATGGGAAGACGGCTGGACTGATACAGCCCAAGAGGATGACCATGGGATGGTGGTGTTTGTCCTCCTGCTGGCGAGGGGCAACCAGATTCTGGGACACACCCTGGAAGTAGGACTGATTTGCAGATGAATGGATGTGAGTTGTGACAGAAAATGAGGTGTGAAAGACAGCTCAAGGTTTTAGCCCCAGGCAGTAGAAGGACTGAATTACCCTTTAGGGACATGAAGAAAATTGAGAGAGGAGTGAACTAAAATTAGGATCATGCTCCTGAAGAGTTTTGAACTTAGTGAAATATTTTAATATGCATAATCTCATTTGATTCTCACAGAAACACTTATTTGCAAGATAATTACTATTATTTCCATTCTACTTTCAAGGATGTTAATAGGAAAGAAGTTGAGTGATTCTTCAAGGCCACGTGGCTAGGGAATTACTAAATCAGAGTTGGACTGCAAATATTCCAGCTCCAAGATCAATGTTCCTTTTTATCAATCAACTATGTCAAGATAATTTATTCAGGATACTCAAACAGGTTATTTGCATCACATACTCTAATCTTGATCAAATCAATTTGCAAGGGTTTATGGTGCATCATTCTTGTTGCTATCATGAGTGCTTTCATCTTTTTGTGTGACAGCAAATACGTGTTTATTTGCTGTAAATACATAAAAAACCTAAAAGCTAAATCTAGCATTGTAAGAGTCTTATAAGTTGATGTAGGAAAAATACATAGCATATAATACATAAGCTATTTTTTAAAAACTAATTTTATTTCTCTTTTGGTTCTGAATTTTTTCCCTTCCTTCTTTTTCTGTCTCTTCTTTTTTTCCTTTTTAACAAATAGCTTGTGCATCCTATTTTTATGACCTAAACTATAGCCTCTACTTTGGCATTCCTCATGTAAAACTGTCATGTAAAACTGCCTAAATCTTAAACTTTCGGAGTCCCAAATCCCTCATTTATAAAGCAAAACATTAGACTGGATCATTTCTAAGGTGCCTGCATCTTTGAAATATACTGAAATGCAGAATATAATTGGACTTGCAGCCTTTTTGACTTAGATGGTTCAACACCATTAGATGAATAATTATTATATCACTAGTAAACAAGATTTGAAATGACTATTTTAATACAGAATTAGTTCTCCAGCCATATATTTTTTATCATATCAAAGATCACTTCTAGTTTTTTACATTACCATGGCATGTGATTTGTTTTAAGAAATGCTTCTTGTGGACTTGGCTTGTATATTCCTCTCCAGTTACAGAGAACACAGCACAAACCTCAGGAATACAGATGCGCCTGACTGATGTGTGTGTGTGAGTGTGTGTGCATGCTCAGTCATGTCTGATTCTTTGTGACTTCATGGACTGTAACCCACCATGGAACTGTAGCCCTCCTCTGTCCATGGAATTTTTCAGGCAAGAATACTGGAGTGCGTTGCCATTTCCTGCTCCAGGGGATCTTCCCGACCCGGGGATCAAACCCGTGTCTCTGGCATCCCCTGCACTGGCAGGCAGATTCTTTACCACTGTGCCACCTGGGAAGTCCCATCTGACCAATACCACACAGCGCAAGGGTAGTCTGGTGAAGAGGAAAAACAATTCTGCGTTTCTGCAGACTCTTTAGCTGACTCAGTCATCCTAGCTGAGAGTATAATATTTCATGCCAGAAACTGGTTACTTTCTAAACTTACATTTTTAAAGCAAGAGTGTAATCAAGGACCATGAGAGGGAGCAGGAAACAGATATTATGCTTCATAGAGTAGATAGAAACCAGGGTAGTGCACGCAAAAACAGGCTTGCCCTCAACACCACTGCAGATCACTTACATTTTGGTTTGAGAAATGTTTTCTCAAGAAAAATATAGCCCAAAGAGAATTTATTTGTTTAAAAAAATGTAGTTAAGATGGAAACCAGTCATCTCTTCCTAAATTGTGTTTCAGGAATAACAGATCTGCAAGGTATGGCTCAAGTGGAATGTCACAGATTTTTCCTTTGCCTTTTTCACACTCTACAAAACCTGAAGCCACGGCCATTGTGATTCCATCTGCTTCGAAAGGTGCCACGAGTTTCCAGTCGGCATCCAGGGTCATTTCATGTCCTTGCCTTCCCTTCTCATATTCATAAAGCATTAAGTAGGGGGGCCTGGCTAAAGCTCTTTCTGGGACGGGCCTGGGACCCGGGACGCTTTGCTGCAGTGCTGCAATGCTTGCACCTGGACCCACCTCTCCTCCAGCAACAAAACTCAGAGAAACTGTGTGGGCCTAAAAATCACTGCATGTGTGATCGACTGTGTGTCGCTGGGGCAAATTCTGGGCCCAAGAAACACGAAGAGATCAAAAAACCCAACCACCACTTTTGAAGAGCATGGAGCCAAAAACAGGGTTCTGTGCCTGCCGCCCTTCATTCCACACCACCAGAAAGTGAGAGTGTCAGTCGCTCAGCTGCGTCCAACTCTTTGCAACTCTATGGATTGTAGCCCACCAGGCTCCTCTGTCCATGGAATTCTCCAGGCAAGAATACTGGAGTGGGTAACCATTCCTGCTTCTCCAGGGCATCTTCCAGACCCAGTGATAGAACCTGTAGTCTCCCGAATTGCAGGCAGATTCTTTAACATCTGAGTCATACCACCAGAAGGGTGGGAAAAATACCTAGGTCCCCCTCTGGCCAGCCCATGGACACACTCCTACCCTCACCCCATATAAAGAATGAGCTCCTCCTGCCCAGGGGAGTGAGCAAACAAGGGAACCTGTTGCTTGTTTTTTGCTCCCCCTTGCATCAGCAGGGGCCCCAGTAAAGCCTTGCCTGAATTTCTTGTCTGCCCCCTAGTCAATTTCTATTGCTTGGAGGAGGCCAAGAACCCTGGTGAGTAACATGCCCACAGATAGCTTAGGATGTAACGAGTCCTCCTTTATCAATTTTGCAAGAGTCTAAAGCCACCTGAACTGACTCATTTGAAAAGACTTTGATGCTGGGAAAGATTGAAGGCGGGAGAAGGGGATGACAGAGGATGAGGTGGTTGGATGGCATCACCGACTCAGCGGACATGAGTTTGAGTAGACTCCGGGAGCTGGTGATGGACAGGGAGGCCTGGCGTGCTGCAGTCCATGGGGTCACAAAGAGTTGGACATGACTGAGCGGCTGAACTGAAAGTCTTGTTCAGGTCAGTTAAGGGCAATGGTTCTCTCACATTACCTTTTTTTATTGAAGGTTCCAACCACCTTTGTGCAGCTGGAGTTGTCTCCTCCACAGACGCCACACTTGTCATACTGTAGCTTCGAGCCAATGATGCCATCACAGCCTGTCCGCACGCACTTCCCCCGGACACACACAGAATTGCTGTAAGGCCTACATTCCGTCCCGTCGGTCACCTGGATAACGAGAGACACCTTAGCGATGGGAAATACTGGCTCTGCATACGTGGTTTCTTTGATAAAATCAAGTTTTAATTTGGGACTTTTAAGTTTGATTGGAATAGATTTTATATCAGAAACTAAACAACCAAAAAAAAGAAAAAAGAAAAACCAAACAACCCCCCCCCCCCGCAACCCCAAACCATAGTTTCCAGGAGTACTGAGTAGAAAATCTTTGACATATTGGCAGGAAGAAGAACTGGGATAAATCAGGGTTGTGCCCTTTCTTTCTTCTTTCTCTCTTGAGTCTAATTCTAAATGTGTTAGGAGAACCAAGGTCCTCATCTCGATTTCTGTGTCTGCGATAAGTCCCCGTGGTATAGTCTTGTCTTTTTATTGATAGACTATTTCACCCAGGATGTGGGACTGTTTGTCGCTTGTGTGGGGAGAGGGAGAGCAGGATTTGAGCAGGCTCAAGTATGTGGACATCCTTTTTGGTTGCATACTTGTTATTACTGTCATAACACTGAAAATCTACACGGACACACGCAGCCTTGTCACGGCTGGAAAGCATTCCCTATTGTGTGGAATGGTGAGATGCTGAGATAGAGATGTGTGCATGCATGCTCAACTGCTTGTCATGTCCGACTCTTTGCAAACCCATGGACCATGGCCCAGCAGGCTCCTCTGTCCATGGGATGGTCCTGGCAAGAATACTGGAGTGGGTTGCCATGCCCTCCTCCAGGAATTAAACGCGAGTCTCCTGTGTCTCCTGCATTGCACGTGGATTCTTCACCACGGAGCCACTAAGGAAGCCCCAAATAGAGACAAATTTGTATAAAAAAAGAAGTCTGGGCAAGTCTGAGAAATGTACTTACTGGAAGAGATTGCATATTTTTGAAACAAGAATTAGCATATATTGAATAAGGTAGTTATAAAATAGTATGCATATGATCTCTTACTGGTTTGTGCATGTAAGTGCAAGTAACACACACAGTCATATGAATAAATGTACATATTTTGTATTTGTGTATACACAAAACCTCTCATCATATACGTCTGTGAGTATATGAATATGTGGACGTGTTAATTGGGTTGTGGTGGCTTCCCTGGTGGCTCAGAGGTTAAACGTGGGCGACCTGGGTTCAATCCCTGGGTCAGGAAGATCCCCTGGAGAAGGAAATGGCAACCCACTCCAGTATTCTTGCCTGGAGAATCCCATGGACGGAGGAGCCTGGTGGGCTATAGTCCACAGGGTCGCAAAGAGTTGGACACAACTGAGCGACTTCACTTTCTTTCTTTCTTCTTCAACAGGTTAACAACTCTCTGGATGATTATATTTCCAGATAATGTTTTTCACTTTTATTTAATATTTTTAAAAGAAAATGCATTATTTTACAATAAAAGATGAAATGTTTTAAAACACACATAACTTGGACATTAACTTACTTTTCTTTTTTTTTTTCATTTATTTTTATTAGTTGGAGGCTAATTACTTTTCAATAATATGTCATAAATATCTGAAGACCTGTTACAGAGGTGGCTTTAAATATCATGCCTATTTGTAAATTAGATTAACAGTATTTTAAACCATAGCATAATGTTGATTGTGAGAAGTGAAACTTCAGTAATTTAGAAAATGCGCTTCTATGGAAAATAAAGGATCATTTCACATGTATATATTATGATGTGTAAATCTAGAGGGACACTGATTCATATTAAAAGTGCAGGGCATTTTAAAGTCTAGGTCAGGGATAATGATGTTGACATCCTGCTTCATGAATCACCAATGGAATTCTTCAATAAAACATAGAAAAATAGAAAACTTTCTTGTTTTATAGTCTCCTTTACAAATATAATTTGTGCTAAAAATATGAGAAAGTATTCTTTTGAGAAGCAGTCATTCCATCTACGTAGGGAACACAAACTTTAGGCATCCTTTATATTTATCTTTGCTTCCCAGGTGGCTCAGGGGCACAGAATCTGCCTGCCAGTGCATGAGATGCGAGTTTTAACCCTAGGTCAGGAGGATCCTCTGGAGAAGGACATGGCAACCCACTCTAGTATCCTTGCCTGGGAAATCCCATGGACAGAGGAGCCTGGTGGGCTACAGTCCATGGGGTTGCAAAGAGTCAGACACGAGAAATTACAAACGTACCTAGGGAATACTATTTTGAAGTTAAGGTCACAACTCATCTTCCTGACAGAGTTACATGTTTTCAAAAAATAGCTTTTAAAACATTTACTTGTTCTGTTTACAAAATCCTTTTGATTCATTGTAGCAAGTTTGAAAATACAGAAATTACAGAGGTGAAAATAAAACCTTCCAAAATCTAGCCACCCCTCAAATAATGACTGTTTACATTTGGTATGTGCAGCCTCCATTCTACCAAATAACTTCCGCCAAGGACACCCACTTTTCTGGGCAGTCTGGGAGCAGTTACCTTTGGCGAGAACACCACGTAGTAGCCAGTGCCCTTAGCCCTGCAGGTCAGTTTGCACACGTCTCCGGGCAGGACTCCAGCATACTTGGGAACCCATTCCACAAAGGTTTTGACTCCTTTTGCGTCAGACTGATATCCATTTTTGGCCTCACACTGCTCATGACGAAAAGATTTACCTAAAAATTAAAAAAAAAGTACATTATTACTCTGTTCTGAAACTCAGATACATTCCTATTCATGTAAATACTTTCAAGGAGAAGATGCTAACTTTTTTTTTTTTTTTCCTACAGTCTCTCAACACACCAGTGTTGAAGGATTTTTATCCACAGAGTTGAAAATAGCAATTATTTTTTCCTACTCCCGGAATACTCAACTGTTGATAATAATTTAAAAACCACTCATGTATTTGTTACTGATTTGCACCCTGGTGGAACAGTGCAGTACAAGATTAATAGAATATTTCTTCAGCCTCTCCTATTGCCGACTGCTAGAATAAAAATTGTTGTTGTCCAGTTGCTAAGTTGTGCCTGACTCTTTTGTAACCCCATGAACTGTAGCCCACCAGGCTCCTCTGTCCAGAGGATTTCCCAGGCAAGAATCCTGGAGCCATTCCCTCCTCCAGGGGATCTTTCCGACCCAGGAATTGAACCTATGTCTCCTGGATAGGCAGGCAGACTCTTGACCACTGAGCCACCAAGGAAGCCCCAGAATACAAATGACACTGGATCTATGGTGGTTGCTGACTCTTGGGAGCCGCGTACCATTAGCCGGGCAGGGTGTCACGCTGCAAGAGCGGTAGATCGCCCTCTTCCCGGTGCAGTAGCGGCCGTGGTTCCTGGGCGCCGGGTTATTGCAGTGGCGGTAGGCAAACTGCACTCCGCCCCCACACGAGCGAGAACACTGGCCCCAGGACCCCCAGGACCCCCAGTTGCCGTGGCTTGATGTCTAAAACAGAAAACAGGAGATATTTTACTCAGAAGGGTGGACAACTTTCAAAATGTACATTTAGAAATCACTTGCATGCAATGACTCAGCGGAAACGTCATCGCAGATAAGACATGATCATCTCTTGAGTTTAACACGGTCACAGATGTTGAACACTCTGAAATTGCAATGCGATTCCAATTCTAAACAATCCACCTTTTCTGCCCCCTGCCCCCGGCCCCAGCACTAGAGGATCTGAATGGGTATGTGTTTGGTCACTCATTCTTGTCCAGCTCCTTGTGGCCCCATGGACTGTAGCCCACCACGGGCTCCCCTGTCCGTGGGATTATTCCGTGTCCATGCCAAGAATACTGGGGTGGGTTGCCGTTTCCTCCTGCAGGGCATCTTCCTGACTCAGGGATCAAACCCATGTCTCCTGCAGCTCCTGTGCTGGCAGGCGCATTCTTTACCACTGAGCCACCTGGGAAGCCCAGAGGGTTTGAAGACTTCGCCTGAAGTACTGAGCATGCTGCGAGGACCTTCTGATGCTGTGCATTTCTGTCCGTCACCACCGAATCATGGTTCACTCTGTGTCCACTCTGACCTTGCATCTTTAAAGAATTGTGTGATGCTAAAGAAGCTGCATGATCCCAGGCTGATTATGCTTCCATCTTTTCTCCCTCTTGAGCGCTCAAGTTCTGCAGTCCCTTTGCAGACATCACACAGCCCATCTGTCACATGTAAACATATCTGACCTGAGCTTGACTTCCTAACACCCAGTAGAAAGGAAACAGGGCAGACACTAATAGCATCCAATCACATGGACCCATGCCACAGGGAATGAAGCCCTATTATGACATCCCAGGTTGATTCCTCTGGAAACGCTGCAGCAGGAAGCCGAGAGATGCCAAAAGGAAGATATTAGAAACTGCTTTGTCAAGGGCATTCCTGAAGAACCTCCTCTGGTTGCATGGTTCAGGGTGTCTGTGTCAGGGTATCTGAGACTGGTAGCTTGGGTGGTAAGCCTTGAAAGGCACAAGCAATGTGCCCATGGCAAAGGTCTTCCAGGGACTCTGAAAATGTTGCAAGTGAGAAGGAGCCGATGCTTTGCTGAAAAGTGAAGCTGGTGGGAGCTGACCTGAAGCTGGACTGGGTATACAGGGAGGGAGGTGGGGTGCCTTCCTGCAGCAGGTGTGGTTATTTTAGTTCCTGAAGTTAGATGAACTTGCCATGGCCTCAGATGCAAGGTGGGAGGCCTGGGTTTGATCCTGGATTGGGAAGATCCCCTGAGGAATGAAATGGCATCCCACTCCAGTATTCTTGCCTGGAGAATCCCACAGACAGTGGAGCCTGGCTGGTTGTAGTCCGTGGGTTTGCAAAGAGTCGGACACGACTGAGCAACTAAGCATGCGGCAGGCACACGATGAGGGGGAAAACACGACCATTTTGGAGCTGAGCAAGTATGCCTGAGGATCATCTGTCAGCTCCACTGGGATTTCCTTCCCGAATTGAAACAAATGTGTTCCAATAACTGGAGCAGTTTGAAAACAAACTCCAAGCAGTGACTCGGGGGCCCTACTTGTGGTCTCAATGAGACAGAATCTGGGCTCTCTACTTATTTATTACTGGGTATAACCCGAGACTGGCATTTTCTCCAGTAATTGACAGCTGAGGATGACTCCTGTGGGTAAAAGAGGAAGCGGTAAATAGATCCCTCAAGGAAAAATATTTTAACTAGGAAGCAGAGCCTTCTGGGGATGGTCCCCTCCACATGTCACAGGAATGTACTTCAGCCCTTGGGGCTCGGGCCTTGCGTGACAAGAAAAGCACTTACCGAATAATATTTTTTCTTGGTTTTGTCCACACACTTGCCCTGCAGGCAGATCCTCCCTTTCCCACATGGCGTTCCCTCCACGGCCGGCAGCTTCTTGGTCAGGCACACCATCTGGCCCTGGCGCACCACGGCGCACCAGAGGCGGGCACACACGTCCATGCCGGGGCACACGGAATACTCTGGCCCGAAGGTCAGGTTGCACTGCTGGCTGGCGTCATAGGTCTGGCCCGGGAGCTCCTCGGGGCCCGGAATCTGTTTGCGTGGTAGGTCCAGCAAACAGTTACCTACAAGAACAACCAAGATTGGCCACTGTTTGGAGTTTCTGTTTCCAACTTTGAAAATGATGGCTCTAAACAGGCAAGACTCTGGCTGGTGTGGAGACACATCACATTCCCAGATCCCTGGCAAGGGGACTCTCTGGACGAGGCTGGGCGCCTCCATGAACTCGCCAACACTCACCAGGATTTCTGATGGATGATGTGCCCTGGGGTATCCATAATGATGGCATCATAATGATGGCAGTGAATTTTATTTGATAAAATAAAAGTTTGCAATGATTAGCTGTGAAAATAACCATCGTGCTGAGGGACTAACAGAAACTGGGATGGACCTGGCGGAAATCAGAAAGTGGGTATAATAACTGTGTGTGTGCTGTGTGCTAAGCCACTTCACTCGTGTCCGACTCTTGGCGACCCCATGGACTGTAGCCCACCAGCCTCCTCCGTCCATGGGATTCTCCAGGCAAGAATACTGGAGTGGGTGGCCATGCCCTCCTCCAGGGGATCTTCCTGACCCAGGGGTTGAACCCGTGTCTCTTATGTCTCCTGCACTGGCAGGCGGGTTGTTTATCACTAGTGCCACCTGGGTGTCACAACAACAAAAACAACAATAATGACAAAGTTGTGTTCACAACTTTGAGAAAGAGAGTTTGTCCTTGCGCCCTGTCTATACCCCTTTGTCCACACCAGCCCCAATTCTTACCTCTTTTTCATGCACTCATCCCCCATCCACGTTACCTTTCCATTAATTCCATAAATAAAGAACAATGAGATGCCGCGGTCATTGCTGCACTCAATAAGCTTAGCATGTACCGTGTTCTACCAAACATACCAGATATTTGGGAATACAGAAAAATGACCCAGATCCACCCCTTCAGGCCTGATAAGCTGAAGGAAGCAAAGTCAGTCAAGTCTTTCTCTTAGACTGAAAGCATTTTAATGAAGAGCTTTCAGGCACCACGTATTAAAGCAGTGGGAAAAGAAAGGAAAATATCTCTGATAACTTGGGACTGAGCCCGCTTTGTCACTCTTCACCTCCTTTTCTCCCCTTTGTGTCAGTTGTTGAATGCAATTGGTATTTGTTGGGTCCTTGGAGGGTGTCTGGTACACAGTGATGGGGCAGTCAGAAAGGGAGTGGGGAGTCAGTAGAAGCTGACACACAGACAGTGCAAACTCAGAAGCTAAACTACACCTCCCCTTCCCCGAAAGCTTCCCTAAGAAATTCCTTCTGAGTGAGTTAACTCCGTTAATTTCCTCAGTTTGTATAGGAGCTTACATATTGTCTTTCAGTTTCAGTACTTTTCTATTTACTTGATTTTAGGATCTACACACTGATTATTTATACACTAAAAATGATGAATATTTGTTATACACTGACACTCTTTTGGGGCTTTGCTGGTGGCTCAGATGGTAAAGAATTCACCTGCAATACAGGAGACCCAGGTTTGATCCCTGGGTTGGGAAGATCCCCTGCAGATGGGAACAGCAACCCACTCCAGTAATCTTGCCTGTAGAATTCTGTGGACAGAGGAGCCTGGCAGGCTACAGTTCACAGGGTCACACAGAGTCAGACAGCAACGAAGCAACTTAGCAGGACACTCTTTTCAGTTCTTTTAATGTATCAGTTTATTCAATTTTTAGGAGAATTCTATGTAGCAGATTCTGTTGTGTTGGCCAAGAAGTTCATTTGTGTTGTTTTCCATAGATGTTATGGAAAAACTGGAACAGAATTTTTGGTCAACGAGCATTATTTTCTTTATTTTGAGATAAGGAAACTGAGGAACTGAAGATCTAAGGATCAGTTACCTAAGGTCTCATAGCTATTAGGGCTTTATGCTCAGAGCCTGCTCTTCTCATCATATACAAACCTGACTCTGCTTACCATGTGGATAGGCTGCTTATTTTATTGCTAAAGGGCAGGCATGTGTACGAATCCTTTAAACGGTAACACCAGGCCTAATGGTAGAAACACCCGGTCTAAAGTCTAATTCTGGCAAAAGACTAAATGGCTGAGTGTTCTTGGCCAAATTAGTTCACTGTCCTTAATTTATTTTCAAGATCTATGAAATGTTGCTTTTCTCACTGTGACACTGGAGGGGCAATTAAGGGGTGACCAGAAAAACATAAAACAATCATACTGGTACTATGCCCAACATATTTAACAACATTTCAGATTTATTTTGAGTTATTCTTTTTATCCAACAAAAGAAAACCATGTTTAAATCCTATTTTCCACTGAGAAATGGAATATTCAGCACATTTTAAGTACACTGCAAATGTTTTTACAACTATGCTCAAGTTTCTTCAAAGCGAATACCTTGAAATTTGTCAATCTGTGATGGAGGCATTATATGAAAATGAATAAAGAGCAAAGTTCCTATTTAACTTCTGAGCCAGAACTTTTGAAGAGGTAAAGCTTCTTAAGGCAGGCCAGAAAAAGCATTAAAACTTACTATCCAGCCAAATAGAACTTTGGGAGAAAAACATCAAGCTAAAAGAAAAACATCAACAGCAAGTCAATAGGAAGGAATGATTGTCAAACCTCACTAAGCTTTGTTTAGAAGATAAAGTGCGATGAGGCCCTTTGGACTCCAGGAAAAGCATTATCTTCCTGCTTACATAAAAAACAGCCTTGTGTATAGCAGAGAATGCTTAGTGGATTGATGACGGAAGAAGACTGTCAACAGATCTCTGAGCCATCAAGAATGCTTTTCCAAAGTACTGGTTGACGAATCTTTTTTTTTTTTTTTTCACTGAAAATCACAAAGTGTAACACTGGGTGACTGAATACCAGCTGGGAAGTATTTAACACGTGTGGGTGCCTGTGGCATGGGTCGGCATCGCTTTTCCCCAAGTCAAAACAACTCATCACCTCCCCATGGATATGGCACTGACACCTTTCAACCTCCCTGGCAGATGGCTTGTGGAAAGAAATGGACAAGGCGATTGGAAACTGGCGTCAAGATGTGGTCCCTCTTTATTTAAGCTCGATGTGTGTCTCATGCTCAGTCATGTCTGACTGCTTGCCACCCTTTGAGCTGTAGCTCGCCAGGCTCCTCTGTCTGTGGGATTTTTCAGGCAAGAATACTGGAGCGGGTTGCCAATTCCTTCCCCAGGGGATCTTGCTGATCCAGGGATCGAACCCGTGTCTCCTGTGTCTCCTGAAATGCAGGTGGATTCTTTACCCACTGAGCCATCAGGGAAGCCTATGAAGCTCAATACCAAAGTATAAAAGTTCTAAAAATGTGTAACATATTTGCTTGACTATTAAGAAAAAAACAACATATTTAGCTCTGTGGTTTTCCCTTAGAGGTCATTTGGAGAGGAGCTGTTCTTGCTTAAAAAAAAAAACCGTTTTATTCAGATTTGCCTTTTACTTATGACTTTAATGTTGTCAACATTAGGATTTATTGCTGCATTAGTTTCTGATAACACTGAAATCTACAGTCGATCAATTTCATTTATTCGTTGACATGTCATTTGGTGATAAAATAGGTATAGACAGCGCCACCAAATGGCAGACTGGGGCCAGGGAACAAGAAAAAAATAAAAATACAGTTTGATTCTGCGTCTCACGATATGAAATATTTAAGATCTAAGTAACAGAGGATTGGATATACATCTTTCATCTAAAAAATGTGTACAATTTGGGGAGAGGTTACAAGGAAATTGATCAGTCTTTTAATACCATTTATATTGACCTCTAAAAGTGTTCAGTCTATTGCTGACTTTTCTTAATCGCCATTACTTTTATTCTCAACCATCTCTTTACATATTTCAAGATTTATCTTAGCCTGAAATCCCATCTGGGCTTCGCTGCCAACATTTTGTCTATTTATTTGCTCCATAAAATCGCCAAGTTCTTCTTTCCTTTTCTTTCCCCATCTCTTTTCCTTCCTTCTTTTCTTCTGTCTTAACATTCTATGTAAAGATAATGAAAATGTGTGCACATTGCAAATTTGTTTTCACTATCCATGTTAAATTAAATGCTTTAAGTAAGGTGAAAAGTTTAAAAAGTAAGACTCAGTGATTTGTGATGAACAAATAAAGAGAATAATGTGGTCATACCCCATGGCCATAAAATACATTTTTGGGTGATGGAAAGTATGTCAGGTCTCCAGGAAATGGAGCAGAAAAGTCTTTCTTTTTTATATCTGACTGGTGTCACTGTTCGTCTTTCATATTAATGATTAATGAAAATTATCACATGAAGGTCGGTTGTTCTTTTTCTACCCCCCCCCCCCATTTCTAGCACTGTAGTTATTTCTATCTTCTCTTCCTTTTTAATACACACACATGAAATTAAGAATTGACCCAAATAGAAAATTCCTTGGTGGCCCAGTGGTTAGGATTTCATGCTTCCACTGCCAGGGGCCTGGATTGGATCCCTGGTCAGTGAACCAAGATCCTACAAGCCGAGTAGTGTGCCCGTCCCCCACCCCCACCCCCAACACACACACAGTGGCCCAAACATTCTTGGTCTAGGAGAAATAAATTAATATTCCTAATGAAACTCATTCAAAGAACCCCCATAACACTACAAACTCTTTTCTTTATCATCATTTCTCTGGTCTTGTAACTCTTCTTTGAGGTCTTTATTTGAATGTCTAACATTAAAAGAGACACTGATACATCATGGGTTCAGTGATGGATAAACTAACCTGTTGCTTGTTGTTTAGTCCCTAAGTCGTTTCTGACCCTTTTGTGACCCCGTGGACTGTAACCTGCCAGGCTCCTTTGTCTATAGGGTTTCGCAGGCAAAAGTACTGGAGTGGGTTGCCATTTCCTTCTCCAGGGTATCTTCCTGACCCAGGGATCAAACCCACGTCTCCTGCATTGGCAGGAGGATTCTTTACTACTGAGCCACTAGTAGTAGTGTTAGTTGCTCAGTCATGTCCAAATCTTTGCAACCCCATGGACTATAGCCCTCTAGGCTCCTCTGTCCATGGGATTCTCCAGGCAAGAATACTGGAGTGGCTTGCCATTACCTTCTCCAGCAGACCTTCCCAACCTAGGGATCAAACCCAGGTCTCCTGCATCGCAGGCAGATTCTTTACCATCTGAGCTAAAGGGAAGCCACTAGGGAAGCCCTTTAACTTGGGTGATGACAAAGGCACAGACATTACTTGCTGGCCAAGGTAATTCAAGAGATCTGTTTGTGAAACTGTGAGAAGTATTAGTACATTGTTTAGCAGGTGTTATGCCATGGAAATTTCGATTAAAAATTCTCTGTGTTTGGGGATGAAGATTAGCTTTTTAAACAGAGGTCACTGTGGAGTTAAAATTCATGTCTTACTTGCACTCTGTTAGCATATTTACTGTGAAAAATCTAGAGGCTACCATAGTGGGCTTTGAATTTCATAAAACCTTAAAAACCAAATGTTAAGATCATATTATGACCTCTACTATCTATACTTACAAAGGATTAAGAGAATGGCTTTTTAATACCACTTTTTCTCCAAAGTTGTGTGTTCAGTAAGTGGCTGCAAACTTAGTTCTTTAAATATGAATTTTTCAAAGATGTCTATAGCTTTTCCTTAGCAGCCTGTGTCTTGGGTGTGCTTGAGTTGTATCTGCTTAGGCAGTGACCCTTTCTCATCACCTGGCACTGGGGACTCAGGGATCCAGGGGACACGGCTATTATTTTTGGCTTCAAGATTATTAAGCATTTGAGAAAGGAAATTTAATAACTTGCTTCTGCTAAGCAATTTCTCTGCCAGTGCTTACCTTTATTTTTGAGGATCATACTCCTAAGCCAATTTGCCTAGAGCTAGGTTGTATAAACACGGCAGAAAGTTACAAGTATCTTGGCCAGGCTGGGGTTGTGGGTGGGGGGAAGGTCCCCCATAAGACATGACTTCTTCCTTTCTGAATCACAAATTTGCAGGCCCAGTTATTTTAGAGTGTGCAAACTGAATTTTCAATCATAACCTAATTGCTGTGCATTTCTTGTTGGAACTAAATCAGAAAGCACTCAATATTAATAAATATTAATAAATTTAAATCTGGCAGTGGTAGAGTGCTACACGTGTCTAGCTACTTATGGCTAATACTTTTAAAAAAAACTCAAATGATACAAATTAAATTGCACTCTAAGGACTCATTTCTCCAGCATTGCTGGAGGTGGGAAGGAGACAGGTAAGCAATTACATAAATGGATGTTCTAGGTACTCTGCATGCGTGTGTGCTAAGTCGCTTAGTTGTGTTCGACTCTTTGCGACCCTATGGACTGTAGCCCGCCAGGCTCCTCTGTCCATGGGATTCTCCAGGCAAGAAAACTAGAGTGGGTTGCCATTTCCTCCTCCAGGGGATCTTCCCAACCCAGGAATCGAATCTGGGTCTCCTGCATTGCAGGCAAATTCTTTACCGACTGAACTATGAGGGAAGCCCTAAATTGTCAGTGGCCTAGAAAATCAGAACAGAAAAACAGAACCATTTCACTCCTACTGCATTCCATTTCATGAATGAATGGGGTCTGCATGCAAGTAGTTCCCTATGAGTAGACGGAAAAGGAAGGTTTGATGATATGGTTTCATGACATCAGCTTAGTCTTCTAACAAAGATGTGTGTTTGTTTGCTTTTGTTTGTCTTTCCATTGTCCTGGGCTTTGACGGTCCTCTTGATGCTCTCCTAAGCTCTGAAGTTGAAATGTCAGAACGGCCACCATCTCAAAATCCCGCTGACTAATTCCTATCGCCACACTCTCAGTTGAACAGACTTAAGTCAGTTTTTGGTTGCAATCTAAAAGTTATTAAGGTATTTAAAGTGACGCTTAAATGACAGTGCTACATAGAGTATTGTAGCTTTGATTCTGTCTCTGTTTTTCAATGAATGCTTCCCTGGTGGCTCAGCGGTAAAAAATCCGCATGTGACACAGGAGACTCGGGTTTGACCCCTGGATCAGGAAGATCCCCTGAAGAAGGAAATTGCTATCCGTTCCAGTAGTGTTGCTGGGATAATCCCATGGACAGAGGAACCTGGCGGGCTACAGTCCATGGGGTTGCAAAGAGTCGGACATGACTGAGCGTGCATAGGTTAGGTTTGAAATGAATATAATTGATCTTGCCACTGTGTCACAGCTACAGTGCCTTTTTTAGACTCATCATAAAATCAGTTTTCTTTTGGTGGGCGAGGTGGGGTTGAAGGGTTAGCTAAAACACAAAACTGCTTACTCAACATTCAAAAGTGAGAGAGTCTAGGTTTTGATGAAACGAATGAATGATTGACTATATTATGAGAATTTCCTGTCCAACAAATGTTGGTAATGAAATTTATTTATTTAATTAACATATAGATGGAAAAGTTAGATAAGATTTTCTCGGTGCAAATGAATGAGATCTATTTCTAGTAAAAGTACGGTTTGGTGGTTATCTACCAGGAGATCCTTTGGAGCAGATGCAGAAAGGTGTATAAAATTTGTTGTAAAATTTTAAAAAATCTGAGTGTAGACTCTTTTAAATACAGAAATGAGATTTAGAAAGTGAAAACAATACTGGAAGCATCTTTACTGCATGGAAAGTAAAATCATGAATTCCACAAACATGAAATAAATGAATCATTCCAGAAATATGGCAATAAGGAACAAGATTTTGCACAGCATTGTAATTAGCTGACCTAATACTTATACAGGGAAAAAAAAAAAAAAGTTGGTCCCATTTTAGCCATAAGTATTTGCTGCCTTAGCAACTAAATCTGTTCATTTAGTGATTCAAAGTTTAGCTCAACCTTTTGGAATGTGTAATGTGGGATTCTAAAATAAAATATTAATGTTATTCCATATTCACAAAAGCTGAAAAAAAAAAAAAACAACAGTAAAAGTAACCTAAGAGTGGGAACTAAGATTCCACCTAAGAAGAACTGTTACTAGATATGGACTTGATCAATAGGTAGGCAGATAATTAGGTAAGCATTCACCTCAGGACTCTCTGCATTTCCTCAACATTTTAAACTGAGCTAACTAAACAGAAAATTACCACTTTATTATTAGTCTAGGATAAACCTAATACATCGATTCTTAAAATTATTTCTAAATCTTTGAGATATTAGGCCATCTTTTCAACTAATAAAGAACATTTATTTTGTGTTAAGGGAAATTTTAAAGCAAGCTGGGTAGGGATTGTTTTCAGGAACAGGAAATTTAAATAGTCGGAAGTAGCTAAAGCATTATCAGTTCACCATTAACATAGCAAAAATGAGTCTGTGAACATTTTGGCTATAAGACAACAAAAGGCTATATAGTAGAATTTCCTTTTGTCTGAAAAGTACTGAATTTACTAATTGTTTTGTAATTATGCAGCCAAAGCTCAAGATGGCAAACTCACTAAGAAATTACAGAAATATCAAGCTTTAATTGCTGTGAAACTAGGGAAAAATAGTTACCCTAGATTCTCTTTATCCAGCTTTGAACCATATCCTGAGATAAATTTGTAAACAATTATCATCATCAAGAATTTCTGTCCCATTTACTTCAACCATCAGTTTTAGAAAGAAATAAATTTTAAGAGGAAAGCAAAAGGAATGAGAATATGTCCATTCAGGTGGCACAGTGGGTAAAGAATCTGCCTGCAACTCAGGAGATGCAGGAGATGTGGGTTCAGTCCCTGTGTTGTGAAGATCCCCTGGAGAAGGAAATAGCAACCTACTCCAATATTCTTGCCTGGAGAATCCCATGGACAGAGAAGCCTGGTGGGTTACAGTCCAAAGGGTCGCAAAAAAGTCCATAGTGTCAACGGGTAGGACAGGACTGAAGTGACTGAGCACACACACATGTAATATAAGAAACTGGAACTCTGGGGTCTCTGGAAATCTCTTCCAAATTTAACTCATCTATTTGCCTGTGTTCCCAGTATTTTAAGGTAACAGGGATGCTAGGAAATTAGCAATAGCTTGTTTCAAAGATTACTTCAGGGTCAGAATTTATTATTTCTAAAAATTGTTACTTCCTTGGTATTTTGATATAATTTACGGCACTAATCCTAGATTTAATAGACCTTAATAAAGTATGCTGCGCTCTTGAACTCCATTTAGAGGATAAAGCCAAAGATTTTCTTTTGAAGTTCTTAAACTGTTTTCTCACGGTTCAGATTGATTTTCTATTTCTGTTTCTGCAGCTTTTACTCCACTTTCAGGAAAACGGGCTGCCAGGGTGAAGCCAAGTCTTGTAGTGAGTGTAGATCTATAGAGCTTCCTTTCTTGGTTTTATGCTGCCATAAAGAGAATCTGATGGAATTGTCACTTACATTCTAACCATACCTTTATAATAAGCATGTAACAAATAATTCTGAGAGTCCTATTAATAACAGGGAAATGAGATATCTGCCAACATTCTCACAGGAAGCTGGTGTGGTCAAAGAGGGAATAAAAGCCAGGCTTTCAGGGCACTAGCGAGGCCTTCTGTGTGGTCTCCCACACTGCTTCTCTTTGAACTTAGTAATTCAAAAGCAAAAAATACCATAGCTATAATGCCACCAAGGATGTTGGCATTCCATACCAGTAGACAGACCCCCTTGTTCCTTTTTCTGACACTGTCTCAGCAACCATTGTCTTAGAGGGCAAAGTGAACACCAGGAGGATACAATGAGGTATTGTTTCTGAGCCTGGGGAACTGTACCTACCGTGGCCATCATCCAGAAATTCTGTGATGGTGGCTGAGGTGCATTTGGACCAGGGTTTGGATGCATCGATGCTGGTTAGGATGGAAGACATTAAGCGCTTATCTTCCGTGGAGCCGAAATTTTCTTCACAGAACTTGGAATCGTCATGGGAGAGGCCAAGCAGATGTCCTAAAAGACAGGATAGATGAAGGGCAAACAATGAGAGATTTTGGCACATCTGCTTTTCTGTGGCAATTAAACTAGTACTTGACTCTTCTCCTCCCAATTGTACATGAGTTCATTTTAACTGCTTTTTCACACAGAGACTGGACTCCCCCCAGGGAAATTAAAGCTGCATGTCATCAGAGTGGTCACTTCTGGTGAACATTCTGGGGAAAACTGAAAAATTACACTAGATGAGATGTTCCCATAATCCATCTGGATCACACATGCTCAAGAATATGTGGAAACAGACCTTATTTAGAATCTAGAATTCGCAAGGCAACTGTGGGATTATGTCATAGTCCTCACGACATATTATTTTGAATGTTGTTAATTTTCCATCTTCTATGCTCAACTACAAGCCCCATGAGATCAGAGAGCATCCCCCTCTTCCACTCCCCGCCAGCCACTGCTGGAAAATCTATATTTAACTCAATGTTCTGCAAGTTACAAACACTTAATACATGGTATTTGAAGGTCAGGGATTCCATTTTCTTGGCCAAGTAAATAAGTAGCCGTATAAGAGATGACTAGAGGAGAAAAGAAAAAAGTGAACTTAGTAACTTCCTGGTTTCATGCAAATGTTAGCTTGCTTCACTCTTTCATTTCTTTTAGTCATTCAGTGAGTTGGGAATGTTCACTAGTTCCACAAGTAAATGGTGTGTCTTGAGGATATACCCATTTGCATTTAAGAAATGTCCAAAGCACCAATGTGACTCTCACCAAGTGTTAGCCCTTGGAGAGAAAACAAATACTAAGAAGGGAAGTGATTGTCTAAAACCACTCAGTTAGGTGGTTGTTTGTGCTTAAGTTTACCAAACACACTCTCTGGTGTTCCCCCACACTGATGTTCCCGTTCTACCGTGCAAGGTATTATTCTGCAGAGTACATACGCCCATTCTTATAATCTGACTAAAATTTTTTTATTACATAAGATTAACTTTTCACATAGTCTAAAGGTATAATACATTCTATAACACATTTAAAATACTGTTGTTTTTTTTAGCTCTTTTTTTTTAATTGGGGGATAATTGCTTTACAACGATCTGTTGGTTTCTGCCACATGGCAGTGTGAATCAGCTATAAGTACACATATATCCACTCCCTCTTGAGCTTCCCTCCCACTCTCCTATCTCACTCCTCTGGGTCATGACAGAGCGCCAGCCTGAGCTCCCTGTAGTGATACAGCAACTTCCCACTAGCTATCTAGTTTACACACGGTAGTGTATATACCTCAGTGGTAAAATTCAGGACAACAGATTGGAGAGACTCTAAAAAGTAAACAAGACACCCTAGTAGTGTTTTTTGCAAAGCTTTTTAAAACCCTACACAAACCACCACCAAAAAAAAAAAAAAAAAAAAAGTGGAAAATACCATAGAAAAGTGATTACTGCATTCTCCTTGGGTTCCTGAATACCAAAGGCAGGAACTTTGACCATTCTGCCAAGAAAAAGTCCAGTGTGCAACAGTAAAACCCAACAGAGATGAAATTTTTCACGCCAAATTCCAACTACTTGGGGCCAACTTGTTAAATCACTAACACCTCATAACAAAATTGTCCACTGAACAGCTGCTTGCTGTTGTGGTTGAAGTTAAGTGGCCAGGGCTCGGTGACCTTCTAAGCGTTGCATTTTGATACTATTTATACAGTTATTTACTTCAATAGCATTTACTCAGCTAGTCGGTTCTCTGTGGGAAACCCTCTTACCACCACTCACGTTCTATTTGGTCAGCAGCATAAACTCACAGTGGAGTTCATAAAATATCTTCCAAATAACATGCAAGAGAAGATTGGCAGGAGCTCGTCCAAGTTTTGGGTGGTATGTTGAGTTTCACCGCACCCACAGAAAAATAGTACCTTTCATTCATATTCTATTCGAAACTGCTAAAACTTACTTAGTACATCAAATACTCATTGAGAATGTAGAAAGGTTATCAGTGAACATTGTGGGATTAGTGTGGAGGTTTCACACTTGAGGTTTTTCGCCCCTGGCATAGTAGAAAAAGTGGCCTAAGAGAACCTCTGTATTATGAATCTAGGTTTTATACTTTAAAAAATGTGATCTTTGCACTCTATTTCATAAGACATTTATATTTATTTAATGGAGCAATGGTGGCTCAGACAGTAAAGAATCCACCTGCAGGGCAGGAGACTGGGGTTCGATCCCTGGGTCAGGAAGATCCCCTGGAGAAGGGAATGGCTACCCACTCCTATATTTTTGCCTGGAAAATTCCATGAACAGAGGAGCCTGGTGGGCTACAGTCCATTGGGTCACAAACAGTCAGACACAACTAAGTGACTAGCACTTTCAATGGAGTAATAGTCTTTTCTTCGAAATGTATCTAGATAAAAGCTCTGTTCATATGCATGTGTATTACTGCCTCAAGAGATACTCATTTCATCTGGAGGCTAAGTTTTAGATATTTGATTTAAATACAAGCCGCAAGGTAAACACCAAATTCACTTTGAGGGGCCGAGGAAACTACCTCTATTTTTTTTCTTTTATACATAATGGTGATGCCTATAATGCTAAATATCAATTATGAAAGCAAAGCAATTTATTTTAAGATGCTCTGGTCTAGAAACTATAAAACTCTTCGAGGAGAACATAGGCAAAACACTCTCTGACATAAATCACAGCAGGATCCTCTATGACCCACCTCCCAGAATATTGGAAATAAAAGCAAAAATAAACAAATGGGACCTAATGAAACTTAAAAGCTTTTGCACAACAAAAGAAACTACAAGCAAGGTGAAAAGACAGCCCTCAGATTGGGAGAAAATAATAGCAAATGAAGAAACAGACAAAGACTTAATCTCAAAAATATACAAGCAACTCCTACAGCTCAATTCCAGAAAAATAAATGACCCAATCAAAAAATGGGTCAAAGCTCTAAACAGACATTTCTCCAAAGAAGACATACAGATGTCTAAAAACACATGAAAAGATGCTCAACATCACTCATTATCAGAGAAATGTAAATCAAAACCTCATGAGGTACCATTACATGCTAGTCAGAATGGCTGCTATCCAAAAGTCTACAAGCAATAAATGCTGGAGAGGATGTGGAGAAAAGGGAACCCTCTTACACTGTTGGTGGGAATGGAAACTAGTACAGCCGCTATGGAAAACAGTGTGGAGATTTCTTAAAATACTGGAAATAGAACTGCCATATGACCCAGCAATCCCACTCCTGGGCATACACACCGAGGAAACCAGATCTGAGACACGTGCACCCCAATGTTCATCACAGCACTGTTTATAATAGCTAGGACATGGAAGCAACCTAGATGCCCATCAGCAGACGAATGGATAAGGAAGCTGTGGTACATATACACCATGGAATATTACTCAGCCGTTAAAAAGAATTCATTTGAATCAGTTCTAATGAGGTGGATGTGAAGTAAGCCAGAAAGAAAAACACCAATACAGTATACAACGCATATATATGGAATTTAGAAAGATGGTAATGCAAGACAGAAAAAGAGACACAGATATATAGAACAGACTTTTGGACTCTATGAGAGAAGGCGAGGGTGGGATGATCTGAGAGAACAGCATCGAAACATGTACATTATCAATTGTGAAACAGATCGCCAGTCCAGGTTGGGTGCATGAGACAAGTGCTCGGGGCTTGTCAGTGCACATTACTTAAGTGGTGCACTGGGATGACCCAGAGGGATGGGATGGGCAGGGAGGTGGGAGGGGGGTTCAGGATGGGGAACACATGTAAATCCATGGCTGATTCATGTCAATGTATGGCAAAAACCACTACAATATTGTAAAGTAATTAGCCTCCAACTAATAAAAAAAAGTTGGGAGAAAAAAAATAAAAAATAAAATGAAAGAAAAAAAAAAAGATGCTCTGGGCTTTTTAAATGACTCTTTTGGCAGACTCTTTGGCCTCTGAATTGCTAATTTATCTATGTAATTGCTTGTTGCTGAAGATACAGGTAGACAGTCATCAGAAAAGACTGTCATTCTGGGCAAGAACAAATCTGAGTTCCACTTTGGCAAGAGCTGAAAGGAGAAGTGAATTTTATAAGATCTCCCAGAGTCAGTCAGAAAGGGACCACTTACAGGTCAACTGAGAGAGAGACTCCTTGCAGTGAGGATGAATGTTCTGTTCTCCATGAAGAAAGCCTGTCAGCTGGCTGGGAGAGGAATGCTCTCCCCGGGACAAGGAGAATCACAAGAAATGTGAAGACCATTTCAGCACCCAGAGAAATAGGGAGCCAGGGCCACAGGAGCTGGATCCAGGGCACAGGGGGAAGACCCACGTGACTTCCCTTCAGGAGCTGGAGAGGGATTGAAATGAAAGAACAATGTGCGGGACGTCTGGACGCTCCTCAGGAGAGACGTGACAGGCATACTAAAGGCTGTGGACAGCCAAAGAAATGGCATTCTCAAATGTGATTCCCCTCATCATTAAGCTAGGACACCTAACGTCAGCCTGAAATCATCCTGTGTCTTTGAGCCCTAGAATGGTGAGATACATATAAAAGCATAAGTTACTTTCAAGGGACACTCACTTTAGAGACCACACACTTATTAACAGAGAAAAGCCTGGAACCTAGGAAATTTCGAAAGTTCTGTTGCAACTAACAACACATTTTAAGTGGATGTTTTGAAGGGCTTGACCACAATTTATCATGATGTCACTGATGGCCTTTTCCAGTGAGAATCTCTTCCTAAATCATAAAATGAGATGTGTAAAATGACAGGCGTGGATTGGAGATTAAGCGCTTCTCCCACAAGCAGCCTTGAGCAGGATTAGTGAAGCTGAGATTTAAACACACGTGCCCCAGAAGATAAAACAGTGCCAGAGAAAATGTTGACATCGCCTAAAATAATGTACTGCTTTCATCAAAAGGCTTTTTTATGATGAGTTTTTTGAGCAATGCAAACCAGAGTTAGTTGAAGGGTGGGCTTCCCAGGTGGTCCTGGTGGTAAAGAACCTGCCGATGCAGGAGATGGAAGAGAGACACGTTTGATCCCTGCATCAGGAAGATCCCCTGGAATAGGACATGGCAACCCACTCCAGTAATCTTGCTTGGGAAATTCCATGGAGGAGCCTGGCAGGCTACAGTCCATAGGGTCTCACAGAGTTGGACACAACTGAAATGACTTAGCACAAGATCAAGGAAGAGTTAGGGAGATAGGGTCCAGAAAGTCACAGAGAAAGGCAATTCTTTCTCTTGGAAAGACAGAGACATTTCTTTCTCTAGGCCAAATATGGGAACAGAGTGAAGAAGATTCAAGGCAGTTTTGAAAGGTAAGGGAAGAGATTTGAGGAAGTTCTACCAAGCTACCTTACTAAAACAGGATGTGGAAAATCCTAGTGAGGAAGCAAGGCTGATATGGATTGTGGACCACAATTCAAAATCTGGGTTTAAAGGAGAGGTTCCAAAGTCTTGCTTCAAGGAAGCATTAGCATTTGTATTTGGAACCATTTGTAATCAGGAGACGTGCAAAAAACTAAGAGAGGTTTGTTTGCCTTAACTAAGTTAAGCAACTTTATTTACAATACTATCTTTCTTGGTGAATCTTTTAATTCTTGAGTGATGTAATTGGAAGCCACTTCTCACATAAAATCCCAACACAGTTACAGACCAAACACTGTTAGGCAGTGGGTGAGTTTGTTAACGGCATTCATACACTAAATTTCTTAAAAAAGTGTTACAGAAGTCAGAGTGAAATTTACGGTGATGCAGGGGTCCAATTCATTATTTTCCCAAGTGATGCAGCCCTTACAGCTGTATCTTGATGTTTGAAATCATTAGTAAAAACCAAGGTGTAAATTATAAGGGCTTCTGTAGAAAATACCCATCTATTCTTAATAGATATTAAACCATATCATAAACATGACAGTCCTGCTAATGAGTGCCCATCACACAAAGTAACCTCAGCAAAGAGTTTATTTGAATTATGCCGAGGAAATGAGTTTTGGGTAAATTATGTCAAAGCAAAGTCTGCAGGGTAAGAGTCTGAGTTATAAGTGTCAGTTCAGAAACAGCAAACTATTAGTCACCTGGTAATTTTTTTGGACATCAATCATTTTTTAAAACTGGTAACTAGGCAGCACTTCATTAAATAAATTTCATCTTGGATATTCACAATGTAGATTTTAAAAAGCATCTTGCCTCCTTAAATTCACACATGAATCTGGTGTCAGAAAATCTGAAATAATGGACACCCTGGTGAAGACACATTACTTAACAGGAAAATGTTGGTTCAGCTTCTTATTCAACTCAGGTATTACTGTACAACCAGGGCTGATTTATAATATTAACCTCAGGAAGGAAACTGGGTTGTTTTTCTAAACTTTGGTCTGTAAATTAAACAGAACTTCAAGTTCTTGTGTCCTGACCCCGAACTGGCCAATAGGCATGGGGCCACAGCATCACATCCTAAAAAAATGTCACAAGAAGCTCTGTCATGTGTTTGCTTAAGCAAGCCCTGCTCACGAAGCATCTGTTTCTTAATGAGGTCATGTTTTTATTTTTACCTAATTTTCCAGCTGGGATTATTAAGGTTCAGGAAGGTCTTGCCAGGGGTTGAGAAAGGAGTCAAAAACTCACAGGGTATCAGGACCTAGAATCCTTGGTGAAGGAAACCAGGAGCCCCAGTAATTGGATCCTACACATCTTTTTAAATGCAAATCCTTCAAAGAAGTGATAAAACTCTTAAACTCCCATTTAAAAACAGATGTGTTAGTTACTCAGTCCTGTCTGACTCTTTGTGACCCCATGGATTACAGCCTGCCAAGCTCCTCTGTCCGTGGAATTCTCCAGGCAAGAATACTGGAGTCGGTAGCCATTCCCTTCTCCAGGGGATCTTCCTGACCCAGGGACTGAACCCAGGTCTCCTGCATTGGCAGGCAGATTCTTTACCATCTAAGCCACTAGGGAAGCCCTAAACACAAATGCTAAATGTTATATCAATGATGTAATTTAGAAGGAAGAAAACAAATTTTTTTCACCTTATAAATAGCTGTGTCAATATCCTTTTGATTCAAATTCAAGTCTATCTTTCAAAAGGGACACTAACAAGCCATTCTAGCACAGTGTCCAAATTTTGGGCTCTGGAGCCGGATAAATTGGATTTAACTTTTCCCCAAGCAGTATACCTAGTTGTTGACCTTAGATCAGTTTAGAGACTTCTCTGCACGTCAGCATCCTCCTTTCTTGGGTGACTCATTAATAGTACTCACCTCATGGGATTTTGTGAGGCTTAAGGGATATAAAAGTTGCAAAGTACTTAGAAAATGTGCCTGACAAATATAAAGGCCCAGTGATTGTTACTGAATTTTATTGTTCTCACTGATATCGTGGGTTTGTTATAATTTTAACTTACGAGTAGTCTAGTCTTACCTAGTTTTTTATAAATTCTGATTACCAGATGCTAGATGACTAGTGTCTGATTAGTTGACACTAGATTACTAGTGTCTGATAATCAGACACTCAGTTTGGGAGACAAGGGGAGATTTTCTAAGCCTAAGAAGGAAAAAAAAAAAATTACACGTTGTGTGTGATATATTTATTTTATGTCACCTTCAACTTGTTGGCTTTCCATACCCATGGCAGACAATCCATAGGCTTTCCCTAGAACCTTGGGGAATTGGGATTTGATTTCAAAACAAACCAGCTGATCCTAACACTACATCTTTCAATGCTGCCTCTGGACACGGAGCAAAGACCTATTCCCACCTTTCATCTGGGGGCCAAGAAAGACACAGTATGGCACTGCTCCAAACCGGATAGAAAAAAAAAATGCACAGTTCATGTTGATTAAAGCTATGGGTTTTGAGGGTAAATACCAAGTTTAATCCTGGCTTCCTTTCACCTCACATCTCACAGCCAGTCCTGACATCTGATTCTGTGTACTTGGCTTTGGTCTATGGTGTTTCCAGGGCCTCTGCAGCCTTTCAAAACATGGCCTCGTTTAATCTAATCGATGGCGAGGGTAGAGTCACACGCAGATCAGCAGAACCAGAGCACTCGCTCCAACCGCAGCAAAACACAGGCGGCCATACTGTTGTGTCTCCACCGCTTCCGAAGCTTCCAGCTGACTATCTGGCCCTGACTCTTTGAGCTGCCTGATTTTTAGCTTAGGAAGCATTTTTGGAGTCTTTCATGATGGAGAGATTCACTTAGCACATTTTATAATTAACCACTCTATGGCAGAACTTCAGCCTGTTTGCAAACTACGGATTTCATGAGTCTAAATAAAATCAGATGGCTCCCCTCTCACATTAGAGGCTGGCCCAACATCAAGAAAATTATTATGTTGGAGAACCATGTGTGCGGCAGGTGAAATCGTTATTCCAAGCCCATAATAAAAGTTTGACAAGTGAAAAACATAAACTCCAAATGTAAACTTACATTCACTTGAAACTTGCTACAGCTCACATTTGGATTGTAAAACAGCTATAGTCGCATTCTTACCTCCACCCATAGTCCAGGGATGGGAACCATGCTCTTGATAGTTTAAAAAACTTTCTCAAAGAAAACTTTTACTTTACTTGATGTTGACCTGTCCATATGATAGCAAGAAGGCAGGCAGTAAGGCAATTCATTACTGCCTAGGCAATGTCTAGATGCATCAAAATCTATTTTCCAGAAAGCTGTATTAACACCAGTGGACTGTGTCTCCAAAATCTAGCTTTCTGTTAGGAAGGAACAGGAAAGCAGGAAAAGAGAAGTATTCCCATTCACATGCGGCACAAGAAGCATCACTTCTCAGAACTGTTCATTTAAGTCACTTCATTATGACTTTAACATCATGGACAGAACACGTACAAGACAAAGACTTAAGGCCTGCCTCTGTCTTACATGATAATTCTCAATGTAGGGACATGTTTCAATGGACTAAGTGAAAGAGCAAGTCAAAGTGAGTAAAAGAACAAAAAACTTTGGGGGACTTTCCTGGTGACCCAGTGGTTAAAGAATCCACCTTACAATGCAAGGGATGCGGGTTGGATCCCTGGTCAGGGAACTATGACCCTACATGTCTGCAGAGCTACTGAGCCTGCACACTTCACAGCCTGTGGACCCTGATGAAAGATGCTGCATGAAGAAACCAAGACCCAATAAGTAAATATATTATTAAAAAAGGAACAAAAAGCTTTATATTCAACTCTCAAGATTGTGTGTTTTAAACCCCTATGGTTTAGAAAGAGGAAGTAGTGACTAGAGCATGCCATGAGAAACTAAACCCGTTAATAAAAGTGAACTTACATGCAGAGTACATCATGAGAAATGCTGGGCTGGTGGAAGCACAAGCTGGAATCAAGACTGTTGGGAGAATATCAATAACCCCAGATATGCTGATGACACCACCTTTATGGCAGAAAGGAAAGAGGAACTAAAAAACCTCTTGAAGAAAGTGAAAGAGGAGAGTGAAAAAGTTGGCTTAAAGCTCAACATTCAAAAAATGAAGATCATGGCATTCAGTCCCATCACTTCATGGCAAATAGATGGGGAAACAGTGGAAACTGTGACAGATTTTATTTTCTTGGGTTCCAAAATCATTGCAGATGGTGATTGCAGCCATGAAATTAAAAGACGCTTGCTTCTTGGAAGGAAAGCTATGACCAACATAGACAGCATATTAAAAAACAGAGACATTACTTTGCCAACAAAGGTCCGTCTAGTCAAAGCTACAGTTTTTCCAGTAGTCATGAATGGATGTGAGAGTTGGACCATAAAGAAAGCTAAGTGCTGAAGAACTGATGCTTTTGAACTTTGGGACTGGAGAAGACTCTTGAGAGTCCCTTGGACTGCAAGGAGATCAAGTCAGTCAAATCTAAAGGAAATCAGTCCTGAATATTCATTGGAAGGACTGATGCTGAAACTGAAGCTCCAATACTTTGGCCACCTGATGAGAAGAACTAATTGACTCATTGGAAAAGACCCTGATGCTGGGCAAGATTGAAGGCAGGAGGAGAAGGTGATGACAGAGGATGAGATGGTTGGATGGCATCACCAACTTGATGGACATGAATTTGAGCAAGTTCTGGGAGTTGGTGATGGACAGGGAAGCCTGGCATGCTGCAGTCCACGGGGTCGCAAAGAGTTGGACACAAGTGAGTGACTGAACTGAAATGATTTTTGATTATACCTTTCATTGCTGATAGATGAAATAAAGTAGAAAAATCATGGGAACAGCCTGGAAATTTTCTCCACAGCTTATGTTTTGAGCACAGAAACGTATTTACCATACACATGAAGCAAACTGCTCATTTTTGAATAGACTCGAGCGAATTCAAAACACTCTGGCAAAACTGAGGTTTCACAGCAGTGCTTTATCACCAAATGTAGCCTGGACATAACATCCAGATCTAAAAAGTAGTAAATGTCTAATAAAAAGGGAGGAAATTACATAGAAGAACAGAGTGGAATTAGAATCCAGAGCATAGTAAACTCAGGCTGATAGCTACAAGCAACACTCTAAAAATAAAGCGCTGGAAACAGAACAGGGAACTCCGTGACCCAAAAGCACACTGGCTGCAGAGGCAGGCAAAGCCCTGTAATGGTACACAGATGATTAGGAAATATTTTGTAAGGTTATCTTTGCTACAATTTTTAAGGCTCATACTTTATAACACATGTTCACAATATTTAGGCGAAAATTGAAATTAAAGAATAATAAAGCAATTAGAAAACAAAATGAATGAAAGCCAGATTCCTTTATGAAAGGGAAATTAAACCCATACCCCCCTATCCCCAGACCTTACATTTCTCAGATTAGGTCATATGTGACACATAAAGAGAAATGAAGTAGGCACTGTTTTATTGGAGGATAAATTACAGAGAATTCTAAAGAAGTACATAGAAATGATCCAATCAAGAAATTAAAAGGAACATGGAGTGTAGTCAGACATCAAAGATTTACGTTTGACTTTTTTTGCAGAGAAACCCACATTTCTCCCACATTATTCTCTTGTAGAATCATGTCCACTTAAGAAAAAGAAAAACTTATTGTACATAAATAGTTTTAATAAAACATTTGTTCTCATTAGCATCTTGCGTCCTACCTCTCTGCTGTATCTGCCCATAAAATCTCTTGGTTTAGGAACTCAGGAGGACTGAGAAAGGTGGTGCTAGAAGGTTCTTCATTCCAATTCAGTTGCTTTGAGGGTCCATGAAGCCTCAAAGAAGCTCCATTTACTGCCACTGTGGTTTCCTTACAAAGAAACCTCCCAGATGCTGTCAATGTGTGAAAATAGATCACTGCTGCTGCTGCTGCTAAGTCACTTCAGTCGTGTCCGACTCTGTGCGACCCCATAGACGGCAGCCCACCAGGCTCCGCCGTCGCTGGGATTCTCCAGGCAAGAACACTGGAGTGGGTTGCCATTTCCTTCTCCAATGCATGAAAGTGAAAAGTGAAAGTGAAGTCGCTCAGTCGTGTCCGACTCTTAGTGACCCCATGGACTGTAGCCCACCAGGCTCCTCCGTCCATGGGATTTTCCAGGCAAGAGTACTGGAGTGGGGTGCCATTGCCTTCTATCTTGAAGCTAAAGAGGCTCAATTAACAAAGTGTTAAATTGAATTATTATCAGTGATGCTATTGGACAGTTATTTACATTAAGATACCATGTTTGTGCTTTTTTTTTTTTTTTGCTTAGGTGGTAAGAAGAGTGTCAGTTAAGAAAACTTAAGATCATAAAAAAAAAAGAAAACTAAGCTCATGATTAACACATATTAATTGGAACTTAAGTACTGATTTCTATTTTACTGCTCTAATATACTGACTTATGCAATTGTACTTTTGATGTGAAATTAAGTCCCCAAAGAAAACATAGCAGCCAAAAATCAACATATTGTGAAATGTTCTTTGCTTACTAAAGTGGAAGAAAAGTTTTAAGTTGATTTTAAAATGACTGTGTTAGCTTAAGAAAACTATATCTGTTTAATAAAATGCAGCAAAAAGTGCAATAATTATCAAACCATACTTTGCCCCCAAAAAGATAATGCTAAAAGGTGATATATTAAAAAGTAAATGAATTAGTTAATTAAAAAGCAAAACAGAAGTATATATGAATATAAATAACAGCTGGTATCTATAATTTACCCAACTTGGTCCCTGAAATAATTCAGTGAAATCGGCACAATTATTTCTATATTTCAGATATGAAAACTGAAGCTTAGAGAATTTAAATCATCAGACCAACAGGACATAGGCAGAAAGTACTTTAGCAAGAACTGAGCCCAGATGTATCTAATCCTAAAACCTAATCCTAAATACTAAATTAACTTCTCATATATCTAGTAGCCTCGGTCAGTGATTACGAAACACATATTCCTAATTGCTGGGATATTTGTCATATTTAGCCTTAAATTTCTAGTTTCAGTATTGAAATGAGTTTCTTAATGTCACCAGGTAAGGAACACTTTACAATCAACCCTGGTGACTGTTAGGTTTTGTTTCATTTGCTTTGCTCTTAAAAACAAGACTGGAATGGTGACCATAAGCTATTGATTACCTTTGCCAGGAGTCGATGTATCACTGACAGTGGAATAAAACCTGATGAATTTCTGTGTAAATTGATTCACCCTGGATGAGTCCACAGAGTAATTTCTAAGACAAACATCTCTGCATTCCATTGTCAGCTGTGACAGATTTTATCTCATCAGGTCCTGGGTGGACGCTTTATAAGACTGGCAGTAGTGACTTTCTCTTAAACTTTTAAATGGCACCAACAGAAAGGAAGTCTCTGCCACGTGTGCCTAACTTTGGTTTCCGTCCCTCTTAGGAGTTAACCCTAAAAGTGCAAATATAAACAAATGTAATCCCCAAGGGTTATCCGAACCAGGAGAAATCTGGAATTAATTGCCAAGTATGCCGGTTCCTGTTGCAGCTGTTACAAGTGTTTGATTTGGCCAGGCAAGAGAAAAGACGCTGCATACCAATTTCGTGAGCCACGGTGAAGGCGGCGTGGAGGCCATCATCTTCAATCACTGCGCAGCTGCGCTCGGGAGAACATATGGTCCCAACGTCTGCCATTCCCAGGGTGTCGCATGAATGATGCCCACATAAATCCTGCCCCAGAGAAAGAAAGAAATCATTAAAGTCAATTTACATCCAGAAGGAGCCACCTTGTAGAACCACTTGCTCACTCCAAATGTCAACACTGGGATTTGTTTATGGTATCACCTGCTCAGCTCTGGAAATGGTCCAAAGACAAACTAACGGCATTGACTCTGCTAAGCTTCTCCGGGCCCCAGAAGCACAGAAGGATGATGGGACTCAATTACATTTTAAAAGATGTCCAGGATTGTGGCTTGTCCGTTACAAAAGTAGCCACGGTCTTAACAAAGCTGTATCATGTGACTGTAGGCACGTATGTTATGGATCATTTTCATATAGGCTCATGCTTAAGAAAGTCTTACTATGCTGACCTAAATTCATGTTAAATGTATCAGAAGTCAAACGTAATAATTTATTTTCCATCACAGGGGCAAAACTGCAATTCTGCCACATATTTATGGCAGAATATAAATTTCTCAGTCATTTGGATAGAAAACTAAATTTTAATGTATGAGGGTAATTCCTCAAAAGATCATCTCAGTTTCCAAATCAAGTTGTAATTTCATAGATTGTTTCTTTAGAAATGTATACAGTCTTTCCCATAGTGTTTAATGTAGTATTTCTCAACCTGATCAATCTTCAGAAAATATAGGTAACATATTGTGGCTGACTCTTTGTGGTCCCATGGACTGTAGCCCACCAGGCTCCCCTGTCCATGGAATTTTCCACACAAGAATACTGGAGTGGGTTACCATTTCCTCCTCCAGGGGATCTTCCCAACCCAGGGACTGAACCCAAGTTTTTTGAGTCTCCTGAATTGGCAGGCAGAATTTTATCACTAGTGCCACCTGGGAAGTCCCTGTAATATATTATATTTATATAAATGAGTGTATGTGTTTGTCTGGTGAGAAGTTGTGTGGCTTATAAGAGTTTTTCAAAGGAGAACACGATCACACCTCACTAATGGTTGTGAAAGTCCCTCAGTTGTGTCCAACTCTTTGCAACCCTATGAACTGTCTCCAGGCCAGAATACTAGAGTGGGTAGCCCTTCCCTTCTCCGGAGGGTCTTCCCAACCCAGGTCTCCCACATTGCAGGAGGATGTTTTACCAGCTGAGCCGTAAGCGAAGCCTGTTACTAATGGTTAAGATGATCAAATTAGATGAAAGAGACATCAACAAGACAATTTTAAATTATGAAGCATAAAGAGAAAATAGAAGCCAAAATTTATGATGTAGATTTGTAATGACAAACTTTCCACTAAATGTTATTTGAATATTAATGGATATTAGCTTTTCTTGTATTTGACTCCTGTTTTCAATGAAAATGAATTGAGACTTTGTATATTTCTAATAAAAAAGCCATAAGTGAATAATGGCAGAAGAGTTTTTTAAAATATTAATTACTATGAAAGATGACTGTTTACTAATTGAAATTGTTCTCTCTATTGTAGCTATTAGCTTTGTGTCACCAACTACCACAAGGTCTGACTTTTAACAGGAACTCAAAAAATATTTGCTTAATTGAAGGTGAATTCTGACATATAGTCGGATGCAATGTAGACCTCACACACCTTTATTTTTTGTTCATTTTTTTTTACAACATAAGCTAATATTTATATTCTACTAGGACAAGGAGAAAAGATGTTTATCTTATGTGGATTTTTGCCTTACTGAACATTGTCACACATGTTTAATATGCTGTATGCTACAAGACCGCAATAGACTCCAGGAAGCCAACAGGAGATGTTACTACTATATAACCAATGCCGCCTAGTCAGTGTCTACATACGCTTCTAACCCTTCTCTATTTTGCTGCATGGAAGTCCAGCCAAGGTGAATAATATTTAAAAGATACGCCCTACAATCTCCCTAGTACTTTTTCAGATCCTTATTGTGTTCCATATATTATGGGATCCCAGCTGTGATGAACTGTACTGTGGTCGCCATGTCATTATAACTTCAGACAGTGGAAATCTCAGCCAAGTAGCTTTGGTGAATCCAGTCACCAAACCAACAATAGTCTCCCAAAGTCTCCTGGGTATCCTCATATGCCATCCCGTGGGATGTCAAATTACTGCTGTTGAGAACAAATTAGTAGTTTTTAAAATTGAAATTAGAACACACGTTTGCATAACAATCGGTCTTTGAGATAATTGTATAGTAGAATGCATGTTTTAATCCATTTTTTTCCCCCAGTCGTTTTAGTAGCTTTAAGACCAAAGACCCAGGTCACGGTTTAAGTGAATTGCTGGACACTGTAGGTTATTTCTGCACATGCAAATTTTTTTTTTTTAAAAAAACCAGGATTTATGTTTACCTTTGCAGTTTGGGTTATTATCTTCAAATGATAAAATCTAAGAAATGTTTCCCCTTCTTACGCTTTACTTCATTAATAAGCTTGGATGAAGAGTCACAGCTAATGGAAATGACCTCTTGTTCTACACAGAGTTTAATGTGGATTCTTCCTCTCTCTCTCTGTTTACTGATAATCAATTGCTCATTAGAGCCCATCAACCCTCCTTGTCATCCTTGAATTGCATTAAATGCATTTGGCCCTTTGCCATGGAAATTTGTACATGTGACAAAATTATGAACAAAAGCAGTTTTTTTTTAAATCACATTGATTAAACCCCTTGACTGCATAGCCACAGTCTTTATTTCTGTAACTGTAATTATGTGAACTGGCAACCTTTCCATTTTACTCACGCAGTTTCAAATCATGGCAGCCCACTTATGGTGTCTTCCTCAAGACTGACAGTGAATGCCTGTGCTTCTTTGTGATCCAATGTTCATTCCAATCCATTAAAACTGAACTTGTGCATCAAATTATTAAGAATATAACATATCAAACTCATCTCTATTTTCTGATGATGATTTATAACAACATTTACAGGTGCAAAGCTTATTGATGTTTATAGGTGTTTTTGTTTTTTTAATTCAGAGCAGGATTAAGTATCCTAGTGAGGCAATAGCATATCTACCTATCTATCTGTCTGTCCATCCACTCATCTATCTTCCAAAACTGGAGGTAGGAGATACTAAAGGAATGAAAATCACAAAAGTATCCACATAAGAGTCAAATGAATTAAGAGTGCTGACAAGGACTTTTCTGCTTAGTGTAAATCTGAAGGTAAGTTATATCTGTCATGTTAAAGATGGTCCTTTTTAAGCAGGATTGATTTTATGATATTGATATGTGTAGACAATGATGCAATGGAAAATTTAATACAATGTAAGGGTTACAAGAGCATGCGGAGATTTAACCAGTGGGCTTCTGGGGTGTTCCTGGCCGGGCGACAGGTCTGGGACAGTGTACCTAAAATAGAGCTGAAATGGTCAGCAAGACCAGGGAAAGTGTGACAGAGAGGTCACTGACATGGTGACCAGGGGTGGCCATTTACAATATCAGTATCTGTGATTCATCGTGGAGTTTAGAAGGACTCACAGTGTCCCAGACCTATTCTTGCGGATGGAGTGGGGAGCAGGGAGCCAGCAAAGGATGCTACCTTGAAATGCAGGTGCCCAGAAGCTAATACAACTTGGAAAAGCAAAGTGATTGGTATTGGGTGGGGAAAAGGAACTAAGCAGACATGAATGTGCAAACTGGAAGTAAGAGCAAGAGATGCAGGGGAGACTGGTCTCTCAGGCAGCACAAACACGCTGAGGGAAGGAAGGAACACAGAGGCTGATAAGAGCAGATTTGATCACATCTGCAGAACAGCAGCCAGAATGAAGGCAGAGTGCTTTGGAAGGGGGAATCTGGAGTTAACTAACACTTCAGTTCAGTTCAGTTCAGTTGGTTTGTGGTGTCCAACTCTTTGTGACCCCATGGACTGCAGCACACCAGGCCTCCCGGTCCATCACCAACTCCCAGAGTTTACGCAAACTCATGTCCATCAAGTCAGTGATGCCATCCAACCATCTCACCCTCTGTCACCCTCTTCTCCTCCCACCTCCCATCTTTCCCAGTATCAGGGTTTTTCCAAATGAGTTAGCTTTTCGCATTAGGTGGCCAAAGTATTGAAGTTTCAGCTTCAGCATCAGTCCTTCCAATGAATATTCAGGACTGATTTCCCTTAGGATAGACTGGTCGGATCTCCTTGCTGTCCAAGGGACTCTCAAGAGTCTCCTCCAACACCACAGTTCAAAAGCATCAATTCTTCAGCACTCAGCTTTCTTTATAGTCCAACTCTCACATCCATACACGGCTACTGGAAAGACCGGCAGAGTAATGTCTCTGCTTTGTAATGCACTATCTGGGTTTCTCATGGCTTCTCAGCTAGACCCCTACCTACTGTTGATCAGCTGGTCATTGCTGTTGAGGTGCTCGACAGTTGTGGCGAAGTGATGCTCAGCCTAGATTCTCCCAGTGTTCCTAACAGTACTTTCTACTAAATATTTATACAGATATTACCACCGATAAGGACAAACCTGGGCTTCCCTGGCGGCTCAGTGGTAAAGAATCCGCCTGCCAATGCAGGAGATGCAGGTTCGATCCCTGGGTTGGGAAGATCCTCTGGAGAAGGGAATGGCAACCCACTGCAGTATTCTTGCCTGGAGAATGTCATAGACAGAGGAGCCTGGCCGGCTATAGTCCACGGGGTTGCAAAGAGTCAGACACAACTGAACCACTGAGCACCCACAGGATAAGCCCGGAGCTCAAGGGAAGGGCAGAGGAGAGGGTTTACGTAGCCTTCCGTGTCTGCCTACCTGTCTGCCCAGTTCCTAATGAAGAAGAATTACTGATAGGAGAAAGGGGTGTGGTACATATTATGGCCATCAGTATAACTCAGATATACACTTATGCATCATAATTCATATCTGTCCTGTAGAATCCGATTCTTTTCTTTAAGATTTTTTTTGATGTGGAGCATTTTTAAAGTCTTTATTGAGTTTGTTATAATACTGCTTCTGTTGTATGTTTTGGTATTCTGGCCTCTACGAATGAGGGATCTCAGTTCCCTGGCCAGGGATTGAACCAACACCCTCTGCCTGAGAAGGTGAAGTCTTAACCACTAGATTGCCAGGTAAGTTTCCCTGGATCTGATTCTTGAGGTGCCATTTCCCTCTCTGGCTACTTAAAGGGCATCCCCCAATAACAGAGGGTCTCATGTGGACCTCAGCGGAGACTACATTATTTGGGTCTGTTAAGCCGAACAAGACAATGTCCCATGTTATGCAGTCTCCATCTGGGCTTCTGGATACAGCTAGGTGACAGAAAACACAGAGAGCCCTGCTGGATTAGGGACCAAGGGACCTGGGTACACTCACTCCTAAAATAATTACTGTGTGTTCACAATCTGCCAGACACTGTACTAGGTGCTGGCAGGATAGTGAATAAATAAAATAAGATCTGATCTCAATGGTTAAGAAATGTGACATGATTTAGACACGTCAAGAGGGACGCAGAGTGAACAGACTATTGAGGGATTTCAGAAGAGGAATGATGCGTTCTCCTTGGGGAAATCAGTAAAGATGTCTCAAAGGAGGTCACTGGATCTTGAGGGATGAAAAGATATTTGACAATGTTAAAAAAAAAAAAAAGAGTGAAAGTGTTAGTCTCTTGGTCATGTCTGACTCTTTGGGACCCCATGGACTATAGCCCACCAGGCTACTCTGTTCTGGAATTTTCCTGACAAGAATACTGGAGTGGATTAATATTTCCTCCTGCAGGGCATCTTTCCAACCCAGGGATCAAACTCGTGTCTCCTGCAGCCCCTGTATTGGCAGGTGGATTCTTTACCACTGAGCCACCCGGGAAGCATAATCTTTATCTCTATGGTACATCTGGTGAAATTCAATAATCTACACAGTAGATTCCATACAATCTGCACAGTACAATCCATACGAAATGCACTGAGAAAGATATTCCAGAAAAGAAGTTGAGAGTGATGGACAAGACACCTGAGGACGTCATTAACTTGCCTGTCTCCCACTGGCCATATCAGATCAGTCACTGGGAGTCACTGACTCCATCTCCCAAATGTCTCAGGTAGCCATCCTCTCTTTCCTCTCATTGTTCCTTCCTGTCTATCACCTAAGGCTTCTAACGGGTCCTTTGTCTCCTGTGAGATCCCTACCTATATGCTGCAGTCAGTTACCTCTTAGCCTCCTGATGTTGTGCTGGGGGCTAATCGGCTTCAGTCATGTCCAACTCTCTGTGATCCTATGGACTGTAGCCAGCCAAGCTCCTCTGTCCATGGGATTTTTCAGGCAAGTATACTGGAATGGGTAGCCACTACCTCCTCCAGGGCACCTTCCTGATTCAGGGATCGAACCTGAATCTCTTGTGTCTCCTGTGTTTCTTGAATTGGCCGGCGGGCTCTTTACCACTAGCGCCACCTGGGAAGCCCCTGTCCTCTCATGTGTGTGTGAAGTCGCTCAGTCGTGTCCAACTCTTTGCGACCCCATGGACTGTAGCCCACCAGGCTCCTCTGTCCATGGGATTCTCTAGGCAAGAATACTGGAGTGGGTTGCCATTTCCTTTCCAGGGGATCTTCCCAACCCAGGGATCGAACCCGGGTCTCCCGCATTGCAGGCAGATGCTTTATCCTCTGAGCCACCAGGGACCTGAACCTTATTATATTTCCCAGGATTGCCATGCTGCCTCTGGGCAACTCCAAGAATTAATTTGGTGTTTCTACAATGCCTATATCCTCCTTATGGATCTGGTTAATTCTTCTCTTTCTTCCAAACTGAACTCAGATGGGTAAGGCTACCTTCTAATGTACTCCCATGACATTTAATGACCACATTTCTTAAAACATCATCACACTGTATAACAACCATCTACTTCCTTTTCTGTTTCCTACATTAGGATTCTTAGGGAAAGGGCCACTTTTCAAACCTCTGAATCCTTCTTTGCCTATTAGAAATATATTGAATGCTTGCATAAATTCATTGTAATATTTCTATCTTAGAGACCACTTGAGAGGACAAACTTCCCTCTCAGCCATTTGTCAGCTGTTACTGGGAGAAGTTTATCTCTGTTTCTCTTTGTATGAATGTCCTTATGTGTCATATGATAGTAAGATCAGATGCGTGCAGATTGCTGAAAGAATTACTTCTTAAATGATTTATGACTATGAATAGCATCTTATGAAATGCTCAACAAAAGCTGGTTGAATCCAAATCAAATCTATCCATCCTTTGAGGACCAATTCAATTCTCCATTTACAATAAGGCCTGTATAAATATGCAGAGGCAGAATTGATTGTTCCCTTCTCTTTCCTTTCTCAGCTTTTGTTTATAGCTCAGTTGCAGCAATTATTAGAGCTTTTCTAATATTAGAATGATATATGCATATATGTGAGCTTCCCAGGGAGCACTAGTGGTAAAGAACCAGCTTGCCAATGTAGGAGAGGTGGATTTCATCCCTGGATTGAAAAGATCTCCTGGATGAGGGCGAGGCAACTCACTCCAGTATTCCTGCTTGGAGAATCCCATGGACAGACAGAGTCTGGCAGGCTATAATCCACTGCATCAACTGAAACAACTTAGCTTGCAGGCACAGCACATATACATATACGTAAGCCGACAAAGGTCTATATAGTCATAGCAATGGTTTTTCCAGTAGTCATGTACAGATGTGGGATTTGGACCATGAAGAAGGCTGAGCACTGGAAGAATTGATGCTTTCGAATTACAGTGCTGGAGAAGACTCTTGAGAATCCCTTGGACTGCAAGGAGATCAAACCAGCTAATACTAAAGGAAATCAGTCCTGAATATTCATTGGAAGGACAGATGCTGAAGCTGAAGCTCCAATACTTTGACAACCTGATTCGAAGAGCCGACTTATTGGAATAAGACCCTGATACTGGGAAAGATTGAAGGCAGGAGGAAAAGAGGGCAGCAGAGGATGAGATGGTTAGATAGCATCACTGACTCAGTGGATATGAATTTGAGCAAACTCAAATAGTGGATGATGGGAGATGGTGGAGGACAGGGGAGCCTGGTGAGCGGCAGTCCATGGGGTCACAAAGAGTTGGACATGACTTAGCGACTAAACGACAACAACATGCATATATCTGCTTCCTCTCCCCTGGCGACAAGCCAGAGCAGGCAGGGATAAGATATTTTCTTACTCCCTTCAACTCCCTAAATGAGAGTCTCACAAATAGGAGATGCTCAGATGCATGAGCTGAGTAAAAGAGACGACACTGAAATATATCCTCTGTGTTGTGGTTTATTGTCTCTGATCTAATGGCTTTTGATTTTGTGGAATAGTCTTCACAGCTACTTAATTTAGACATAATTTACTTACAACATTATGTTAGTTTCAGGTGTACAAAATAATGATTCAATAGCAAAGTGATCACCATAGTAAGTCTACTTAACATCCATCACAAAATTTTTCCCTCTTGATGCAGAACTTTTAAGACCTACTCTCAGCAATTTTTAATTCATAATTTATTATTTAAACGTCAACTTCAGCTGCTGAAGCTGCCCCATCTTCCCATTTCTGAGTTATTTAGCTTTTTACCAGTTAGAATTGACCAACTGGCTATGATTCTTTGAGAAGGCTTCCCTTTTCAGTTTAAATGGGATTTGAACTCAAATGTGTGACAGAATCAGTTAATCTAGCCTACAAGCAAATAAGAAAAAGCTCATTCTTCTCCCTCTTCCAAACTCCCAATCTTCTTCTAGGGCCCCCTATTATGATAACCTTGCAAGAAGCTAGCTAATAATTCTGAGTGGAGTCCCCATTCCAGTGTAAGAGGCCCCCTTATAAAGCCTTACAGCATTACAAGGAAGAATGCAGTTTGGGATTGACATGTACATGTGCTATGTATGTACATAGCGTACATACATCAGATGTTCAACATCTGCTATGTTTGAGACAGAAAACCAACAAGGACCCACTGCATAGCACAGGGAACTCTGTTCAACACTCTGTGATAGACTGAATGGGAAAGGAACTTTGAAAAAAGAATAGATACATGTATTTGCATAGTTGAATCACTTTGCTGTATGCCTGAAACTAACACCAATATTAAAAATACTTAAAAAACAAGACCAATTACAGGAGCAAGGTGTTAACTGACAGACAGTTACCTGTTAACTGGCACAATGATGATTCATGAGAATGAATGAACTGTTTCTATTGCATAGTCTGAGAGCTGGTTCAGTTTCAATCCAACACTTCCAAATCATGAAAAAGTCAAGCTTTCATTGATGATGTGCAGAGGGCAGAAAATATTAAACAAACAATTTCCCACTTTGTTCTCAAGCAGGTAGGTGTTTTATCTCTAAAGAAAATAGCATGGCCTCCAAAATGGATTTAGGAATTTGTCTTTAGAGAAACTATCTTAAAAAAAAAAAAAAAAAAAGAGGAAGCCAAGAACCAGAAAAGAATTCTGGAAGGCAAAAATAAATCCTAGGGCGATCGGATTTCTACTGTTTGATGGAAGAAGTGGTGTGAATTCCAGTGTAAGTGCCACTCCGGAATGAAAACTGCTCCTCTTGCAAAAAAAAAGTGGCTGGTGCTAAGTTTCTCTAATTAGGACAGCGCCAAGTGCTGGGGTACAGTCCTAACAGTGAAGTCTGTTAGTTTGATAAATGAATTACCAGCAGTATTCTGCTGACTCCTAGACACAGCATTCAAGGTGGCCTCGGCTAGTCAACAGGGGTGGAAAACATATCCTCACACATTTACTTCATGCCTGAAAAACAAGCAATTTAGGAGAAGACATCTGGACACAGAATTTGAACAGTGCTCAGAGCCCATCAAAACATGGATTTCACGGCTTGGCGTCTGGCTGCTAAGCAACGTACTTCTTACATTCAAAACAGAGTTGTAAAAGTGGGATCCTGGTGCCAACTCCGGGTATTGCTCATTGAAAAAAAACAGCCATGAAAGTTTTTCTTTAGATCCCAGATATCTGATTTCCATGAAACTGAAGATCTCAGATCATTTCTCCTTTAGTTCCCCTTGGTTTCCACAGTCTGAAGTAATAACCAGAGACTGACATTGTATTTTAAAGTACTCCCCAGTGAATGCTATGTGAGAATCTTGCAATATTCTTCTCAGCTCCTTAATTAATAGTGCCTTTTAAAATTAGATGCATATAATCATGATAACATGCTTTTTAAATATTTGGTTCTCATCAAGTTAGATGTATATACCAGAGGGCCAGCCACCAGCTAAATGAGATTTACTTTACTGCTGCTACTTGGCAAGGAGGCCAGGGAGGGCCTATGTAAAATATTTTCCATGTGTAGACTAGCTTGAAAAATGAATGTCCTTATAGTACTTATTAAAATGAAGATAGATGTTAGTTTATTCCTTCCTTATCTATTAAAAGGTACTGATATATTCCAAAGCTTGGAAAATAGGAATTGTTAACTACTCAAATCAAATCCAGAAAAGGCAACAGGCAAATCATTTTGAATCACTGACTAGTTTTACTTTTTTTCTTTTTATTCTCAGATGCAATTAGGAAAATTATAGGGCAGAAACTAGGGAGCCATGGGGTCTTCTATTTATGTTTATTTTAAAAAATTATGGAATCTGCATTTGTATTAAAAATGAAAGTGCACCATGACAATATTCAAAGGGAACACTTTGGAGTAGTATGCCTACAAAAGTATTTTTTCTTCTGTCTTTGGAGAACTTCCTTCCATAAACTCTCTGAAGCCTCCTTCTTGGCAGCCTCTAGTGATGTAGCAAAGCAAGAAATCCAGACACGGAAAGTTGCTTACCAAAAAAAAAAGCAAAAAAACCTGGAAACCAAATAAGAAAGGGACAGTTTTACAGGAGAACTTCACTTCATATGGAAGGCTACAAAAGTGAATGCTCTTCCGTTTTAAAGATTAATGTTGTGCAGAAAAATTAAAGGATGGTGTCCCAGAGATCACTTAATGAAGAGAAAGATTTTCCATCTTGCAAAGCACCATGTCCCTAACTGCTGCCCTCCAGCGTCTTTATTTACATGTGGTTTACATTTATGTCCACACCATGAACCACAAGTGTTTCTTCACTCCAAATTTATCAACACTTTTCCTTCATACCAGGAGTGCCTTAGTAAAAATAGGAGAATTAGGTGGTGGAACTGTGTGATTCTGAAACCTCCTGCAAGCCGTCACTGAATTTCCTGTCCTGTTTCCGTTCATTCCCTTTTGTACCATGATTTTGCATAATATTCCAAAGTTTCTAATCCTTCATCTGTCCTGAATGGATCCCAAACACTTAAAGAATGTGCTATCAAGGTCCATTCTTACCAGACATCTGAGAGCATGACTCAAAACTGCCAATCAGAGGACAGTTGTGAAAACCGAGGCTCAGAGCTCCCAGCAAACCCAGCACAATACCAGCTCGGACTATGTATCCGAATGTCACACTTTTGTGGTGGTCTACATAGGTACTGGGTTACTCCCAGAACCTCTGAGTCTATAAAGATCATTTTTCTCCCCCTCCCTTTACCTCCATCCTTAAAAGAGGGAAATCCTGGAAAAACATTCCTTCATGTCTTGACTCTCTGCCCAGATCTTTCCGCTCTGGGACTTCAGAAACATTATCCAAAACCCAAACATGCGAGTTGGATGTGACCCTTGACTGGCAGCTGTGGACAGCCTAGCAGAGCTTGCTGTGCACTGAAGGACCAGGCAAAGCCGTTGCTAAGGAACCTCACAGGACTGGTTTCTATACCCTCCTGGCCCTCCCGCATCTCTTCCATCCAAGGAACCAAGTTTCCACCAAAGTGGGTATGTCAGAACTCCATTAGAAAGCCAGATGAGAAAATGAATCCTTCCTTTAGAAAGTCTTCTTTTGACTTATGCCCGGAAAGAGGTTCAAGGAAGAAGGTTGGGCATTTACAGAGCAAGATGGTGGATAAGAGTGACTACAGTGAATCACCCATCACAACCCTTTCCATCAGGTTAGCCAAAGTTCTACCTTTGGGTTCATTGTAAAGTAGATAACCCCTGATTCCAAAGACAGATTCAGCTTTCCCCTTTTCCCCATGGGAACCGTGCACATTTCCCCAAGCATGCTAGCCCCATTTTATCCTATTTATGCCTGTGTGGTACCAGATCTCGGACTGGAGACATCCTAACTGATGGATTGATGTCTGAGCCCGACATGGTCATTTAAGGTTTGATTAACTGCTGACTGTATCCTCTGAACACAGGAGCACAGTGGGAGGCGGTCATGGGTTTCCTGCAAGGAACAGGTCAGCAAACCCATGGGGCCAGGCAGTTCGTGGCAGAAAGAAGGCTGTCAACAAGGCTGCCCCTTTGACCTACCTCCTTACTGCAGGGCTTGAACCACTCACCCAGGCGGGACCTACCTCCCGAGTAAACAGGATGGCCGCGTCATAGTGCTCCTCGTGATCATCCCCCAGCTGGTTGAGCTGGTGCTGCCACTTGCAGAAGTTCTTGAGCGTGGTGGCCGCGTTCTTGCTCACCTCCAGGCTCTTGTCCTTGTCGCTCAGCACCACCACCTTCACCACGACCAGGCGGATGTGGTTCTCTATGCTGGCGTGGCTGTACAGTTTGTTGGCGATGGAGGCCAGGGTCAGCAGGTAATGCTGGAGGCCCCGGCCGTACATCCGCGCCATGGACGCGTCGGCCACCAGGAGCAGCTCCACCTGGCGGGCCCGGGAGATGGAGCGGCGCCGCCGCCGCCACCACGTCCGTGGTCCCTGACTTCCGTCGGACGAGGGGGCCGACTGTCCCGGGAGCTGCTGCGGGGCCAGAGCCCAGCGTCCGTCCGCGCGGCGGGGCGCCGGGGGGCGCTCGTGGGCGCCTGGCGGGGACGCGAGGGTCTCGCAGCTGGTGCGAGGAGGCAGAGCCTCAAAACTGAAACCCTCGCGGGTGTAGACGTGCAGGATCCGCGCGGACCCGTCCCCGTAGACGCGCGCATCGTCCTCCGCCTCCGCCCAGGGACCGCGCAGCAGCGGATACAGGGTATAGCGCGCGCGCTTGACCGCAAAGAAGCCGTCGAGGCCGCCGCAGAGGTCAAAGACGGCCAGCGAGCGCGGGCTGCCGTCCACCGTGCCGCGGTAGAAGCAGTGGCCCCGGTGGCGCCGGGTCGCGTTCGGCCCGCCTCCTGTGGGCACCAAGCCATTGGTGCCCACCGAACCGTCCCTCTCCAAGTCCAGGAGGAACCGCCGACCTCCCGCGTAGACGAGGTAGCCCACCTTGCCGCCGCCGGAGTAGAGCTGGTCGATGTTCTGCACGAGCCCGCGGCTCCCGCGCTGCGGCGCCAGGGGGTGCGGGTGGCCCGGAGGCTCGGCCGGCTCCTGCGCCTCCTCCCCCCGCCGTCCGCGGGGCTGGGCGGCCGCAGTCACAGCAGCAGCCCGAGGCTGCCCAGCTTTATCCTGGGCAGGTGCCGCGGCGGGGCCGGCGGCCACCGGGGGCAGGCGGAGCGCGCACAGCATCAGGGACGCCCACCCGAGCAGCATAGTGCGCTGCCCGCGGGGAGGGGCTGCGCGCCGGCGGGGACTTGGTGGGTTATTTGTTATTAGCTCTGGAAGTTACCCGGGCGGGAGGTGGGGACACACATACACTTGCTTGCAAGGTTGAATCTAGTGTCGGAGGGAGGGGGAACCCGGTAGCAGCGCCAGCCTGTCCCGGCCGCGATGCCAGCGTGCGAACTTTTCTTTGTTGCTTTGGAAAATGTTTGGATTCGGGCTCCGAAAAGAGGAGGAAAGAAAGAAAAGGGGGGGGGGGGGGGAAGATACACACACACACAAAAGCCGGGTTGCCGAGATTCAGCAAGTACTAGAAAAGGGGCGGAGGGGGGGAACCCAACACAGCCAGGATCCGGGCACCAAAAAAGTCAGGAAGGTGCCGCGCACCAGGCTGGCGACTGGTGCATGCTTTCCTCCAGGCTCCTTGCTGCTCCCGACCCGCCGGTCGCGGGGTTCCCAGCTCCGGAGCCGGCTTCCTTTCTTATTTGGGGGGTCTCCTTGACTCTACTGGAACCGGCCGGAAGGGAAGAAGAAGAGGGAAAAAAGGCAGAAAAATTAAAACAAAAATGCCAGGGGCGGCCTGCGGCGAGCCAGCGAAGCGGCGCGTCTGGGTCCCTTCGGATGCGGTGTCTTCCTGCCCGCCGTCATCCCCAGTCTGCCGCTGCGAGCGCCGAGGGCAGCGCGAGCGCTGTGAAGATGCGAGGAGGTGGAACAATGAATTTATAGCGGCATGCCATCCTGCAATGGCAATTTCAACAATTCGTCACTGCAAGCTGCCTCTTAAAGGGAGAGCTTCCCCCACCACTCCCACCCTTCCTGGTCCGCGCCTAATCAGATGGGGGAGGGCGGGCCTGGGGTGGGGTGGGGGTGGGGGGTTGATCGAGGAAAGGGCGACCGCGGAGGAGGAAGGGACCCGGCGAGGTGGAAGGAGGGAGGAAGGAGAGAGCAAGGGCGAAGGGGGAGAAAAAAGTATTTGAGGAAGCAAAACAGATTTCCTTGGCCTCATTTAAAGCCGCAGAGGCTCGGGGTTTGTCTGATATTTCACAACCAATGGGGTTGGCTAACCTCGGCTTACCTCATCTCCAGAAGGGGTGTTTTGGGTGTGCTTTTCAAGTTACTGAGACGTTTTAAGTCTCTCCCTGCCTCCTTCTCGCCTGCTTTTCTTTGCCTCGGTAGGAAGTTCCTGCCGCAAGTTTTCCCCCCGTCTCTTTGCACGCCGGTGCGCGCCGGCCTCGCAGACCTTGCAGCAGCATCCACCAGCCACGGGCTTTCGGCTTCCCGTGCACCCCCTCGCCCCGCGCTCCCGGTACCAATCTCCTCCCTCCACATTCCCCAGACTCTTCGCTGTCGCGTTCGGATGCCCGCTAGGGTAGGGTTTCGGGTGACTAACTTCTCCCAGCCTCCAGCAGAGGGGCCGGGCCGCTGGCGCGCCGCTGCGGTGTCCCCGGGCAGGGCCGCGGGAGGCCTGGGAACTCCTCGCCTTTGTGTGCGAGCCGCGCGCTCCCCGCTTTCCCCAGCGCGCTTTTCATCCGCGCCCACAATCTGTCACTGAATCCTGGATGACTGCAACTTCCTTTGGTTTGCTTTATGACGGCCAGGTTGAAAGCGTTAACTCATTTCCCCCCCCCCCCCCTTAGTATTAAAAAAAATAATGTACCCACACTTCACTTCTTCCTTCAGCTAAAATGATACAAACATGATAAATACCCATGAGTGAAGTGACGTGAAAGTTGCTCAGTTGTGTTCGACTCTTTGCAACCCCATGGACTTCTTCCATGGAATTCTCCAGGCCAGAATACTAGAGTGGGTAGCCTTTCCCTTCTCCAGGGGACCTTCCCAACCCAGGGATCGAACCCAGGTATCCCACCTTCCAGGCCACATTCTTTACCAGCTGAACCACCAGGGAAGCCCATAAATACCTATACTTATATTTATTTCTCTTAAAACAGCCACTCACCACCCTTGGTCCTGACATACTATCATTCTCAGAAATTCCTTGTAGGTGAAAAAGAAGACTGTTTTTGGGGAGGAAGGGCGCCAATTGGTGTTATTATGTGCGTGGCATTGTGACTGCAGCTTTATTTGTCCCTCCTCTTTCTTTCCTCAAATTATCAACTCTAGCAGAAAAAAAAGGAAAAAAAAAAAAGGAAAATCCAACGACTTTCTAACCACTCAGTTCAGTTCAGTCACTCAGTGGTGTCCGACTCTTTGCGACTCCATAGATTGCAGCTTGCCAGGCCTCCCTGGCCATCACCAACTCCCAGAATTTACTCAAACTCATGTCCATTGAGTCGGTGATGCCATCCAACCATCTCATCCTCTGTCGTCCCCTTCTCCTTCTGCCTTCAATCTTTCCCAGCATCAGGGTCTTTTCAAATGAGTCAGCTCTTCTTCGAATCAGGTGGCCAAAGTACTGGAGAGTTTTCTCTCCAAAGTGTTGGAGAGTTTTCTCCAACACCACAGTTCAAAAGCATCAATTCTTCGGCGCTCAACTTTCTTTATAGTCCAACTCTCACATCCATACATGACTACTGGAAAAACATTCTAACCACTACTGATAATGATTAAAAGGTCTACTCTAGGGACAAGAGCATCTTCCTTCCCCATTATTCCTAGGTGGATTAATGAATACATCAATGAAAAATGAATCTGCTTTCTACCTTAAATTCACAAGGATGCATGCCAAGGATAGCAGGGGCACCTCTGTGTAGGCCAAGCAGCGGATGGTTTCTTGTATCCTTGCCAAGAGATTTCATCACTTTTTCAGGGAATCAGGAGGGTCCTGAACTGGACTCAGGTCCTTGGTGGAGCAATGAACCTGAGAATGCCAGAATTGGCCTGCAATGATGCCCGTTGCCCTCTGCCTGGAGCACCCTCTGGAGTCATTGGAGAGGAGGGGTGAAGCCCGTTCTGAGAGTCAGCTCTCACTTATAGTTGTAATGATTATAATGATCGTTGGGGTCCTCGATGACCCCTAGTGGATTCTGAAATACCACAACATCTGGGAAGAAGTTACTATTGCTGAAGGTCACTGCCTTTAAAAATTTATTTTTAAAATTTTATGTTGGAGTATAGTGGAATCCCAGCTGGTGCAGCGCTAAAGAATCTGCCTGTTAATACAGGAGACAAAAGAGATGTAGGTTGGGAAGATCCCTTGGAGAAGGAAATGACAACCCACCTCAGTATTATGGCCTGGAAAATTCCATGGAGAGAGAAGTCTGGCAGGCTACGGTCCCTGGTCGAAAAGAGTAGGATATGACTGAGCACACACATGCACACATAGACACACACATAGTTGATTAACAATGTTGTGTTAGTTTCGGATACACAGCAAAGTGCTTCAGTTATACTTACACATTTATCTATTCTTTTTCAAATTCTTTTCCCATTTAGGTTATTCCAGAGTGTAGAGCAGAGATCCTACAGCGTAGATCGTTGTTGGTTATCTATTTTAAATGTAGCAATGTATACATGTCAGTCTCCCAGGCTAACCCTCCTCCAGCAGTTATCCCCTACTAATCATAAATTCATTCTCTGAGTTTGAGTCTGGTAAATAAGTTCTTGTGACATTTCTTGTATCTGCATAAAAGCAATATCGTATGATATTTGTCTTTATCTCTCTGATTTACTTCATTTAGTATGATAATCTCCAGGTTCATCCATGTGGCCTCAAATGGCATTATTTCATTCTTTTTATCCATTCATCTGTTGATGGACCATTAGGTTTCTCCCATGTCTTCACAATTTTTAATAGTGCTGCAAGGAACATTGGGGTGCATATGTCCTTTAGAACGTTGCTTTTCTCTGGATGTGTGCCCAGAAATAGGATGACTTGATCATATAGTAGCTCTATTCTTAGATTCTTAGGGTCTCTCCATACTGTTCTCCACAATAGCAGTGAAATTCAAATAAAAACTACAATGAGATATCACTTCACACCGGTCAGAATAAGTAAATAAGTGTTAGTCACTCAGTCATGTCCAACTTTTTGCCATACCATACACTGAAGTTCACCAGGCTCCTCTGTCCATGGAATTCTTCAGGCAAGAATACTGGACTGGGTTGGCATTTGCTTATCCAGAGGATCTTCCCAACCTAGGGACTGAACTCTGGTCTCCTGCATTGCAAGCAGATTCTTTACCGTCTGAGCCAAAAGGGAAGCACCCTGGACGCTCCCCCACCCCCTGCCACCCCACTCAGAATGGCCATCATCAAAAGTGTACAAACATTAAATGCTGGAGAGGGTGTGGAGAAAGGGGAATCCTCCTCCACTGTTAGTGGGAATTTATATGGGGCCATTGCTTTTTAATCCCACAATCCCTAAGGCTCTCAGTCTAAGACCAATACTACCAGTTGAATATTTTGAGGAACTGCAGACTTTCAAGATCAGGAAATAAAGGGGGACAACCTAGTTTTCTTGCAGTTTTCCTCTTCCTCCAATAGTCTTCAAGTTTGTGCTGGCCGTTCTGTCTTCAGTGGTCACTGTCTTGTGCCCTTAGATAGCATTTGTTATTATTACTATTGCTATTACCAATTTCAGTAAAAAACAATCCAATATATGTCACGAAATGCCATCTCTAAAGCAACTTGGATTCAATAATTTTAACCTTTTCATCATGGTTAATCTCAAAGGATCATTTTAATAGAGAGGCATTTTAGATGATAGTGGTGTATATTAATTAACTATAATTATTTGCATTCACAGATTTCTTATTTAGCATTTAAGGACATTCCAAATGAATTTTCTTCTTAGTGAACATTTTTCTCCTCTCCAAAATACTGCATTTCTCCCATGAATCGTGTCCATGAATTTTAGGCCTTCAGTTTTAATTACATAATGATATTTGTACTCAGGTTGTTGTTCAGTTGCTAAGTCGTGTCCTATTATTTGCAGCCCCGTGGACTGCAGCATGCCAGGCTTCCCTGTCCTTCACTATCTCTCAGCATTTGCTCAAACTCACGTCCGTTGAGTCAGTGATGCAATCCAACCATCTCATCGTCTGTCAACCCTTTCTTTTTTTGCCTTCAATCCTTCTCAGCATCAGTGTCTCTTCCAATGAGTCAACTCTTCATATCAGGTGGTCAAAGTATTGGAGCTTCATCTTCAGCAACAGTCCTTCCTGTGAATATTTAGGCTTGATTTTCTTTAGGATTGACTGGTTTGATAGATGATTTAAATGTTTAGAGATATGTTGAGCAACAGAATAGAAACAAATAAAGCTCCAAAGATAAATATCAAATAATAAATATAAATATAACCACATATTTACAAGGGCAGAAACTAATATAGCTTATAAATACAATGAGTAAATTCTTACACATTCAGAAAACTTCTACTTGGATATCATTTTTTTCTGTGAAAGTAACTTGGGCAATTTAGGAAGTTCATCTGGCAACACTTTTAAAATGGATTAGGATGAAAATTCCAGAAATGTTCCAGAAAAATTTATGTCTGTTCCTCCAAGGAAATAATTTGCACTGGAAATAGTTGGTTTTTATTTTCATTTTTTAAAGTAGAAAGAGAAAATATATGAGGCATCACATTTAGGGGGACTTATTGCTACTTCATTATTTCATTATTCTAAGTAACAGTTTTATTTGTGCATATTTAATGAGAGGTGTCTACTGCATTTCTAGAGTACATGAGCATCCCTGATGTGTAATTTCACATTTCCCCAAAGGAATACAGATGTTGGACTCCAGAATGTTATCAGTTGGAAACTAGACATTTTATGAAAGTCAAGACCAAAATGAGTTGCCGGTAAGCCAAAAGTCCACTAGTGGCCAGCTCTCCTAGAGCTAAAATCCCTTCCCTCATAATTTGATGCTCAATCCACGTCTCTTAAAATCCACCCAGTGTAACAAATACCTGCCAAGCACCCACTGCAGAGTGCTCTGGAGGTTCTCCAGAGACATATAAAGATGAATAAGCCATGATTAATATTCAGAGATGCTAACCATTCAGAGAAGGAGCCAACTGTACCAAGAAATACTTGGAGTGCAAACTGGAAAATGCAACTAGAGAGGGGAAAAAAAGCAAGAGAACCACTTCTGCAGGTGCTCTCAGCTGTGTATTTCCAGCACAGCTTCCCTGCAAAGGATGTGTATGTTCTTGTAAGTAATATTTTCTCAGATTTCCATTTGCTAAAGTGTTATTTCCTCCCCTTCCCCCATCTATGATTTTAATGCTGAGAGTGAGGAAATAACGGACAATAAAATATTCCCCTCTAGCCAAGCACCTGCTCCTTACCTCCCAAGTTGGAGAATCTCAGTCTCTCAACCCTGTAATAGTTTTTCCCATATTATGGTCCCTACCCTACAGGTCTTGCTGTATTTTGAGGTCCCCAAGTGTCATGTCCCCGAGTGACTGGGTGCTAGATGCAGCAAGTAGACCAGCACCACTGCTGCTGGAGGCCCTGTATGCACATTTTAAAGATTCTACGTCACCCTTCTCTGCAAGTGCCCCTCACATTTGCAAATTCTCCGAAGACCTGCTTCAAAACCAAAGATTATTTTAGATGACTCATATAAGTGCTATCATGCAGTGTCTGTTCTATGACTGGTTGACTTCATTTTACCTCATGTCCTTTGGAGCTTCCCTAGTGGCTCAGATGGGAAAGAATCTGCCTGCAAATGCGGGAGACCCGGGTTCGGGACCTGGGTTGGGACGATCCCCTGGAGAAGGGGATGATAACCCACTCCAGTATTCTTGCCTGGGGAATCCCACGGTCAGAGGAACTTGTTGGGCTACAGAGTACAGTCCATGTGGTTGCACAGAGTTGGATGTGATTCAGTCCTTCAGCTTGACGTGTGTCGTGCACACAAAAGAGGCACATTTCTAAAAGTGGAGAGAAGAATGATGATGCTAGGGTCTGGCAGGAGGGGGAAATGGAGAGTTCCTCTTAAGAGTGTAAAGTTTCAGTTACTGAGAATACTAAAATCTAGAGATCTGCTATAACAGATTGTGCCTACAGTTAACAATAGGGGCTTCCCAGGTGACTCAGTGGTAAAGAATCCGCCTGCCAAGACAAGACACAGGAGACTTGGGTTCCATCCCTGGGTTGGGAAGGTCCCCTGGATTAGGAAATGGCAACCCACTCCAGTATCCTCTCCTGGGAAATCCCATGGACAGAGGAGGTTGGCGGAATACAGTCCATGTGGTCGCAAAGAGTCAGATGCAACTGAGCACACAGTTAACAATGCTACATGGTATGCTCAGAGTTTATTGATGGTAGATTTCATTAAATATTCTTAACACGAAACAAAATGAAAACCAAAGGTTGCACTTTGGAAATAGGGAAGGGAGTATAGATAGTATGCTAGTTTTGATATTAACCCTAATTTTTTTTTTAAAGGGGGAACTATTACTTAAACTATCTTCTCTTTTTTCCTAGCCCTTTACCTCCCTGTCCATGTTCCTCCCACAATCCACAATGGTGTAAAGTGCCCCTTGACACGCCAACGCACATGCACAATCCTGCACAGGCCTGCACAGGTACCCTCTTCCTACCTAACTCAGTGTTCCTTGTAGGCTGTACTGACGTGATGAGAGTATACCAAATCCTGATAAAATGGGAGGAGGTATTGTGGCAAATCCTCCTTTCCCCTTGCAGAGAAAACAAACCTTCTTGAGACCTGCATTGCAGATTTTTTTTTTTTTTTTTAGGGAAATATGCCACATTCTTGATAAAACTCAAAATCCTTTTCTTTTGTCTCTGCCTAGGACAGATTACAGAACAGTCTATCTGCTGTGATGGATAGCATATGCTTCAGAATCAGTGTTACTTAATTTGATAAAAAAAAATGTTGGGAAAAGCTAGATTTTCATTTTTCTCACACACAGAAATTTTATACAGTATGGAAGTCTTCACGTGAATAATGTACATGTGTATTATTTAAGACATACAGGTGCTATCTGTAAAGTAAAACCGACAAGTCAGTTTTTATGCTGACCAGCTGTGAAATGTTGTTTTAGCTTTTCTCACACAATTATGTGCATATTACTTGCTTTTATGAGTTACTCCAGTTTTTTTTTTTTTTCTTTATTTTCCGGAAATCATCTCAAAGTCAAACCTTACTGGAAACACATGGAAAATCAGGAATTTCCAGCCTGGAGTAATTTGAAACATTTGAGGTTTTAATTTTTTCCTTCATGATGACAAATATAAGCAGAAATTTCAAATTACTTAATGAGTAGTGGTTGCCATTGTAATTGTAGTAGCTAGGAATTGTTTTCCATAAGCCTACAATTAGTTTTTATTTTTTTTTAAGCTTACATGGTAACAACACCTTGTTCAAGCTCTCCGGTTTCTTTCTCTCTATAAACAAGTCAATCCTTATTAAGTGCATTTGTCTTATTCTGGTCAGTCAGGTAAGAAGCAGAAGTTAGTCCAGACAAGGCTATTTTTTCCTACCTCATTCACCCCTGGCTAGTAAGGAAATGAACACAGTAACTATCTAATCAATGTGTACCTTACACCCATGTTATTGGGATCACTGAAAGTTGCTTAGATTGTTTGAGAAGAGACATATGGTATCATTTGTTTCATGACTGTCCATGGACTAATACATACCTTTCCTAGGCAGGTACTAGCAGATGGATGGAGCAGTTATCCTGGATATGACCCTACATGAGAATGGGAGTTCAAGTAAAAAGCTTGCAGTGTTTACTTATTTTCTTTAATTTCACACGTGTCACTCGTCCTATACTCCTCTTCCCAAGCCCTGAATCATGGAGTGAACAGGAAGTAACAACGTCACCATTACTCACTGACTGACTGACTGAATACAGATTTTACTCAATCAGTAAGTTCCAGGAAGGAACCCCTTACAGGACAGTCACCATCAACTCTCCCTCTTTTTTCCTTCCAGTTGGTCCATCCTGGACCTGTTGGAAATTCCCCTTTCACCACTACTGACATGCCTCAGGGTCCCAATAAGGTTCAATCGCTCATCTTTGAAAATAGGAGCAGATGCGCTTGAGAAGGCAGGAAGAGAAGAGGAAATGAAATTTGATTGAGTTTCAGTTGAGGGCCCCACTTTTTGCCCACATTTTCCTGTATTTGTCCCCAAAGTCAGAGTCTTACCTTTGCTCCTCTATTTTTTTTTTTTTTCCCTTTTTGGAATCTTATTCCAGTCCATCTACACTCTTTTCAGTTTAGATTAGTGATGAAGTAAGATTCCCGTTGTCCTTCAGACATGGGAGTCATCACATTTTCTTGAAAACAACTGGATTAGCAAGACTGAGGCCATAATGCCATCTTTCATGAAACTCAAACCTACATTCAAATCATCCTCTAAACAGAGTCCTCACCATATCTACTCACAAGCAAGGATTATCAGAGTCTTGAAGGTCCATGCCAGTTTGGGCCCAAATGTTTTAGGTGGCTTGAATTATACCTGAAAGAGTCCTTTTGACTCGTGATTTTAGAACTAAGTACCAGTAGTTGGTTGTGAATTACTAAACACATATTTACAATGAACTATATATAATCTCTGTAACCTGTTTTATTGCATCTCAGATCCTCATTTATTTCTGCCAAAGCAGTAATCAAATATGTCATTATTTTATCCATCTATTTGCCATGGACACAGAGCCTGGTGGGCTATAGTCCATGAGGTCAAAAAGAGTCAGACATGACCGGATCACTAACACTGAACTCACTCTTTGCTTGATATATCTTTTAGAAAAGTGGGTTGAGAAAAATGAGGTGGATAGAAAGTAAATAAGGTAGAGGCATTCATGGAAAGAAACTGTAAAGTATGACATAAAGAAAGCTTCTCACACTGGTCAAAATGACCATCATCAAAAAGTCTACGAAAAATGAATGCTGGAGAGGGTGTGGAGAAAAGGGAATGCTCTTGCACTGTTGGTGGGAGTGTAAATTGATACAGCCACTATGGAAGACAGTATGGAGATTCCTTAAAACGCTAGGAATAAAACCACCACATGACCCAGCAATCCCACTCCTAGGCATATATCCTGTGGAAACCAAAATTGAAAAAGACACATGAACCCCAATGTTCATTGCAGCACTGTATTTACAGTAGCTAGAACATGGGAGCAACCTAGATGACCATGGACAGATGAATGGGTAAAGAAGTTGTGGTACATATACACAGTGGAATATTACTCAGCCATAAAAAAGAATGTGTTTGAGTCAATTCTAATAAGTTAGATGAACCTAGAGTCTATAATACAGAGTGAAGTAAGTCAGAAAGAGAAAGATGAATACGGTAAGCTAACACATATATATGGAATCTAGAATAATGGTACCAATGCATTTCTTTGCAGGGCAGCAATGGAGAAACAGACATAAGAGAACCAGGCTTATGGACCCGGGATGGGGAAGAGAGAGTGAGATGTATGGTGAGAGTAACATGGAAACTCACAATATGGTCTGTAAGATAGACAGCCAATGGGAATTTGCTTTATGACTCAGGGAACTCAAACCGGGGCTCTGAATTAACCTAGAGGGGTGGGATGTGGAGGGAGATGGGAGTGAGGTTTGGGAGGGAAGGGACATAAGTACACCTATGGCTGATTCATGTTGATGTTTGACAGCAAACAACACTCTGTAGAACAATTATCCTTCAATTTAAAATTAAATTAAAAAAGAAAGTCTCACATACATTCCATAGCTAAACTCTACAGAATTTTCAGAAACTCCGAGTATAATTTTTTAAAATACTGGTATTCAGAGGATTAAAAGGCAAACTATCTTGACTGATTCTCTGCTAGCTTTGAGCCAAACCATTTATTCCCTAAAAATGCAAAACAGTGTCTTGAGACTACGAGGCATTTCTGTCTTTGTTTGCCTCCTCCTCCCTCTCTATCATAAACCTTGTTTTGTTTTTGCCTTTGATCATTGACAAGTCTAATGGTTGGGTTCCTCCTACACAAGTCAACTTTATGCAAGCTGAAGATAACTCCATGTCTCAGAATTACTCCCGGCCTTTTTCTCTTCCTTCTTTCGCCTTTCCCCTCCCTCTTTCTCCCTTTCTTTCTTTTTAAAATTTATTTATATATTTTTGGTGGCCCTGGGTCTTTGCTGCTGTGTGAGGGCTTTTCTCTAGTTGCGGTGCACGGGCTTCTCATTGCAGTGGCTTCTTTTGTTGCATGGAGCACGGACTCTAGGGGGCTCGGGCTTCAGTAGTTGTGGCTGGCAGGCCCTCAGGAGTTCCGGTGCCTGGGCTTCAGTTGTTCCGTGGCATGTGGAATCTGCCTGCACCAGGGATCGAACTGGTGTCCTCTGCAGTGGCAGGGGACTCTTAACCACTGTTCAACCAGAGAAGTCCCCTCTCTCTTCCTTTATGTCTGTCTTCTCCACTAGAGTGCATGTACCAGGAAAACAGGAAGCATGCTCGTCTTTATCACCTTGTAACTGCAGTTTCGTTCTTGGTGACTGGCAAATGGGATACATGAGTAGGTATATGCTAACTATGCAAAACATCTATGTTAATTTTTTAAAGTATTTGTGCATGTGTGTTTTTTTGATATTTGTGTCACCTTTCTTTGCCATTCTTTCTCTAACAGTAAAACCACATCTTCTCAGGGAAACCAAATTGATACTTTGTGTAAAACTGATCCCACTGCTACCCCTTTCCCACAGGTGTTGGTTTTTGATACCAAACCTGGAAGCTCAGAACACCCCCATTGACCTGGCCACAGAAATCGGTGGGTTCCAGAAAGAGTTCTGCCCTTTGGATTCCTACTTGGGATATTTGCCCAGGTCATTAGCCATCTAATTTTTTTCTCCATGGTCAGAAGATGTAAGGATGATTACTAAAAATGGAAATTTCAGTGCTGTTAAAAAAAAAAATTCTCAGTGGTCTCACACAATTAAAGTTTATTCTAACTGTTATAATAAACATCCTCAACTTCTCAGTGCTTTTACATAATCATGTTTTAGCCTTTGGTATCACTGTTCTTTGCTAGTTTATGGCAGGTGGAGTACTGTTCCATGCAATCCATCTAGAATCAACCGTGTTTCATCCGTAATCCTACCCCATCCTCCACCTGTTGCCTCAAAGGCTCACGTAGGGAAGAAAGAAAGAGTAGATGAGGCATCTTCCTGGCAGTGCTGTGAGCCCAGCAGAGCACCATCTCTTGTCTGTCTTGTCTGTGGAAGTAGGATTTAACATGTACAAACTTAGAAATGTATGTATATATTCTCCCTTCTCAATGTGTGCTTGCATCCTAAGTCACTTCAGTCATGGTCGACTCTTCACGACCCTGTGGACTGTAGCCTGCCAGGTTCCTCTGTCCATAAGATTCTCCAGGCAAGAATACTGCAGTGGGTAGCCATGCCCTGCTCCAGGGGATCTTCCCAACCCAGAGATCAAACCTGCATCTCTTATGTCTCCTCTATTGGCAAGCGGGTTCTTTGCCACTAGCACCACCTGGGAAGCCCAGTGGCATACTTCAATTCAGCTAATAGTCCATTGGCATAACTAGACATAGAGACCCACCCAGACATAAAGCAGAGATAGGCAAGGATGAATCCAAGGAAAAGAAAGGGGGCAAAAACAATATCGAGTCTGTCTTCGATGACAGCCATTTATCTTAGATAGGCCACCAAATGGAAAAAGACTATGAATGAAGTGAAGCCATGGTGAGAAAGAGAGCAAGAGGGAGAAAATAAGATACAGGGGGGAGAGAAAAGGGATAACAGTAGCATTAGAACCACGATAGCAATAAGGTCTTTATTTATGCTAGCTTAATTAGGAATTCTGTCACCTTAAATAGAAATAACCGAAATGGATGCATCCCTGTTTTGTTTGACACAGTACATCTAGTCCGGAACATAATGCTTCGTGTGTGATAGACAGTCTGAATATTTTTTTGAATCAATGATTATAGGAATGAATGCATAATATTAATATATTTGTTTGATGTTAGCTGTCAAACTTATACTAATAAATGGATGGCATGTTTGGCCTATAACTGTATTTCTGTTATTGTGTTTTATGTTCTCCTGTGTCTCATGATAATGGGTGTCAGAATTGTCAGCACTTTTTATCTGGGTTGATTCACTAATTACAGAAATTTTCACATTTATGGTTAGTGAAATCTGAGACTTCAGTCGTATTTCTTTGATTCTAAATCTGTTTAACCCTATTTAAGCACTGCTAATGTCTGTGACATCCTGGAACATCAGGACACCTATCGGTCCTCCGATGTGTGCTCTCAAGAGATATTTCGCTCCCTGCCCCCTCTGTGTGCCGGCCCCACAGCATGGAGAGACGTTCATCACGGGCTCTTGGTAATGAGAGAAAACCACCAGAGTTGAACATCATAAGAAAATTCCTCTACCAAACTGTGAGGCACAGAAGTGGCAGAAAGTCTTCTCGATGCCAACTTGCTCTCTGGTTCAGCCATCCCTCCAAACAGCAGCAACATGCCAAAAGCCCGTGTTTCTATCTCAGGCCAGGCACTGTCTGTGATCCCTGTAACTTAGAAATCATTTAGACCCTTTGTTGCACCTATTCCTTCATTTGCAAAAAAAGGGACAATAGTAACACGTATCTTCCTGGGTTCTTAGAAAGTTTAAGGGTTTAAATGTGTATGAAGTGCCTGGTAAACAGCAAATAAATAATAACAGTAATAATTATTATGATTACTATCATATTATTATATTGTAATTGTAATTGAGCTTCCCAGGTGACGCTAGTGGTGAAAAATCTGCCCACCAATGCAGAAGACTCAAAGAGATGCGGATTCAATCCTTGGGTCTTGAAGATCCCCTGGAGAAGGAAATGGCAACCCACTCCATTATTCTTGCCTGGAAAATTCCATGGGCAGAGGAGCCTGGCGGGCTACAGTCCGTGGGGCCACAAAGAATCGGACACGACTGAGTACACACATATAGTTATAATTGTTCTCAACCCATTACAGCAGTTGGGGATTTTACCTTAACTCCTTCACGTCCATTTGTATTTTGGTTCAGAGTCTCTCTGACTTTGTCCTTAAAGGAGGTTTTGAAAGAACATCACTAAGGCTGTGAAGGATAAAATATTTAAAGCATTCCAGGTGATAAATTTGGAGAATAGCCTGATGCATCGTGGAAACCCCAAAAGGGCCTGGAGAGATGCTTCTTCTCATGGTCATGACCTCTGGTGTCCGAGTGAACTTGTAAAGAGGAATTTAAATAAAAACACTTTGCTTTTTCTGTTCATGTCTTCTTGTGCGTATACTCCCTGATAATGTGGAAGTCATTTGTATGCTTGTTTTTCTGTCCCTTCTGCCACGTTCCAGAGGGCCATCCCAGAGTATGAGGACAGTCACACCCATCTCCACACACCTCCAGTGCAGACAACAACAGACCTCATAAACTCTCAACAAACATTGACTTTAATTTATTTCAATTAAATTCATCTCCTTTAATCCCACAGGGCTTAAGTGAGGAGAGATAAAGCACAAAATTAATTCCTGTTTCTTTTTTTTTTCGATCTTGATCTGAGTTTAAAGAAAATGGAAATAATTACAGTTTATGAAAGTAACCGTGACCATCTATAACTCTGTTTAATAGTAACTTTTGCCGTCTGGACTCCGATGTCTAGAGTAGAGATGGTAACAATATAGTATGGGTTGTTGGTATTGGAGGGAAGACTTATTGACCCTTATCTTTTTCATCACATGATATAATATATGGGACCCTTAGGATTAGTGGACATCATATTCACATTTTTAGTTTCTCGGTGGCTCCTGGAAGAACTTAGATACATAGTACACAGAAATTCATAATTTGGAATGTGGTCAGCCTAGGCACTTGCCTGACATTTCTGGTTCTGGGATTTGTTAGTTTGTTTTGTTTTGTAAAGTGTTTAACACACAATAAAAAGCTAAGGTAAAGAGATTAAGCAAAAAAATGAAAGCCCCAAGTCTTTGTTTCTTTAAAAGAAACCACCCCAAACCACAGAATGTGACCTTATTTGGAATGAGAATTGTTGCAGATGTAATTAGTTATGATGAGGTCATAGGGGATCAGGGTGGGTCCCAAATTCAATAACTGGTGTCCTTATAAGACACAGATACAGAATATACACACAGAGGGAAGATGGTTATGAGAAGATGGAGCAGAGATTGAACTGATTCAGCAGCTATAAACCGAAGAATGCCCAGATTTGCGGGCACCTACCAGGAATTAGGAAGATACAAGAAAGGTTTCTGCCCTAGTGCCTTTACAGAGCATGTGACCCAGCTGACACTAACTTTGGACTTCTATCCTCCAGGATGTGAGAAAATTAATTCCTGAGCCAAATGTTATAGGCCAAAAAATCCCCAAAAAACTGAGATTAAAACTTCCTGTTTTTTTTTAAACAGACATTTCTTCAAAGGAGATCACTATTTTTATTGGTGGTAGAAGTGAGTACAAATAAGTGTAAAGCAGCTGTGCTTTAAGTTAGAAAATAAATGGATAGATTTGAAAAGGGAATTCAGTAAAGGCTCAGATCTACCATGTAAACAATTGTACTTAGGCTGCTCAGAGTTATAAGAAAGGGAAATAGACGGGACAGTGACTCCAAGTGGCTCATGCAATGCAGGGTTTACTCACCAGTGAGATAAACATGTGGAAAAAGTTGCAAGATGGCAACATGTGTTATATACAAAAAGCACAGAATTTGGGATCTCCATTAAAATAAAGAGGAAGTCAAGCGTGCAAATAGAGCTACAGATGATGAAGGCAAGACGGTAGCAGTTGGACTAGAGTGAGTGTTGGTTTGAAGCTTCCCGAAGCATTTTATTTTTTGACAAATGTGAAATCAACAAATACGGTTACTTGACTCATTGCCCCAGGAGTGTTTCTTGAAGTAGAGAAGCTCATAGTGGAGAAATAACATGTTCAATAAAGAAAATGTCTTCCCAAATATTCATTCATCCGTGAGATGGGTAGGAAAACACAAGGATTTAAGGAGGCCAAGGACAGACTGACTCATCTACTTTTGTGGCAGTGTAGCATATTTTGGGATTACGACTCACTTGTTTTCCTGTTCTGCCATTTCCCAACATTAAGGGACTCGAATAAAAACTGCCTTAATGTTTATTGACAGTCCATTAAAAACAGTATGAAGCATGGCCAAATCTTATTTTTTCTTTCAAAAATACCCACAGGTACCTGTGCTAAGATGGAATTTTAAAATGGGTGGGTTCTCAGGGTCTTCTTGGCATATCTATAGAGTAGAATACTTTGTCTATACTTTTTTCCCTTCATGTTTCTCTTGACACAAGGAAAAAGCTTCCATTCTCTAGAAAGCAGTGAATCTCAGATGTTTTAGAGTCCCTTTGTCCCTTTAAAAATGATTGAGGAGCCCCCACACTTTGGTTTGTATGGGGTTTTCAGTATGTTATTATATTTCATAGTTACCATAATAGAAAATAGGATTAAAAAATAGATATTTGTTGATTCATTTATAATAACAAACCTATTTTATGCTAACATAGGCAAGATTTTCAAAGAAATTATATTTTTTAGAAATTTAAATATTGAAAATAAAATTGTATTTTTAAAATAAGAAAATATTTAAATCAATTTTATTGTTCTAGGCCCAGGTCTTCATTTACACACATGACTGGAGACAAAACAGAAAGTCAATATCATTGAAAACACACAAAGTTTAAATTACTCATTGTTTCTTAGAAATGACAAGCACTACTTGTATCATGAGGCCACTGGAGAAACACCAGGTTTTAGTCAGGAAGCAGTGGCAGGAGCTGGGAAGTGCCTAAGCTATGACCCTTTTTGGGGTTTTCCTGGGAAGGAGGAAAGACAGATCTGTCCATGGACACTATTGCTAGAGTCCATGCACAGTGGGTCCCTGCTAGGTTCCATGGGCTTCCACAGGAGACCCCTGTTCAATTTCTGGGTCCAGAAGATCCCCTGAAGAAGGAAATGACAACCCACTCTAGAATTCTGTCCTGGGAAATCCCATGGACATAAAAGCCTGGCGGGCTGCAGTCCATGGGGCTGCCAAGTGTTGGACATGTCTGAAATGACTGAGCATAGCACCTTATCTAGTTTGCATAATTTCAGTGTACTTTGAGCTGTAGCTGTGGGCTTTACTTGTCTGATACTTGGCCCTGGTATGATGAAGGCAGAAGGAAACTGTCATCTGTAGTAAGAAGGTCTTTTCATACTGTTCAAGCTGGATTTAGAAAAGGCAGAAGAACCAGAGATCAAATTGTCACTGTCTGTTGGATCATAGAAAAAGCAAGAGAGTTCCATAAAAACATCTACTTCTGCTTTATTGACGATGCCAAAGCCTTTGACCGTGTGGATCACAATAAACTGGAAAATTCCGAAAGAGATGGGAATACCAGACCACCTGACCTGCCTCTTGAGAAATCTGTATGCAGGTCAAGAAGCAACAATTAGAACTGGATATAGAACAGAGGACTAGTTCTAAATTGGGAAAGGAGTATGTCAAGGCTGTATATTATCACCCCACTTATTTAACTTCTATGCAGAGTACATCATGCAAAATGCCAGGCTAGATGAAGCACAAGCTGGAATCAGGATTGCTGGGAGAAATATCAACAACCTCAGATATGCAGGTGACACCACCCTTATGGCAGAAAGTGAAGAAGAACTAAAGAGCCTCTTGATGAAAGTGAAAGAGGAGAGTGAAAAAGCTGTCTTAAAACTCAACATTCAAAAAATGAAGATCATGGCATCTGGTCCCATCACTTCATGGCAAATAGATGGGGAAACAATGGAAACAGTGATAGACTTTATTTTCTTGGGCTCCAAAATTACTTCAGATGGAGACTGTAGCAATGAAATTAAAAGACACTTGTTCCTTGGAAGAAAAGCTATGACCAACCTAGACTGCATGTTAAAAAGCAGAGACATTACTTTGCCAACAAAGGTCCGTCTAGTCAAAGCTATGGTTTTTTCAGTAGTCATGTGTGGATGTGAGTTGGAACATAAAGAAAGCTGAGGGCCAAAGAATTGATGCCTTTGAACTGTGTTGTTGGAAAAGACTCTTGAGAGTCCCTCAGACAGCAAAGAGATCAAACCAGTCAATTGTAAAGGAAATTAGTCCTGAATATTCATTGGAAGAACTGATGCTGAAGCTTCAATACTTTGGCCACCTGATGCGAAGACCTATCTGACTCTTTGGAAAAGACCCTGGTATTGGGCAAAATTTAAGGCAGGAGGAGAAGGGGACAACAGAGGATGAAATGGTTGGATGGCATCACTGACACAATGGACATGAGTTTGCACAAGCTCAGAGTGTTGGTGATGAACAGGGAAGCCTGGTGTGCTGTAGTCCATGGGGTTGCAAAGAGTTGAACACAACTGAGTGACTGAACTGGACTGAGTGACTGAACTGTACTGAGTAAGAAGGCCAAGTAGAGGAACTTCTATCCCTAATAACCTGTGGTACTAGAGTCACCATATAGAGACAATATGACTTTGCATTGATTGGTTTGCATATCAAAGGTATGTTCTCTAGTTGAATCCCTGCATCTCCTTCTACCTCTAAGAGTTGGCTAGCCCTGTGAGGTATAATCTCTGCCTAACCAGAAAGGTTTTTTAAGATTTCAAAATATCATTGTATATATATATATATATATATATATATACACACACACACACATACACACATACATATATACACAATACATCTGTAAGCTCTTTATGCAGTTGAAGATAGTAATTTGGAAGAAAGTATTAAAGAATTCATCTAGAATGCATCTATCTTAGTCTGTTAAGGTGGCTATGTAGGAAAAAATACTATAAACTGAGTGGCTTATAAACAACAAGCATTTATTTTTCACAGTTCTGGAGGCTGGATGTTTAAGATCAACATGCTGTGATGATCAAATAAGCCCAAGAAAGAATGCTACATTAAATAGCATTCTAAAGGTCACACACAGTTAGTAAAGTGGCAGGGTTGTTTTTTGAACTGAATTTATTTTATTCCAAATCTTGTGGTTCCTACCACTGCACTATACTGTACTATATGTAGTATGTTAAAAATAAAGATTAAAGAGAATCCCAGTCCTTATTAGGCTCTAGATAGAAGCTTGTTAAATGTCTTTCTAAATGTTATATTTTAATGATATATTAGAAAATATACACTGATTTTTTTTTTTTTTTTTTCTTTTCACCATTCAGTCTGTGGTCAAATGGGCCACAGGCTTCTTGTTGCACTGTTATGTGTGGACAGGTCTAGGGAGCTCTGTGACTTCTTTTATAAGAACACTAAACCCGTTCATTCCGATTCCACCCTAATGACCTAACCCATTACCAAAAACCCCACCCCCTAATACCATCACTGGGTATTAGGACATCAGCATATGAATTTAAGGGAAATAACATTCATTCAGATCGTAGTAGCATGGTATAAAAGTAAAAGAGCATGTAAAAGACGTATTAATCAGGAAGGATCTAATAGATTCAGGGAATAGAGAGAAAAGTAGAGAAGAAGCATATGAAGAGAAAATATTTGATGTTTCCGGGATTCATTAGGTTTAAAATTTATTCCAAGTATCAAAATGAATTAATAAAAATAATGTTTTGACTTATTATACTGAATCTTCCTAAAACAAAGGATTATATATTAATGGTTACCAGAGGGGTCACTAAGTGGCTAAGTCCTGTCCCACTCTCTTGCAACCCCATGGACTATACCCCTCCAGGCTCTTCTGTCCAGCGGATTTGCCAGGCTAGACTACTGGAGTGGTTGCCATTTCCTTCTCTAGGGGATCTTCCTGATCCAGGGATTGAACCCTCATCTCCTGCACTGGCAGCCAGATTCTTTACCACTGAGCCTCAAGAGAAGCCCTAAGGTGAAGGGAAACTCAAATAAATACTTATCAAACTTTTGGTCAGCAAAAAATAGGTAACAGAAAACAGTGGATTAAGATCTTAAAAAGACTGAAAGGAAAACATTGTAAGCCTAGAATTTTATACCCAGCCATATTTTCCAAGAATGAGAGCAAAATAGAGATTAAAAAAATTTCCCCAAGACTATGAAATTTTTCCATTAACCAATAAGTCTAAAGTAGGAATGGTTAAAGTAGAAAAACTAGCAGGAAGAAAGGTCAGCACAGAGAGAAGTCTAGAATACAAGGCAAAATGCTAAACACAAAATTGATATAAAATGTTGATTAATATCTGGAGGAGATAGCAACCCACTCCATTATTCTTGCCTGAAGAATCCCATGGACAGAGGAGCCTGGCAGGCTATAGTCCACAGGGTCACAAAGAGTCAGACATGACTGAAACAACTTAGCATGCATGACTTAGCATGCATTGATTAATACATTGAATTTTGACATAATTGCAAAATAATACATTTTGTATGTTTTTCTTAAAGTACTTATCTAAAATAACAAAAATGGGGAAATTACTAGGAGCTTTAATACAGGAGCTAAGCTGAAAGTGCTCTCAGTGGCCGAACATGGGACAATTTCAGCAAAAAAATAAGGTTTTATTGGATTATAGCCCAAAGTGTATAATTAATATACATGAGTTAATACTGATACAAATGTGGTGGTGGAATTTTGTTTGCTAAGTCATTTACAACTCTTGCGACCCAGTGGACTGTAGCCCATCAGCCCAACTCAAGTCTCCTGCATGGGCAGGTGAGTCTTTACTGATGATCCACCAGAGATTCCTGATACAAATATGCTACTGAATAAATAAAAAGAAAAGAGACAAATTTCCCACATAATATATCAATACAGTGCCCTTAAGTTGATGGAACTTAGCTTTCCATCCCTTGAGTATGCGTTACAACTTAGTTGACCAGCATCCGATGAATGGAATATGGATATGGGGAAATATATCTTTACAGTGGAGAAATTCTGCAAATTCTGCCATATCAAGTGATCTGGGTCAACAATGCCAGTGATAAGTAACGGTGATAGTAAGTATCCTTGGTGGGATGTAATGAAAATGACATTTCATCTTTTATCTCTATAATCTTTCTTCCAAAAATCTATAACCTCAGTGTGACCATGAGGAACATATACTGAGAAAAGGGGAGGAACAGGTATTACTAAGGGCATAGAAAGGAAAAGAAAGGAAGGGGTGTAATAAAAAGCAGAGAAAAGCTTTTTAGTGAAACATAAATGTAGCTATAGAATAAAAAAAGAGAGGGAAGGTGAAAGCTGATTAAGGTCCAGGTGGAGGGACAGATGGAACTAGTGCACTTGGAAAGCTTTAACAGTGAAGAGAGAAAAGAGACAGAAAATGGCCAAGCAATGTGTGGCAATATCCAAATGGGATTTAACTTTAATGTTAAAAAGAGAAAATTACCTTGGCCAAGCAGAAGGGAAAGTGAAAATAAACAGATTTTGTGAATGGTGATAGTGTTTTGGTTGAGAAAATTGAATTAGAGAGCCTGTCCATGGGACAGAGCTCAGACTAAATAGGTAAGACAGGGCTTTTCAGTATGGCTTATACATGAAGCTAAAGGGAAATAACTCCCTTTTTGATTTTTTAGAGTAACCCACATGTTGTAAAGAAGGAAGAGCCTGGATATAGAGTCACCATAGAGAGCCCCAGGTCCAGAGTCCAGTTTCTTCCAAAGAGGAAGCTTAGAAGAGAAACTGACTGGGTAGAGGTGTGGCAAGAGAGAATTCCTAGAAAGAACTGCAGGTCAGAGCTGAGGGCTCTTTTGCATCAGAGAGATCACTCTTCCTCAAGTTTTCTCTTGCTCTGATACATTCCTCATGGCACTTGTTTTAACTAGAGGTGGTTTCTCACTTATAGCAATTTGACTTATAATGAGTCACATGCTCAGCACTCTGCCAGTTACTCAGGGCCCTGGCAGAAGACTACACACAGCTCCATCATTGGCAGTGTCTGCTTTTTGACCTGCATCAACACGTAAGATCCTGTGGTCTAAGTCCTTGACCTCGGATGGCTTCCTGAGAACCTCTGCAGCCCCCTCTGCTTGGGTCCATTTTGGCTCTTGGTCTCAAAAACTCTCTGTCAATAATTAATAACAATAATGTAGGATCCAGTGTGTAAAACTTTGCTCTCTACCTTCGTATGCATGGTCTTTCATTTGTTAAGTTGGTTGTTGTTGTTTAGTCACTAAGTCATGTCTGACTCTTTGCGACCCCATGGACTGCAGCACGCTAGGCCTCCCAAACTCCGGGAGATGGTTTGCCTAAGTTCATGTCCATTGAATCGGTGATACCATCCAACCGTGTCATCTTTGGCCACCCTCTTCTCCTTTTGCCTTCAATCTTTCCCAGCATCAGGGTCTTTTCCAGCGAGTTGAGTCTTCTCATCAGGTGGCCAAAGTATTGGAGCTTCAGTTTCAGCATCAGTCCTTTCAATGAGTATGCAGAGTTGACTTCTTTTAAGATTGACTTCTTTGATCTTGCTGTCCAAGAGACTCTCAAGAGTCTTCTCCAGCACCACAATTTGAAAGCATCAATTCTTCAGTGTTCAGCATTCTTTATGGCCCAACACTCACACCCCTACATGACTACTGGAAAAAACCAGAGCTTTGACTACATGGACTTAATTGGCAAAGTGATGTCTTTGCTTTTTAATATGCTGTCTAGGTTTGTCATAGCCTTCTTTCCAATAAATAAGCGTATTCCAATTTCATGGGTGCAGTCACCATCTGCAGTGATTTTGAAGTCCAAGAAGATAAATCTGTCACTGCTTCCACTTCCCCAATTCCTTCCCTTCCCTTTCTCCTGCCCCCAACTGGTACCAATAACCAAATATTTACTGAGCACTTACTAAGTGACTGTCACTTGGATGGATGAGTGTGTTAACCCTTTAAGAAATCTATGACAAAGAAGTGGCAAATTGTATTTTGCTTATAGATATATTAAGATTTGAAAACAGTGTGTAACTTGGACAAAGCCAGAGCTGGTCCATGGCAGAGCCAGAACTAATCCAAGTTTCCTGACTCTAAGCCTTATTTCCTTATTCCTTATTATAAATATATTTTGGGCTTCCCTGATGGCTCAGATGGTAAAGAATCCACCTTCAATGAGGGAGACCTGGGTTCAATCCCAGGGTTGGGAAGATCCCCTGGAGGATGGCATGACAACCCACTCCAGTATTCTTGCCTGGAGAATCCCTGTGGACAGAAGAGCCTGGCGGGCTACAGTCCATGGGGTCACAAAGAGCTGGACATGACTGAGCAGTGAAGCACAGCACATACATATATTTTCCTTCCCCAGGAGGGCCTTAGTTGTTCACTTTTATCTGTAAAATATTTATACAAGTTATAATTTCAGTAAAGACCAAGTATTTTTATGTGTCTAGTTAGCCATATTCACATATATTGACTCTATACACTGTTAAAATTTTATACTATGTACTGCATGCCTTTATGATTTAGTGAAAAATAATTATTTTTTAATAGAAATGGCTACTTTTCAAGAAAGTTGAGCATTAGATTGTTGATTAGGAAATATCCCAATTTTAACATTTTATCTGAGAGAAAACCAAAGTCAACTGGTATCATTTAATTAACAGCCCAAATAATGAGTTGTAAATTTAAGAAGTGTCTTATATTGGTCTAGGAAAAGAATAGAGTAGAAGACAAAGTCTTTGAAAGAGAAATTTCATCTTCATTTTTGATTCCTGAGTATAGATAGTGTAAAGTTAACCTAAGATCAGAGATTCAGAAATCTAGCCATTTACTTGTACCTTGAAATTGTCTCAATCAAGGACAGCTCTTGTTGGTATTCTGAGGGTTTATTATTCAGAGGTGTGAATGGACTATCTTCCGAGGTCTGCTCGCTGTCTACCAAAAGAGCCTCAGAGAAAACAAGCCTGGTGAATTTTCATGGTCTCAGATTGGATAATTAAATTTTCAGGTAAGAAACTGGGCCTTTCATTTCCCTAGCCCACCTACTTTTCAGTGTGGACAATCTTCTTTGAGACATACTTTCCTTGGGATTTTAAATGTACTGATAAAACTAGCAGCTCCTTTAGTTCTGGAAAACGTTTTGTCCCTTCTCATCATGTGTTGATGAACCGAGTAGAGTCATCTCTTGTCCTGTATGTGGCAGTAAGATTTAAGATGTAAAAACATAAATGTATGTATGTACTTTACCTTCTCCATGCCCACGTGCATGCTAAATCACCACATTTGTGTCTATCTCTTTGCAACCCCATGAACTATAGCCCACCAGGCTTCTCTGTCCGTGGGATTCTCCAGGTGAGAATACTGGATGTGAGTTGTCATGCCCTCCTCCAGGGGATCTTCCTGACCCAGGGATCGAATGCTCATCTCTTGTCTCCAGCTTTGGCAGGCAGGTTCTTCACCACTAGCGCACCTGGAAAGCCCCTCCCTTCTCCACACTACAAAGTTACTTCTTTTGGAGAACACTTACAATGCTTTCTAAAATAGAATAAAATATGAAAAATTCTTCTTCATGATGATTTATTGGTAACCCATATGAATTATGTTATATTTAAAATCATTGAGAAAAACATGATAAAATTATCACCTTAATAGCAAAGGTGATAGCAAATATAGCAAAATAGCTAATATCATCTTAATAGCAAAGAATTTATAATTTTGTGTATTTTGTTCTAGCTTTGAATTTTACAATTCTATCGACTGTATTTTATCAATTTTTTAAATGCTAAAAACCTTAGAGTTAAAAAATAGTATTCTTATGCCTTTATACCCGATAGTAATACTCCCCAGAAGCAACTATTCCAAAATATTTACCCGTTTCTTTAGGTATTTCCTTCTGTATTTCTAGGTGGTATGTTATTAAATGTTCTTTCTTAATTGTTTTTATTGAAGTACAATTGATTTACGATGTTTTGTTAGTTTCAGGTGTACCACAGAGTGATCCAGTTGTGTACGCTGCTGCTGCTGAGTCGCGTGAGTCATGTCCGACTCTGTGCAACCCCATAGACGGCATCCCACCAGGCTCCTCTGTCCATGGAATTTTCCAGGCAAGAGCGCTGGAGTGGATTGCCCTTTCTTTGTCCACCATATGTATGTATATATGCATATGTTCTTTTTCATATTCTTTTCCATTGTGGTTTGAATCATCATCAAAGATCTTCTTACAGTAGCTAACATTTGATTTCTTCCTTACAGTCCATGGGGTCACAAAGAGTCGGACATGACTGAACGTCTTTCACTTTCACTTTCGATCTCCTATCCATTTCTTCTGCCTACCCAACAGAGTTAAACAAAATTTTAAATGAACTCAGTAGTTTGTGAAAATACTCAATATAGGAAGCAAGACTGTTGACTGAGAGTGAAGAAAAGAAGAAAAATGTGGTAGGTTTGAGGAGAGAGGAGAACAGGAGACCCAGGAAAGCAGGAGAATACATTGGTTAATCGTTGTATTTCAGTATATTCTTGTGAAGGTATAGGAGTGAATGTAAATACATGGAGCCTATCTGGCACACTTAAAGAACAACAAAAATCACTTTTAAATAAAAAATGTATCTAAAGTGAGTTTTTATTTAGCTTAAATTTTGTGGTAAATTCTAAGCTTGGCTAAAAATAAGCAAAAGTTTTTTGGATTCCAAAGTTGTGGCATTGCTAACTGAAATAAGCATGTTTGCCTTTACTTATCCTTTAAACCAGCAAAAAGTAGACTAAATATGCTAAAGTTTGACTATAATAGAATAATTGTATTTTTCCCAATGGATTAAGTCTGGGTACGGGCATGCATGATGTTGCTTCAGTTGTGTCCAACTCTGTGACTCTATCGACCATAGCCCACCAGGATCCTCTGTCCATGGGATTCTCCAAGCAAGAATACTGGAATGGGTTTCCATTTCTTCCTTCAGGGGATCTTCCCAGGGATTGAACTCGTGTCTCTTAAATTTCCTGCAATGGCAGGTGAGGTCTTTACATGAGCGCCACCTGAGAAGCCCCAAGTCTAGGTGAATCCACCCCAATAAGTATTTTGATGATTTGGGGATGTGAAGTAGGCCATTTATGAGGTAGCTTGCTGTGCTAAGAATAGCTTGGCTTGGGGGTTGACAAATCACGTGTTTGGGTTGAATCTCGACTGCCAGGTAAATTTCCTCTTCTATTAAAATGTTCAAAAATATTTTCTTCATCTATTAAAATAAGAAAATTGCTAGTTTCCATATCTCTTACAATAACATTTCTCTCTCAGCAATATTGGGTGGAGTAGAATTCATTTTTACATAGCGGAAGATACTTTGGAGGACTTTAGTAATTAGACATTTCTTTGCTGTGGAATTACAGAATAGCTATTCTATGATGTGTCTCCCTGGAGGATATGGTGAAATTTAAACAGTGCTCAGGATCAGGATGGACCATTTTTACATCCATGAAAAGAAACCATTCACAGAGAAAGAAGGATGCCAAATACTGTGCACATAATTCTTGCTATAGAAACCATCTTCATTTTTTTCAGTTTATCTTCTTTTGAACCAAGACATCACACACGTGAAGTGTTTGCATATAGTCATTACTTTCATTGATCTGTGAGGCATTGGACATTTATAGACAATTAATATAATAGAATCACCATGCCTATGGACTAAAAATGATGCTGGCTTTCATACAGAAAGAAAGTCATTGTTAATAGTACATTACTTTTTGTAATTCTGTACTATTGCATCATGGGTGGGGATAAAAAGAGGAATATTCTGTCTTATTTCCTAGACTGTTATTTATTTTTTTTAATGTGTTTGGACAGCATGTAAATGTAGTGAGTACTCATTGTATATAAAGATATTGAGATTTGTCCTGTATAAGAATTACTTAATTAGAAATTCAGTTTCATTTAACTTCTAGGTTAAGTTTGAGTTTGGAATTTTCATGAAGTGCAACAGACACTGACTGAAACTCATTATCTTGTAAACTTATTGGAATGCACATGTCAATAAACCATTGTACATTTTTATACAGTGATAAAGTCTCCAGAAAACACATCTAGGGGGAGGAGATGCATATGGTATGCTATTTATATTTAAAGCCAAAACATTTCAACATCAATCAATCATTACAATGTTATCATGTTTCATTTGTGCTCCAGGGAGATAGAAAGTTCTTGATGGCTGATTTATCCCTAGTTTTAAAAACTTTTCACACTCTTCCTGCCCACTTTGTTGAAATTACTACTTCTTCACCTACTATCTCTCCTTCCCATCCTGCCAACCCACACAAAATACCAAATTAAAAAAACAACAAACAAACAGATACAAAACATTAAACACTCACTATGTGATTTGTTTCCTTCCTCACTGTTTTTGTATTCCATGACCTTTTTAAGGTCCTGGAATCATCCCAAGCTGAACATCACTAGTCCAGAGCTTGGACAAAGTAGGTGGACAGTAAATATTTATTAAGTGAATGAATGAATTATGTCAACAGCCCCACAAGCTACCCCTATCATTCTGTTTTCAGTTAATGGCACTGGCATCCATTCATCTGCTGCAGAAAACAAAACACAAGGATTCATCCTTATTCCTGACATTTGTTTGGTCAGCAAGTCCTGGCAATTTGACCTTAAAAATAACTCTAAATGCATCTTCTTTTTTCTGTCACTTTTGTCATATTATCTCACCTGAGATGTTGGGGTGGGACTTATCTTATCTCTGTCTGACCCTACCCTTGTTTTTTTTCTACACAGGGTAAACACATTAAAATAAATATCATAGTTGGTAAACTCCTATCACTAATGATGGGAATTTTCCAAATTTGCTGGCATATTGAGTGTAGCGCTTTCACAGCATCATCTTTTAGGATTTGAAATAGCTCAACTGGAATTCCATCACCTCTACTAGCTTTGTTCATAGTGACATTTCCTAAGGCCCACTTGACTTTGCATTCCAGAATGTCTGGTTCGAGGTGAGTGATCACACCATTGTAGTTATCTGGGTCATGAAGATCTTTTTTGTACAGTTCTTCTGTGTATTCTTGCCACCTCTTCTTAATATCTTCTGCTTTTGTTAGGTCCATACTGTTTCTGTCCTTTATTGTGCCCATCTTTGCATGAATGTTCCTTTGGTATCTCTAATTTTCTTGAAGAGAGCTCTAGTCTTTCCCATTCTGTTGTTTTCCTCTATTTCTTTGCGCTGATCACTGAGGAAGGCTTTCTTATCTCTCCTTGCTATTCTTTGGAACTCTGCATTCAGATGGGAATATCTTTCCTTTTTTCATTTGCCTTTTGCTTTTCTTCTTTTCACAGCTATTTGTAAGGCCTCTTCAGACGGCCATTTTGCCTTTTTGCATTTCTTTTTCTTGGGGATGGTCTTGAGCACTGCCTCCTGTACAATGTCATGAACCTCTGTCCACCGTTCTTCAGGCACTCTGTCTATCAAATCTAATCCCTTGAATCTATTTGTCACTTCCATTGGATAATCATAAAGGATTTGATTTAGGTCATACCTGAAGGTCTGGTGCCATTACTTTGCCAACAAAGGTCTGTCTAGTCAAATCTATGGTTTTTTCAGTACTCATGTATGGATGTGAGAGTTGGACTGTAAAGAAAGCTGAGCGCTGAAGAATTGATGCTTTTGAGCTGTGGTGTTGAAGAAGATTCTTGAGAGTCCCTTGGACTGCAAGGAGATCCAACCATCAATCCTAAAGGAAATCAGTGCTGAATATTCATTGGAAGGACTGATGTTGAAGCTGAAACTCCAATACTTTGGCCACCTGATGTGAAGAACTGACTCATAGAAAAGACCCTGATGCTGGGCAAGATTGAAGGCAGAAGGAGAAGGGGATGACAGAGGATGAGATGGTTGGATGGCATCACCGACTCGATGGTAGAGTTGGATATGACAGAGTAACTGAACTGAACTGAATGATGGGAAGGATTGAAGGCAAAAGGAGAACAGTGCAGCAGAGGATAAGATGGTTAGGTAGCATCACGGACTCAGTGGACATGAATCTGAGCAAACTCTGGGAGATAGGGGAGAGCAGAGAATCCTGGTGTACTTCCGTGGGTTGCAAAAAAGTCAGACACAATTTAGCAACTGAACAACAACAACAAATTGACTTGTTGCATTAAACGTCTTGAGAGTTTCCCCATTTTTTTGTGTGAGTCCAAAATCTTTTGTATCATATAAAAATCCATCAACAAGGCCCCAGATTACCTCTTATACTTACTTCATTGCTAGTCTTTCATTCACCCCATATTGTAGTCAAACAGGATTCCTTTCTTTTTTAAACACTCTTTATGCTTTCATTGCCCCTGTAGTTTTTTTTACTTCCTGTTCCTACCACTTTAATAACCTTCTTTCTCTTATTTATCTTGATGTATTTAAATTGCCATTAGAGCTGACAAATTTTGTGATATGCACTTTACTCAAGAAGAAATTAGTCCTTCCTCTTGTGCATTAATGGTTATTTTACAGATTGTAGTTACTCTTGACCTGCCTTTGACCCCCTTGAGACTGCTCACCTCTGTGGAAGAATCCACATCCTCCTCTTTGTACCTGTATTAGCTTCCTGTGGTTTCTTTAACAAATGATCACGAACTTGGTGGCTTAAAGCAACAGAAATTTATTTTCTCACAGTTCCAAAGGTCAGAAGTACAAAATTAGTATCACTAGGCCACAAACAGTGTATGTAGGGCTGTGCTTTCTCTGGAGGCTTTAGAGGAGAATATCTGTTTCTCTGCCTCTGATGTGGTAGTTTAGTTACTAAGCCGTGACCGACTCTTGTGACCCACATGGACTGTAGCCCTCCAGGCTCCTGTCCATGGGATTCTCCAGGCAAGAATACTGGAGTGGGCTGCCATTTCCTTCTCCAGGGGATCCTCCCAACCCAGGGATCGAACCCAGGTCTCCTGCATTACAGGCAGATTCTTTATCAACTGAGCTACGAGGAAAGCCCCATCAGAGGGAAGCTACCTCTGCTGACTGTCAGTGTTTCTTGCCTTGTAGACATGTCACCCCAATTTCTTGGCCACCTTGCCTTCTCCTACTTTCTGTCAAATCTCTCTATGTCTTCCTCATATCAGGGTAAACTGATGGAATTCAGGGCCCACTCAGATAATCCAGGATAATCTTCTCAAAATTCTTAACTTAATCACACCTGAAAATAACTTAAAAAATAGAATAGCATTTATGGATTCTAGGAATTAAGACCTGATGTTGTTGGGAATCATTCAATCATTATCATCGACTCTGATCTCCAAAATTTCATGTCTGTCCCATAGAAATAAGGCACTCCCACCATCCCAGCATTTCCAAATGTCTCAACCCATAGAGCATCAGTTCAAATCTCATCCCCTACATCATGTAAATCAGGAAGATATAAGACTCTAGGTAGGATCTATCTTGAGTCAAAACCTTTCTCCATCTCTGCACCTCTGAAACTAGGAGACACATTATCTGTTCCCAAAATGTAAGGATAGGGTAGACATTATAGAATAGTTATAAAAATTTCCATCCTCAAAGGGAGAAAATGGAAGAAGAAAAGGGTCTTTAGTCTCAGGCAGTTTCTTTTTATTTAATTTTAATTGGAGGATAATCGCTTTAGCCACAGGTATAGCTATGTTCCCTCCGGTCTGGAGCCTCCCTCCCACCTCTGACCCCATCCAGCCCCTCTAGGTTGTCACAAAGCACTGGGTTTCTGTCATGTAGCAACTTCCTGCTAGCTATCTATTTTGCATATGGTAATATATAAGTTTCAAATCTAGCAAATATGATTAGATTTCAAGGCCTGGAAATAGTTCTTTGAGGAGATTAGAGGCTCCACCCTCATAGTTCTAGTCTCTTTGTCCACTTGTCTAACATCTACACGCATGGCTCTGGCCTCTGGGATCAAGGCCACAGTGGTGGACTTGCATTTCCTTTTTCCTGAATGGTTGCACATGTGTGCATCTGAGTAGTGTTATCAGTCCGTTGCCTGCTTCTAGAATTTTGGGAGTCTGACAGCTCTCCTCTTGTCCTGCCTCTTTCTCTGTCAATGCAAGTTGATAGCTTTTAGCTGATATAACTTTCTTTAAAAATGCTATGATTCTCCAGTGTATGTCATGAGGATTCACTCCGTTAGACCAGAGTGTTCTCCAAATATCTTTCCCGTGTAATACCTTTTCTAGTTCACTTTCTGCTGAGATGGCCAAGGAGATCCATGAGTCTAATCTCTTCGGCACAAGCAAAAAGTTGTCAAGCCACACTTTTGACCTTCTCTCCAGAACACACTTCCTAACAGTGAATCTCCTAATTTTAGATCTTTTTACAATCTGGATGAGCTGAGAATGTTCTCAGTTATCAAGTAATGGTTCGTTTTTGTTTTAGAGTTCCTTTCTCAATTTACCTCTTTCCACTCATGTTTTACTATAAGCAGAAAGAAAAAACAAGCTGCATCTTCAACATTTTGCTTGAAATCTCATCAGGTAAATATCCAAGTTGATCATTTACAAGTTCTGCTTTCCATACAACAGTAGGACATAATTCAGCTACATTTACTATCATTATATAACAAGAAATGCCATTCCTCTAGCATCCAATAGCATTTTCCTCATTCTCAGGTTTACCAGAAGTGTCTTTTAACATCCATATTTCTCCCATCCACTTAAACTGCCATTAGAACTGGTAAGTTTTGTGATATGCACTTTGACTCAAAAGAAACCAGTCTTTCCTCTTCTGTTTGTTTAAGTCAATCTAGGTTTTTTCTATCATGTGTCTCAAAATGTTTCCACCATCTACTACCCAACTCCAAAGCCACTTCAACATATTTACTTTGTTACTGTGTTACTGAACATTCTGGTGCTAAAATCTGTATCAGTTAAGCTTCCAACAGAGAAACAGAATAGCAGGCTATATACACAGTAATATATTTATTGTAAGGAGCTATCTAATGAAACTGTGGGAGCTGGCTATGGCAATCCAAAATCCATAAAGCAGGCTTTCAGGAAGGGCGGGGTGAAACTCTCAAGCATAGGCTGCAGCTGCAGACGCCAGGCAGAATTTACTCTTCTACAGAATTCCTGTTTATTCTAAGAATAAACTGATTAAACCAGCTGAAAACTGATCTGTTGAATCAGGTCCACCCAGTTTATCAAGGGTAATCTCTTTTTCTTAGAGTTAGCTAATTATAAACTTTAATAACAGTTATTAAAGAAGGTAACACAAAGACCTGCATAGTAATATCTAGATCCCTGTTTGGTTGAAGAACCGGTACTATAGCCTGGTCAGGTTAATGCATAAAGCTGACTATCACCATACTCTATAGAGTTAGGACAGCTTCCAACATGCAGTGGGCTCTCATTTTACTTATGCTAAATAAATAAATGGATGATACCTCACTCTATGACCTATACTTCTGCTCTATATGACTTTCTATGGAGCTGCTTGGATTCTATGGTTGGTTACTTAAATAATCACTAACATAGTTCCGTCTTACGACCATGCCATTTCCCAATCTTAAATCAGCCCCACGGCACAATTTTTTGTTTGTTTGTTTGTTTGTTTGTTTCTCTTAATTTACCATCATGATGTCTTGAGCGCTGATATAGAAAATCTGGCTAAGAAGTGACATTAGTGAGTCCCAAGTATTTAATAGATATAAAGTCATGAAAATTTCAAACAGATTCATTTTATTTTTGCTCATCAAAAATGTGGTTATGTGAATAATTACACTTCATTTTATTTGAAATTAGTCTATGCCTCCTATTAATTACTATTTCACATCTTTTCCACATTTTAATTTCCTCCCAACATCATGAATCTGAGTAGCTATCTAGTGATTGGCACTTCCTTCACACAGTTTTCTGGATTCTCCTAGAAAACTTCCAATAAATCAAACAAGTTAAATCCTTAAATTCCTAAAGCTATCAACGATTCTTAAGATAATATTCTAAAATATTACAAATATTCCATGTAAATGTACCACACCCTCAAAGTTAAAATCCCCACTCTACAGTCTTTGAAATAGCTTCAAAAATGAAAATAATATGTTATTCTCTTTTAGTTCTCTTATTTCTCATAAATTACCAAATATTACCAATGGAGATTTGGTTTGTCCTTTGCAATTTTGTTCAAGTCCCTGCAAACAAATTCATCAGGCCTAGACATCATAACACATTGAAAAACTAATGTCCTTTGCTTTTTTTCCCACTAATTTGAGGCATCAGTTTTAACTAAATGACTTCTATTGAATTTGAAAATTTTAAACTTTGACAAAGAAAATAATGTATAAAATGAGTAGTTCATTCTACTTTTCGAGTCCCAGCTCTTAAATGTATATTAATTGACTACTTATCTCATCTGTGTGATTCTTAGAGTATTGTTGGATGGATGAAATGTTTTTATTGTTTTTAGCATTTCTCAAAATCCTGTTTTGCACTCAGTTTTTGCAGTCCTTTTATCAACTGTAATTTGTGCCTAGTAACTAACACTTTTCTCTTGTATGTTTTTGCTTGGCAAATATTCAAGTACTCAAGAGTTAATCAACATTTTCATCTCCATGGGCATAATTTTTAATAACTTACTTAGAATTTAACTTCTATTACCTATTCTCTTAATAGTTTCACATCGTCATTTTTACACTTTTTTCTGAACTTTTAAAACCTGTCACTAAATCTATAATTTATGGGTAGACTACACAGCAATATGGATATACTAAGCTGTGAAAACTTCTAATTTCAAATTGGATCAACTACCCAGGGAATTCTTGATCTTGTTTGGTGTGAACATTTGAGTCAGGTACATTATGGGGAGTATTTTAATCTGAGTTTCTGTTAAATTGACTGGAAAGATGCCAAACCATGTGTTGCTCATAATTTGTTTTTCCACCCTGCCTTCTCCACTGTTACCCACGTTTATCTGACCGTAAAAGGCCTTCTAACTAGGGCAAACCCATCTATGTTTGGGTTCCTCAAATGTTTCAAGCTATTTTTCCAACTGTTGGGGTTTGGCAAAGTCTTGTCAGCTTTTTGCCAAGGCGGTTATTTTTTCTTTTTAATTTTCAAACCCAAGTGTATTTCCAGGGAAATGCAGTCCATATGTTTCTTATTTATTTATACATAACTCATAAAATAGTTTCTAATAATTATCTTACACTCATAGTATCTATATGCGATTCCATGCCTGTGCCTTGGTCAATCCAGAAATGTTTCCCCTTTTGTATTTTAATTTAAACAAAAAATTTTGAACCCCATTTGAAACTCAGATGGGTCAAAAAATTGAAAGTTTGGCAAAATGTATTTTTCATTTCTCTTATTACCTTTAATAGAAATGAACATTGTTCCTTTTTCCTAATTCAACAAAAAGTTAGGTCTATTCAAATAACTAACAAATAACACATGCAAACAGCATGTGAATAATCAATGGGGAACAAATTCTTTATATTGTGTCCTTAATTGCTAGCCCCATTTATTTTGGAATTCTTCTCCTTTTCCACCCCTGAAGAGATACTTTTTCCAGAAACAAACACAATGCTAGTCCTCAAGTAGAATTCACTGGAATTCCTTTCTTTTTTTTCACCTAAACTAGAAGTTTTCACTTGAACTTAAATCTTACTTTTAAAGTCATTTGTACTGAATTTTGACTTTTTTTAATCTCTATTGTTTTATTTTATTCTATCAGCATTCAACTTAATGTCTGCCCAAAGTGTGTTTCCTCTGAGTTTGCCTCTATTCCATCACCATACTGCTGCTGTTTTTCACCATCAGGTTTATCTTTACATGACTCTTTGTGTCCATTGCTCTGTCCCGTAGCCAACCTCCACGCTGCTACCTGAATGATTGCAGGATTGTGTTGAGTGCTTTGTATGAGCCTCAGCTAATTAGTCTTAATCCTAGAGACAGAAATTTAGGTTTAAATCCTACAAAGTTAGCAAGCGAATTGGTATCCAGTGATCACTGCTCAATGTTGGCTTGTCTATATGCTCAAATTTCTAATGACCAAAAATACTATTCATTCATAAAAACGAAAGAAATAATACCATTTGCGGTAACATGGATACATCTAGAGATTATCATACTAAGTGAAGTAAGTCAGAAAAAGAAAGACAAATATCACACTATATCACTTATGTGTAGAATCTAAAATATGATAAATGGATCTATCTATGAAGCAGAAATGGAATCATGGAGAACAGAGAACAGACTGCTGGTTGCAGTGGGGAGGGCGTTGGGGGAGGGGTGGAATGGGAGGTTGGGGCTCTCAAATGTAAGCTTTCGTGGATAAATAACAGGTCCTACAGAAGAGTACAGAGAACTATATTCAATATCTTATGATAAGCCATAATGGAAAAGAATATTTCAAAAAGAATATATATATATAATCCCTTGGGTGTTCGGCGGTAATTAACACAACATTGTAAATCAACAATCAACTATACTTCAATAAAAAGAAAATCAAATCCACTTAACTGTGATGAGACACAAATATAACCCTAGAAGCTAAGCTCAGGAATAAACTTCAGCTATCTTTCAAAATGCTGTTGAAAGTGAGCATGGTACTGTTTATCTGTCATCCAGCCGGGAATGAATAACATATTTTGGTGTTGATCATTCCAGGAAGCTTTACTAAAAGGATTGTTTGCAAATAAGTAGACAAGGTGTGGGCAATCAAGGGAGAGTTCATAGTTACTTGGGATAATAACAGTAGTAAACACTTGCATCTTGGGCTTGTGTGACAGAAAAAAAGGTGGGATCCATTTCCATGACCTGGGAAAGAAAGAGTCTGAGGAGCGGGCCACCTGGAAGAGAGGAGCAGTGACACTTGGTTAAGGAATGCAACCAGAGTGAGGCAGTCTCATAAGAGGGGAGATCAGAGACCGCTTCCCAGGTGATGAAGTGGTAAAGAATCCACCTGCCAATATAGGAGATGCAAGAGACAGGGGTTCAATCCCTGGGTTGGAAAGATCCTCTGGAGAAGAAAATAACAACCCACTCCAGTATTATTGGAAATAATTCCAGACTGGAAAATTCCTGGAAAATTATTCCAGGAAAATTCCAGACTGAGCACACACATACACATCTAAAATTTACTTTCCTCCCCTTTTTTGACCAAATTCAGCAGAAGCCAATGGGCAATGGTGCCTGTTAAAATAGTCCATACAGATAAGCCTCCCCAAAGAGAAAGCAGAGTGAAAAGAATAAGAAATAGATTTGGAAGGACAGTCAGAAAATTATCTGAAACAAATGCAAGGGACTGTCAAAAGCTCCTGCTTAGCAAAGATACAAAGGAGGCACAGCATTGACCAGACTTACTGGGCTGGATGGTGCTAGGTAACTTCTGCGTCTATGTAACTCATTTACTTTGGATATCTCTCTTAGGACTTGCTGGTTCATATCTATTTGTTTGTTTTTCAGTCGCTCAGTTGTATCCATGGGCAATGAACATGTGTAATGAATTGTCATGGACCATGAACATGTGTAATATCAAGGTAATCTCAGGTTTCTAATTAAGAAAAGAGAACGGAATGCTCTGTGTGAATTCAAGTCTGAGAAGGATGATCCTGCTTGAGGACACAGCCTCCCCAAAATACATTCAGTTTCCTACTATGTTGTATCAGATTTCTTTGGACCACAATTGCCAGGTCCAGTTCTTGCAGGCATCACTCACCTGCTGATCATGTATGATACTTAACAGAACATCTTCAGATAGGAACAGCATGAGACGGAAAGTTATAGCACGCAAGTGCAAATTTGGGTTTTGTTCCCAGAAAAGCCACTCAACTCAAGATATGTTAATGCTGTAAGGGTTACTTTGTCATTCACCCCTTTATTTTCATTTATTTATCTTTATTACTCAAAGTCTATATACACTTTTATTTTTAATTATTGAGATTAAAGTATGACACAGGTAAAAACACTTTGAAAACTACAAAGTTGTTCGCCAATACTTCTCAATCCTGGCCTATCATAATCATTCATGCAGTTTATTTATGGGCTCATTTATTTTTTTAAAGTATAGTTGACTTCTCAGGTGGCACTAGTTGTAAAGAACCTGCCTGCTAATGCAGGAGACATAAGAGACACAGGTTCGATACCTGGGGCGGGAAGATCCCTTGGAGAAGGAAATGGCAACCCACTCCAGTATTCTTGCCTGGAAAATCCCATGGACAGAGGAGCCTGGCAGATTACAGTCTGTGAGGTTGCAAAGAGTCAGACACGACTAAAGCGGCTTAGCACACACACAGTTGACTTAAAAATATTACATCAGTTTCAAGTATATAACATAGTGATTTGATATTTTTATAGACTATACTCCATATAAAGTTGTTATAAAATACTATGTTCCCTGTGTTGTAAATTACATCCTTGTAATTTATTTCTTTTATGCTTAGTAGTTCTCACCTCTTAATCCCCTTCACCTATCTTGTCCCTCCCCTGACACCTCTCCCCTTCAATAACCACTAGTTTGTTCTCTGTGTCTATCAGTCTGTTTCTGTTTTGTTATATTCATTCATGTGCTTTATTTTTTAGATTCCACATAAAAGTGAAAACCTATAGTGCTTGTCTTTAGCTTATTCACCAAACATAATACCTTTCAGGCTCATCCATGTTGTTGCAAACGGCAAAATTATTCTGTTTTATTGTTAAAATTCCAATAGATATACCACATCCTCTTTATCCATTCATCTGTTGATGAACACTTAGGATGCTTCCATATATCGTCTACTGGAAAAATGCTGCTATGAACATTGGGGTGCATATATCTTTGAATTAGTGTTTTCATTTGCTTCAAGTACACTCTCAGGAGTGGAATTACTGGATCTTATGGTGGCTCTATTTTTAATTTTTTGAGGAAGCTCCATACTGTTTCCCATAGTGACTGTACCAATTTACATTCCCACCAACAGTGTACCAAGAGTCCCTTTTCTCTACATCCTCATCAATACAAGTTATGTACAGTCTTACTGATAATACCTCTTCTCAAAGATGTGAGCTGATATCTCATTGTGTTTAGATTTACATTTTCTTAATGATTAGTGATATTGAGCATGCTTTCATGTGCCTGCTGGACTTTGTATGTCTTCTTTGTAAAAATGCTTATTCAAGTCTTCTATTCATTTTTAATTTTTAAAAAATTTTTGATGTTGAGTTGTATGAGTTCTTTATATATTTTTGATTATTAACCCCTTATCAGACACATCATTTGAAAATGTCATCTCCCACTCAGTAGATTGCCTTTCATTTTCTTGATGGTTTCCTTGCCTAAGAAGACAGGCAAAAAATATTGCTAAGGCCTCTGCCAATGTTCTGCCTGCGTTGTCTTCGAAGAATTTTATGATATCTGGTCTTATTAAGTCTTTAATCCATTTTGAGTTTCTTTTTTAATATAGAGTGATAAAATGTTCTAATTTCATTCTTTTACACATAGTGGTGTTTCAGACAGTAAAGAATCTGCCTGCAATGTGGGAGATCTCGGTTTGATCCCTGGCTTGGAAAGATCCCCTGGAGGAGCTCATGGCAACCTTCTCCAGTATTCTTGCCTGGAGAATCCCCATGGACAGAGGAGCTTGGTGGGCTACAGTCCTTGGAGTTGCAGAGTCAGACCCGACTGAGCGACTACGCACAGCACAGCACAGCACAGATCAGTTTTCCAAACCACTTATCGAAGAGACTATCTTTTCCCCATTGTGTATTCTTGTCTCCATTCCATGAACATTTAAAAACAAATTAGAAATCTGGGTTCCAGCCATTGAAATTCCAGCTTGTTTGATATGGAATGTGTTGAGCTCAGTTGCATCCAACTCTTTGTGACCCTGTGGACCTTATGGACCATAGCAGGCCAGGCACCTCTGTCCATAGGATTTTCCAGGCAACAATATTGGAGTGGGTCGCCGTCTCCTCCTCCAGGGGATCTTCCCATTCCAGGGATTCAACCCGTGTCTCCCATGTCTCCTGCACTGACAGGCAGATTCTTTCCTGCTGAGTCACTGGGAAAACCCTTTGCTATGGGATGTTTCCTGGTAATATGTCTTTTTATAAAGTTCCATAGGTGATTTTGAAGTGTGATGGGAGTGGTTGAAAAACAGAGTTCTGTATGTTTAAATGGACTTCTTTAAGAGTTGCGTAATACACACTACTCCCTGCCTCTTAACCACTGCCGCTTTGTCTCTAAATGTGATATGCCCTCATTGACCTTTGTGCATTTTCGTTAGAACAAGACACTGTCGAAGAAATAAGGAAAGCAAAGAGCATTGGACAGAAGACTTAAAAGTCAGATGACTCTTTCTTCTACATGATTTTCCAACTGTGTCCTGTAAAAGTCGAGATTTCAACAGAGCTGCTCCTGATTGTCTATCAATGTTTGGTTTAGCATTCATGTACATATTTTAAATGCTTCAAACACCCTCAGCCTCTGGTGTCTACCAATATTGCTTTGGAATTCACTAAAGCTAGCTTGAACATTGCATTGTATCTTTTCTTCAGGAGTGGGTAGGGGAGGGTCAGTCTTAGAAGAAGACTTTTTTTGCAATATATTTTTGTATGTTTAAATGTCTAATCAATATATTATTAAGAAGCCTTAGTTTTGCACTAATTTTTAATAAATCAGCCACCACCGCCCCCGACCTTGGACGTGGGGTAGTTCCTCTCGGCTGTTCCTGCACGGTTGCAGCCTGGCGCTCTAGGTCTCCACCCATGACCTTGGGCGAGGGGTAGCTCCTCACCGCCAGGCATCTGCGCGGTCCATGGCAGCTGGCGCGCTTAGCTGGAGCAGCTGTAAAGAGATACCCCACGTCCAAGGTAAGAGAAACCCAAGTAAGATGGTAGGTGTTGCGAGAGGACATCAGAGGTCAGACACACTAAAACCATAATCACAGAAACCTAGCCAATCTGATCACACAGACCACAGCCTTGTCTAAGTCAATGAAACTAAGCCATGCCGTGTGGGGCCACCCAAGACGGTCGGGTCATGGTGGAGAGGTCTGACAGAATGTGGTGCACTGGAGAAGGGAATGGCAAACCACTTCAGTATTCTTGCCTTGAGAACCCCATGAACAGTATGAGAAGGCAAAATGATAGGATACTGAAAGAGGAATTCCCCAGGTCGGTAGGTGCTCAATATGCTACTGGAGATCAATAGAGAAATAACTCCAGAAAGAATGAAGGGATGGAGCCAAAGCAAAAACAATACCCAGTTGTGGATGTGACTGGTGATAGAAGCAAGGTCTGATGCTGTAAAGAGCAATATTGCATAGGAACCTGGAATGTTAGGTCCATGAGTCAAGGCAAATTGGAAGTGGTCACACAGGAGATGGCAAGAGTGAATGTCGACATTCTAGGAGTCAGAGAACTAAAATGGACTGGAATGGGTGAATTTAACTCAGATGACCATTATATCTACTACTGTGGGCAGGAATCCCTTAGAAGAAATGGTGTAGCCATCATGGTCAACAGAAGAGTCTGAAATGCAGTACTTGGATGCAATCTCAAAAATGACAGAATGATCTCTGTTCATTTCCAAGGCTAATCATTCAATATCATGGTAATCCAAGCCTATGCCCCTACCAGGAACACTGAAGAAGCTGAAGTTGAATGGTTCTATGAAGACCTACAAGACCTTTTAGAACTAACACCCAAAAAAGATGTCCTTTTCATTATAGGGGACTGGAATGCAAAAGTAGGAAGTCAAGAAACACCTGGAGTAACAGGCAAATTTGGCCTTGGAGTACGGAATGAAGCAGGGCAAAGTAATAGAGTTTTGCCAAGAGAACATACTGGTCATAGCAAACACCCTCTTCCAACAACACAAGAGAAGACTCTACACGTGGACATCACCAGATGGCCAACACTGAAATCAGATTGATTATATTCTTTGCAGCCAAAGATGGAGAAGCTCTACACAGTCAGCAAAAACAACACTGGGATCTGACTGTGGTTCAGATCATGAACTCCTTATTGCCAAATTCAGACTTAAATAGAAGAAAGTAGGGAAAACCACTAGACCATTCAGGTATGACATAAATCAAATCCCTTTTGACAATATAGTGGAAGTGAGAAATAGATTTAAGGGACTAGATCTGATAGAGTGCCTGATGAACTATGGATGGAGGTTTGTGACATTGTACAGGAGACAGGGATCAAGATCATCTCCATGAAAGAAATGCAAAAAGGCAAAATGCTTGTCTGAGGAGGCCTTACAAATAGCTGAGAAAAGAAGAGAAGTGAAAAGCAAAGGGGAAAAGGAAAGATATTCCCATTTGGATGCAGAGTTCCAAAGAATAGCCAGGAGAGATAAGAAAGCCTTCCTCATCAATCAAAGCAAAGAAATAGAGGAAAACAACAGAATGGGAAAAATTAGAGATCTCTTCAAGAAAATTAGAGATACCAAGGGAACATTTCATGCAAAGATGGGTTCGATAAAGGACAGAAATGGTATGGACCTAACAGAAGCAGAAGATATTAAGAAGAGGTGGCAAGAATACACAGAAGAACGGTACAAAAAAGATCTTCACTACCTAGATAATCACAGTGTGATCGCTTACCTAGAGCCAGACATTCTGGAATATGAAGTCAAGTGGGCCTTAGAAAGCATCACTATCAACAAAGCTAGTGGAGGTGGTGGAATTCCAGTTGAGCTATTTCAAATCCTGAAAGATGATGCTGTGAAAGTGCTGCACTCAATATGCCAGCAAATTTGGAAAACTCAGCAGTGGCCACAGGACTGGAAAAGGTCAGTTTTCATTCCAATCCCAAAGAAAGGCAATGCTAAAGAATGCTCAAACTACTGCTCAATTGCACTCATCTTACACGCTAGTCAAGTAATGCTCAAAATTCCCCCCAGCCAGGCTTCAGCAGCACGTGAACCACGAACTTCCAGGTGTTCAAGCTGGTTTTAGAAAAGGCAGAAGAACAAGAGATCAAATTGCCAACATCCGCTGGATCATCGAAAAAGCAAGAGAGTTCCAGAAAAACATCTATTTCTGCTTTATTGACTATGCCAAAGCCTTTGACTGTGTGGATCACAATAAATTGTGGAAAATTCTTAAAGAGATGGGAATACCAGACCACCTGACCTGCCTCTTGAGAAACCTGTATGCAGGTCAGGAAGTAACAGTTAGAAGTGGATATGGAACAACAGACTGGTTCCAAATAGGAAAAGGAGTACATCAAAGCTGTATATTGTCACCCTGATTATTTAACTTATATGCAGAGTACATCATGAGAAATGCTGGCCTGGAAGAAGCACAAGCTGGAATCAAGATTGCTGGGAGAAATATCAGTAACCTCAGATATGCAGATGACACCACCCTTATGGCAGAAAGTAAGAGGAACTAAAAAGCCTCTTGATGAAAGTGAAAGAGGAGAGTGAAAAATTTGGCTTAAAGCTCAACACTCAGAATACTAACATCATGGCATCTTGTCCCATCACTTCATGGCAAATAGATGGAGAAACAGTGGAAACAGTGTCAGACTTAATTTTTTGGGGCTCCCAAATCACTGCAGAAGGTGATTGCAGCCATGAAATTAAAAGACGCTTACTTCTTGGAAGGAAAGTTATGACCAACCTAGATAGCATATTAAAAAGCAGAGACATTACTTTGCCAGCAAAGGTCCATCTAGTCAAGGCTATGGTTTTTCCAGTGGTCATGTATGGATGTGAGAGTTGGACTATAAAGAAAGCTGAGCCCAGAAGAAGGGATGCTTTTGAATTGTGATGTTGGAGAAGACTCTTGAGAGTCCCTTGGACTGCAAGGAGATCCTACCAGTCCATCCTAAAGGAGATCAGTCCTGAGTGTTCATTGGAAGGACTGATGCTGAAGCTGAAATTCCAATACTTTGGCCACCTGATGCGAAGAGCTGACTCATTGGAAAAGACCCTGATGCTGGGAGGGATTGGGGGCAGGAATTAAAGGGGAGGACAGAAGATGAGATGGCAGGATGGCATCAGTGACTCGATGGACCTGAGTCTGAGTAAACTCTGGGAGTTGGTGATGGACAGGAAGGCCTGGCATGCTGTCATTCATGGGGTCGCAAAGAGTTGGACACAAATGAGGGATTGAACTGAACTGAATGTATATCTGCTAAAGTAAAGTAATATTAGAAAAAATAGTCCAACACTTGTGGTCAGAGGAAAGATCAAAGGCGTTTACAAAGTAGATGAATAGATCATAGTTTAATTTCACTTGTCGTGAAATAACAAGTAATCCCACAAAGTTTCCTTGTGACAATTTTCTAGCAGTTAGATTTTATTACAGCTAAATCATAGCAGAATTAGACTAAGTGCTTCAATTCTAAAACAGAAATTTCTCAGTATGACTTTTTTCAAGAATTTAAATTGGTTTAGTTTTCAAGGTGAGCCTCTAAAATGTGTTGTCTTTACAACTGCTTATTTGTGTATGTTTCAGTTCAGTTCAGTTCAGTTGCTCAGTCGTGTCCAACTCTTTGTGACCCCATGAACCGCAGCAGGCTAGGGCTCCCTGTCCATCACCAACTCCCGGAGTCCACCCACACCCATGTCAATTGAATCGGTGATGCCATCCAACCATCTCATCCTCTGTCATCCCCTTCTCCTCCTGCCCTCAATCTTTCCCAGCATCAGGGTCTTTTCGAATGAGTCAGCTCTTCGCATCAGGTGGCCAAAGGATTGGAGTTTCAGCTTCAACATCAGTCCTTCCAATGAATATCCAGCATCGATCTCCTTTAGGATGGACTGGTTGGATCTCCTTGCAAGTTCAAGTGACTCTCAAGAGTCTTCTCCAACACCACAGTTCAAAAGCCTCAATTCTCCTGCACTCAGCTTTCTTTATAGACCAACTCTCACATCCATACATGACCACTGGGAAAACCATAGCCTTGAGTAGACGGACCTTTGTTGACAAAGTAATGTCTCTGCTTTTTAATATGCTGTCCAGGTTGGTCATAACTTTCCTTCCAAGGAGTAAGCGTCTTTTAATTCCATGACTGCAATCACCATCTGCAGTGATTTGGGAGCCCCCAAAAATTAAGTCTGACACTGTTTCTACTGTTTCTCCATCTCTTTGCCATGAAGTGATGAAACTGGATGCCATGATCTTAGTTTTCTGTGTATGTTTATAAACAGTATAATGAGATAAAATACTTACTGAGGTTCATGTAAGATGAAAACACAATCCATACTTAAACATTTTTCAGTGACTCAACACAGCTTCATTTTCTTATTGGTTGCCTCTGCCATAAATTTTGACTTACCAAGCTATTGCAAATAAATACTGCTTTTATATGTTTATGAATTCTACTAAGTGTGTGAGTGAGATCTTTTTTAGTAAACAGTTTTTCATGCTAAAAACCAAAATATTTGCTAACTATAGATCTTAGTCCTTGGACAACTATGTTGTTTAACAAACCCGAAAAGGATAAATGTACATCATAAGTTGGCTGGTTGAGCTTTCATGACCATAATTGCATTCTTCTCATCCAAAATAAATTCTCTACTTTCCCATTTCTGTCTCAGGTCTGTCTAGCTTCTATCCATTTTATTTCATATGTTTCCCCATTTGTGATGCTGGTTCTCTGCACACCCCTTCAGGCAATCAAATTTCCCTTTATAAATGATGGATGTCTAGTTCACTAGTTGATTAATTTTTTCATTTACTATGTATCTGATCCAGGTTCTTTTCTAGGCTTTGGATATAAAATGATGAAAAAAAATTAAAGAATATTGTTGTACTCAACCTTTCAACTTCAGTAGTTAATATCCCTTTTTCCTTTTAGGTTTATGTTGTTATCATTACTATTTTACTGTTCTTCTTTTCTTTTTTTTCCTCTCTCTCTCTCTCAGTATCCCTTCAAGATATCCAGTCTACATTACCTTCCTAAATCACCTAATAGTATTCCTTTTGAGAGAGAGCTGAGACCTGAGACTAGAATTCCTCAAGTAATTTATTAATGGAATGGTCTTAGGAAAAACTTTTAAGGGGATGAAGAAAATAGGATGGGTCAAGGGGAAGCCAGGCAAACATATTGTTCAGAAGTCTAGAGTGACCCATAGGAAACTCTGGAACATGAATCACATCACAGACTTTGTCCTACCCCGAGGCAAGGGGGATGGACAGTTAGACTCCAGTTCTATTTGTCACTGACTATAAAGCAACACCACAGGTGTGTGTGGGGGGGCACGTTTAGCCTCCTTACTTCCTCCAGGTGAGTCATGTCCCAGCTTCTAACTGTGATCTTCTGGAGAAGGGAGCTGATGTGAGCTGTTAGCAGTCAATCCCTGTAGCTTCTGAGGGGTGAATACAGTGACTCAGTAAAAGGAGTCTGGGTTAGGGCATCAAGAATTTATGTCATAAACAGATTGAAAGTGGATACATTTCACTCAGGAATAAAAATATGTTTGAGAATGGCAGATAACTAGTAGAGGCCAAAATATATTTGTCATTTAATAGAGATCTTAGTTCTGAGCACCCAGATAATTTCTTTCCATTGGAAAAGCATCACTGCCCATGATCAGTTTCCTTCTAAAAACTTCACCATCTATGTAAAATAAAGCTGGGGCTACATCTTCACCATGAAATCGTACAATTACTGCACCAAGATGATTCCTGTGTCCAGACCTATGAATATATTTGACTACCCAACCTACAAGCTCTATCATTACTCCATCCCACACAGGAACATGGGCGTGTAATCACTGGTATGCCATGGCCAGGCCCCAAATGCAGCACCCACATTACTCTACCATCAGCTACCACTAATGGTCAGAGAACAATGGAGTCACCATGGCAAATCATATGTTGCCACAGTCTCTGGAGGAACTCAAGCCCTAAAATTGGTGATGGTCTTTGGCATGTCTTCCCACATTCCAGTCCACATGTGCAGGCAGTAGTAGACATTGAGAAATCTCTAGGAATTGACAGCTTTCTTATGACTCCATGGCCTTCATCAATATGCTTGAAGATCTTCTCAATTCATCTCTCCACTGTCTTATTATCAAGCTGGAGTTTCATAAAGTGTAGGCCTTAAAATTTGAGGTTTCCTTAGACTTTGGGCCCTGGGTCCTGGATTCCACTAGGCATTTCCTATGAGAAAGAAGAGCTCATAAATTGAGTATTGGACATGCACTGTAGTAAAAACTGACCAGAATACTAAGGTTTCCCCTTTCCCCTCTGCTACACAAAGAAATCATATTACAGATTTTTTTTTTTTTTTTCTAAATCCTACTTGTTGGCCCAAATCAACTGTCTAAATATATCATAGCTGGATACTAGAACAAGTTTCACTTAGATCCTCACAAGCCACTACCATTCTCTGATTAGCTAGCTAAAGCTTCATTAAGACTAAATGACAAAGGAAAAGTGTTCCCAGGTTGCAAGTACTGCTAAGACACCACCAACTCTTACCTCTAGAACAGCATACTACAGAGAATAACCAAAGTGTCCAAGACGAATCATACCGGGCCAAGATAAGCTTTTGGACCAACATGCCCCTGAGGCTAAGCCACAATCTGTGGCATCCACCATGTCATTCTTATGCCAGCCAGATCACAAACAGATGTCAGGCTTGACTAGTTGCTAAACAGCAACCCTAGACTCCATCAACCTTTAGTAAATGCATAAGGAATATGTAAGTTCTGACCACCAAGACCAACCCACTAGCCTTTGTCATTGGCAACGCCTAAAAGAGACTTGTATCACCTTTGCCCAACAACAGACCTTTAGACTCGATAGATGCATTTAGCCTTGCAGTGATATCTGTACTACCTTCCCCTCAATCAGGTTCAGGTTCAGGTTTGGCAGATAACCCAAGGTCTTTGATCAATTTCTTCTTGCCAAATTCCTGTCCAAGGAAACTCTGCTTACACTTGCCCTGAAGAGAGTCAAGATACTAGAACTGTAGTTTTCTTAATAATGGCTTTCTTTCCAAGGACTTAATTTTGGATTCACTGTTTCTGCAAATTATGGTATCACAAGTCTCAGATCAGAGGAGAAAGGCATCTGGTATATGTGATTTTTCACTGTATTTCTTTTGGCAGAGATGGGATCTGGAAAAATACCTGCTTGGCAGGCTCCTCAAATTATCTGTTTAGGGTTGTTAATAACAGTTCTGCAAGAAGTTACTCTCTAGTAAATGAAAACTTCATTGATTCAAATCCCCAGCAGTAAAGAATCTGCCTGTGATGCAGGAGCCTCAGAAGATGCAGGTTAGATCCCTGGGTCAGGAAGATCCCCTGGAGTGGGGCATGGCAACCCACTCCCGTATTCTTGCCTGGAAAACTCCATGGACAGAGGAGCCTGGTGGGCTGCAGTCTACAGGTTTGCAAAGAGTCAGACAGAAGTGAAGCAACTTAGCATGCAAGTCAGTTTTGTGCAGCGTGTAATGGGGAGAAGGAATAAAGCACTGAATCCACTGTGGATCTTGTCCATAATGAGCCCACAGTCATGCTCAGAGAGAGAAAAGGCGCATAAATAAACATGCCTCACAGAGCAATCACTGTGTCAACTGGAGGTGAACATCCAATGGGAAATGAGAGAAAGATGATTGCTTTCAGCTGGCAGAATCAGGAAAAGGCTTTATACAGAAAATGTCAAATGTTTTTCAAAAGATTTTTGGTTTAATTCTCCTCCAAGTGCCTCTTATGAACACCAAAATTTTCCCCTAGGACAGTTTTCATTAAAGAGGCAGTAATTCCTAAAGAGAGAAAAATGAAGAAGACCACAAACCCAAAATTGACCCCGAGTACACCACTACTGATAGTGCCCAAGGATGTGGGGTGGTCTGCATAAGGCAGTTGGTTGTGTGATCAACTAGTCCTTTGCGCTCTGTGGATAGGACTTCCTGTGATGTCCTTGGAAACTGGTATTTGAGGCCCCTGCCTTTGCTCACTGTCCTGTACTGGGTTTCCTTAGCAGATGGCTTGATTTAAGCCATTATAAACAGTTTATTAAGTCCTGTAAGTAGTATTTCCATAAGGGAGACCAACACTCCAGGAAACTGCAGGCCACAATTATTCCTCAAGCCTGTCCTTAATCAGTTTAACATTTGTGGGCCAGAAGCTCATTGGGCTAGTGTTTCTCAAAGACAGACTCTGAGTCATTTGCCATGAAAACAGTTGAGGTATTGTTAACAATGCAGATACAAGAGCCTTAGCCCAGGAATGGGAATCTCTACTGTTGTACCTAGAAATCTGAATTGAAAGAAATCCACTGTTGGGCTTCCCTGGTGCCTTAATGGTAAAGAAACTGCCGGCCAATTCAGGAGACATGGGATCGATCCCTGGTCTGGGAAGATCCCCCATGCTGCAGAGCAACTAAGTCCACGTGCCACAACTACTGAGCTTGTGCTCCAGAGCCCAGGAGCCACAAGTCCCGAAGCCCTCACACCCTAGAGACTGTGCTCCACGACAAGAGAAGCCCCAACAGTGAGAAACCTGGGTGCTGCAACTGTAGCATAGCCCCCAATCTCTGAAATTAGAGAAAAGTCAGTGCAGCAACAAAGACCCAGAGACCTACCACAGCCCAAAATAACAAATAAAAGAATAAAATTATTAAAAAAAAAGAAATCTGCTGTTATTTTTTTCAGACTAGAAGTTTGAGAACTTCTACCCTTATTTTATTAAAATTATCAAGTGGCAATGTAATCTGGGGTAAGCCAATTGATTCATTCATATTTGATATTTGTCATGTCACACACACACATTCTTTTTCTATCTGCATTCCAGGATGGCTGTGTGGGCATACATGGAAAGATTAATTCTATGCAATAAAACTATACATAGTTGTTGAAAAAAAATTGACATCTATCCATTAGGTTTACCATATTTCTCCTAAGCACTGACACTCACACCAAAGCCTCTATCAAAACTAAGCAAATGTATGTGTTAGAATATGGTTTTTATCTTTCTCTTTCTTACTCACTTCACTCTGTATAATAGGTTCTAGGTTCATCCACTTCATTAGAACTGACTCAAATGTGTTCTTTTTTGTGGCTGAGTAATATTCCATTATATATATATATGTATATATATATATATATATATACACCACAACTTCTTTATCCATTCATCTGTTGATGGACATCTAGGTTGCTTCCATGTTCTAGCTATTGTAAATAGTGCTGCAATGAACAATGGGATACATGGGCCTCTTTCAATTTTGATTTCCTCAGGGTATATATACAGAATCCAGAAAAATGGTACTGAAGAATTTACTTACAAGGCAACAGTGGAGAAACAGACAGAAAAATAGACTTATGGACATGGGGAGAGGGGAGGAGAGGATGAGATGTGTGGAAAGAGTAACATGGAAACTTACATTACCATATGTAAAATAGAGAGCCAACGGTAATTTGCTCTATGGCTCAGAAAACTCTAACAGGGGCTCTGTATTTACCTATAGGGGTGGGTTGGGGGGGGGAGATGGGAGGGAGTTTCAAAAGGGAGGGGATATATGTATATCTAAGTCTGATTCATGTTGAGGTTTGACAGAAAACAGCAAAATTCTGTAAAGCAATTATCCTTCAATAAAAAATAAATAAATTAAATAAAAACTAAGCATACAAACAGGCAATAATCAATGTTTGAACACATAACACGTGAATGATGGGGTTATTGTAGTTGTATTTACCCTTCCTTTGTTTATGTAAGTCTCAAGGGAATTGGGGTAGTGGGTTTGGACACATGGGGTATAAAAGATTTTCACAAATGCTGGTCAGGGTCCTTGGCTAAGAGGAGACTCTGCCTTGGGCCCGCCGGTGTAATAAACTGCACTCCACTAAAAAAAAAAAAAAACAAAACTAAGCATACATAATAGTTCACACAAACTATAAACTCACCAGGGTTTCAGCTGTGAGTAGAGATGATCCTAATGAAAACCTGAGGGGATTAAACTTTGCTTGTATTATCTTTTTTTTTCTATTGCCACAGCACCTAACCCTCTGCTCTGCTTTCTTAGGTTTGTTCCTTCGAGGCAGGATGAACAGCATTATTAGTGCTACCTTTTCCTGGCTGGAAATATTTTGCTAACAACAGAATCCTTCCTCATGATGCCAACTAGTTAATCTGATTAAGGAATGTGCATCAGAACTATTTAGACGGTGGCTTTATTTTTTCATTTGGATAATGCCCTTACCTTGTTTTCTAACTTTGTGATAGTTTTCCCATGCAAAGCCATGACAGGCTTTTCTGAGAGCTGTTTAAAGGTCAAATAATTTTTGGCACTTCTACCATAACCGAGGCTGGCGACTCTACACTAGCTTGCAGAGAAGTGAGAGCACTGCTAAAAGCATATTTGAAAATGAATGGAATCTACGGGGCAAACACTCATGACTGTCAGAGGGATTGAGAATGGAAGCTTTGGAATCAGACTAATTGGGTCCTGGCACTACCCTTGTGATGTCAGAATAATGAAGCTTTGTCATCTCTAAAAGCAATCAATTTTCTCTTTTGAAAAAATGAGGGTAGTAATACTTATCACACAGGTTGTTCTAAGGATTAAATGAGGTGCTTAGAACGTTATCTGGCATAGAAAAAAAGCTTGAAATAGTAACTGTATTTTTTCTTGCTGAATACTCACAAAAAATCAGCTCACAGAAATTATACCAAGCTGACTTCAGAATCTTCAAAGTAGGACTTACTTGTGTGTGTGTGTGTGCACTCAGTCGTGTCCGACTCTTTGTGACCTCATGCACTGTAGCCCGCCAGACTGCTCTGTCCATGGGATTCTCCAGCAAGAATACTGGAGTGGGTTGCCATTTCCTCCTCCAGGAGATCTTCCTGACCCTAGGATCAAACCTGCATCTCTTGCATTGGCAGGCAGATTCTTTATCCCTTTTGCCACCTGGAAAGCAGGACTTACTTAGGAAAACAAAACAAAATGAAGTTTTGATATCAATAAATATTAGTTTCTTCATAGTTTGGAAGCATTAACTCAAGAACTATCTAAACTGTTAGTCATTCAATTTTGTCCAACTCTCTGTGACCCCCTGGACTGTAGCCTGCCAGGCTCCTCTGTCCTTGGAATTCTCTGGGAAACTTGGCTCATATTCTGATATAGTGAGGTAGCCATAGTTTATGGATAAAAGGTTTATAGAAAATTTCTGTGATCTTATCCTCTCACAAAATAGAGTTAGGGTTAGAGTTAGGGTGTGTGTGACAATGCTTTCAAAAGAATTTTAAAACCAAAACAAAACTATATTTCCTTTCCATCCTCTCCCTGTTTTTGACTTTCTAGTTATACAAATAAAATGTTGTTAAGGAGTTAGATATGATTTATGGAATAGAGGCAAAATTTTATGATGCTGAACTTACTAACAACATAAAATTCTATCTATAGTCGCTCCCTCTTTCATTTTCTTCTCAGATTAGACATAAACAATTGAAACTTGGAACCATGTAAAATTCTCATATCACCTACGTGTGTGTGTGTCTGCGTGTGTATGTATGTGTGCTCAGTTGCTAAGCCATGTTTGACTTTCTGTGACCCTATGCACTGTAGCCCGCCAGGCTCCTCTGTCCATGGGATTCTCCAGGCAAGAGCACTGAATGGGTGGCCATTTCCTTCTCCAGGGGATCTTCCCGACGCAGGGATCAAACCCACATCTCCTGCGTCTCTTGCACTGCAGGTGGATTCTTTACCCACTGAGCCACCTGGCAAACCCATATCACCTAAACTCAAATACAAATGCCACCCCCGAGGAGAAATGGAAAGCTCTTAGCAATGAACATGTTTTTACTACTGAGAAAAATTTCCAATTAACAAAGCAACAAGTTTCCAGCTACGTTCACTTCAAATTTATGAATACCTCATTTTCTAAAGAGTAGAATGTTATTGTGTCCTTGTAACTGACAAGAACAAATTTGATTCCACATTAGATCTATCCTTTAACTCTAACCTTTGTACTCTGGTGCTTGTGCTTAAGCATGCTGGCTCTGAACCTTTTATAAAAGGATGTAGCTGATAGCCTGAAATACGCAAGACAACCCCTTCTCAAGACTCTGTCTCCCATGTTTGACCTTTAAAGGTATAAGACTTATTGTTCATACAGAGATAAAAAGTTGCAGAACATAGAATTAATATTTGTCTTGTAGAAAAGCTACTAGACCATTCAGGTATGACCTAAATCAAATTCCTTACGATTATACAGTGAAAGCGACAAATAGATTCAAGGGATTAGACCTAATAGAGTGCCAGAAGAACTATGGATGGAGGTGGTGATAAAAACCATCCCTAAGAAAAGAAAAAGCAAAAAGTCAGAGAGAAGTGAAAGGCAAAGGAGAAAAGGAAAGATATATCCATCTGAATGCAGAGTTCCAAAGAATAGCAAGGAGAGATTAGAAAACCTTCCTCAGTGATCAGTGCAAAGAAATAGAGCAGAACAATAGAATGGGAAAGACTAGAGATCTCTTTGATAGCTTATGGTGAACAGTGTTGGATTCGTGATCTCCGAAGAAGAAGATTAAACTTCGGGACCAGAGACCAGGCTTGATTCCGCGAGAGCTTTTGTGTAGCAGAGTTTTATTAAAGCATAAAAAGGGACAGAGAAAGCTCCTGACATAGGCATCAGAAGGGGGATGGAGCGTGCCCCCCCTGCCAGTTTTAGCAAGCTGTTTTACGTCTGTTAGAAAGTTATTAATCAGACAGGAGAGACCCCTCAAGGCTGACGGAGGTTCATCAGGCCCCCCTCCCACAATGCGCATTTTTGAGATAGAATGTCATGAGCTGTGTCATCCCCCAGCCATAAAACGATTGATATGACTACTGGTTTGTGAGCTATTATCAGCCCAAGGTTTGAAAAAGGAAGAAAAGTTATTCTGAGGTGGAACCATTTTGAAGAAAGGCAAATTCCAAAGCAAATACACAGTCTCATTAGCATAACTTAAGGAAAAAAACATTTCTAGAGAGAGTTTGTTTCTTCCTGCCACTTAAGGGAGAGAAAAAAAGATGTCTGACCCTTGCAGCCTATTTCCTCCTTTGGAGACCCCTGGCCTTCCTGCCTGTTACCCTCTCATCTTCAAGAAAATTAGAGATACCAAGGGAATAATTCATACAAAGATGGGCACAGTAAAGGACAGAAGTGGTATGGACCTAACAGAAGCAGAAGATATTAGGAAGAGGTGACAAGAATACACAGAAGAACTATACAAAAAAGATCTTAATGACCCAGGTAACCACAATGGTGTGATCACTCACCTAGAGCCAGACATCTTGGAGTGCGAAGTCAAGTGGGCCTTAGGAAGCATCACTACTAACAAAGCAATTCGAGGTGATAGAATTCCAGGTGAACAATTTCAAATTCTAAAAGATGGTGCTGTGAAAGTGCTGCACTCAATATGCCAGCAAATTTGGAAAACTCAACAGTGGCCACAGGACTGGAAGAAGTCAGTCTGCATTTCAATCTCAAAGAAATGCAATACCTAAGAATGTTTAAACTACTGAACAATTGCACTCATTGCACATGCTAGCAAATTAATGCTCAAAATTCTCCAAGCCAGGTTTCAACAATACGTGAACTGTGAACTTCCAGATGTTCAAGCTGGATTTAGAAAAGGCAGAGGAACCAGAGATCAAACTGCCAACATCTGTTGGATCATAGAAAAAGCAAGACAGTTCCAGGAAAACATCTAATTGTGCTTTATTGACTATGCCAAAACCTTTGACCGTGCGGATCACAGCAAACTGGAAAATTCTTGAAGAGGTGGGAATTCCAGACCACCTGACCTGCCTCCTGAGAAATCGGTATGTGGGTCAAGAAGCAACAGTTAGAATCAGACATGGAACATTGGACTGGTTCCAAATTGGGAAAGGAGTACTTCAAGGCTGTATAGTGTTACCCTGCTTACTTAACTTCTACGCAGAATACATCATGCAAAAATGCCAGACTGGATGAAGCACAAGCTGTAGTCAAGATTGCTGGGAGAAATATCAACAGCCTCAGATATGCAGATGACACCACTCTTATGGCAGAAAGTGAAGAGGAACTGAAGAGCCTCTTGGATGAAAGTGAAAGAGGAGAGTGAAAAAGCTGTCATAAAACACAACATTCAAAAAACTAAGATAATGGCATCTAGTCCCATCACATGAAGGCAAATAGGTGGGAGAAGCAATGGAAACAGTGACAGATATTTTTCTGGGCTCCAAAATCACTGCAGATGGTGACTGCAGCCATGAAATTAAAAGATGCTTGCTCCTTGGAAGGAGAGCTATGACCAACCGAGATAGCATATTAACAAGCAGAGACATTACTTTATCAACAAAGGTCCATAAAATCAAAGCTATGGTTTTTCCAGTAGTCATGTATGGATGTGAGAGTTGGACTATAAAGAAAACTGAGCACTGAAAAATTGATGCTTTTGAACTGTGGTGCTTGAGAAGACTCTTGAGATTCTCTTGGATTGCAAGAAGATCAGAGCTGTCAATCGTAAAGGAAATCGGTCCTGAATATTTATTGGAAGGACTGATGCTGAAGCTGAAGCTCCAATATTTTGCCCACCTGATGTGAAGGACTGACTAATTGGAAAAGACCATCATTCTGGGAAAGACTGAAGGCAGGAGGAGAAGGGCCTGACAGAGGATGAGATGGTTGGATGGCATCACCAACTCGATGGACATGAGTTTGAGCAAGCTCCAGGAGTTGGTGATGGACAGAGTCCTGGTGTGCTGCAGTCCATGGGGTCACAAAGAGTTGGACACGTCTGAGCAACTGAGCTGAAATGAACTGAGGGACATCATGACCAGACCTAAGTGGATAGCTGCAAGAACAAAAATTGTCACATCCCCTCTAGGATCTGGCCAGTACCAAGTAGTTTGCAACAAACCCTCCCCTTTTAGTGTAGCAGAAACCTGAATTCTAGCTCTGGTAAAATGGTTCACTGGGGCACTCGTTCACTATCTTCTTGGTCTGCTGGATTTCTGAAGAGAGTTGCTATTCTTTGCCCCAACATCTCCTCTATTGGTTTATTGGCCTGTTGTGTGGTAAACAATATGAACTTGGATTAGGTAACATAGTCATAAAGTTGTTGAGAGAATCTAAATTATGACAATTCAGATCACATTTTTACTCTTTAATATGAAAAGGCAAATGGGAATGCTATGTTTAACAATGGTCAATTATAAAAATATCCCCTTTTGTAAAACTGAAAATGTTATTAAGTTTTAAAAATTTTTATTGGAGCATTGTTGATTTTCATTGTTAGGCTAGTTTAAAGTTTACAACTATGCATCTACATATCCCTACTCTTTTTTAGTTCTTTTCCTATATAATCCATAACAGAGTATTAAGTAGAGTTCCCTGCTATACAGTAGGTCCTTATTAGATATCTATTTTATATATAGTAGTGTGTATATCTCAACCTTAATCTCCTGGTTTATCCCCCCCACCTTTATACTTGGTAACCATATCCTCTTATCCTTGGTAGCCTCTTATCCTCATTATGCTTTGAACTAAACTAATGATCAGAATGGTTTCAGCATTTGTCTTTGGTCATATTTGTAGTCAATACACTAATTCTTTCTGATGCTAAAACAAGGCTCTTTCTCCACAGCCATACCACCCCTAGATTAGTGACTGGGGTCAAGCAGGGGGATATTCTCAGTGTGATTTCTGGGAAGCTTCCTGCTCCAAATATTCTTTCACCAAGTAATTAGGATGCTTGACATTTCTCCAAAGTGTATTTATTTGTCCAAGTCTCAGGGGTTTTAATTTATTTAGAAGCTCATGCTAAAATCCAACTGTCCTTAAGTGTAAAATAAACTTTTTTAGCTAACATCCTAACAATTATTAATGATGGGCTAGCTTGAGCTATTGTGAAGTAAGAGAAAAAATATGCTAAATGGGCAAACTGGAGCAATAATAAAAACCTGTTTCTTTTGCTACTTACCAATTACACCTTTTTGGTTGTTGTTTCTGCCCTTGCTATACAGCATTTAATACATGAAATCTGAAGAATAAAATGTCTCGCTAAAGTTGAATGATCTGTAATATTTACAGTTTAGAAGGGCAGTTGGATATTCCCTTTGATGGAGTGTCTTAAAAGTGGTGGGAAGCCAGCCTTAGGAAATGTTCAATGGTGAACAGATGGCACTAGCTTGTAAAACCACAGGGATCTGGGAATCTGCTCATCCCTAGCTCAAGCACAAGCATATTAGTGGTCTGGTGGGTTACAGTAAAGACTGCTATCATTTTGAACGGCATAGTCCTGTTACAATCACAGGAGTAATGGATATATATAAATGTGTGTATGTCAGTGTGTATTTGAAATCTGAAAAAAATGGCTTTATTTACAGATTTTCTGGATACAGTGATCAAATAGAAGAGAAGCAGAAACGATTATGGTGATTCTAAGTAAAGTGATACTTCTACTTCTAACATACAGTTATTTCAAAGTAAAGAGGCCTTTGCCTAATCCCCAGATTCTTTCCTATGTAGACCTTCACAATGGATTCAATTAATTGCTTTTCAAGTGAATTATTAGGTCCATAATGATGAATGGGATCATGATTGGTGATGGAAACTTTTATCCATATCAAAATATTTTGAAAGAGAATCAGATTTTAAAATTAAACTTGTTTAATAATAAAGTCTTGGTTTGGAGTTGAAAGAATTCCTAATTGATAAGCATCAATGAGCCAACTCATTGGAAAAGACCCTGATCCTGGGAAAGATTGAAGGCAAAAGGAGAAGGGGGTAGCAGAGGTGAGATGGTTGGATATCACCACTGACCCCATGGATGTGAATCCGTGCAAACTCTGGGAGATAGTGAAGGACAGAAGGAACCTGGCATGCTTCAGTCCATGGGGTCACAAAGAGTAGGACACAACTTGGCAACTGAACAACAAGGATAAAAATATTCACACATATGGCTGTTTGAAAATGTTGTGATTTGGTTAAAATTCTTAAAAATCATTTTTATTTTGAAATATTTTTAAACTTTCAGCTGTGTTGCAAGAATAAAACAGAATTTTTTTAACCCTTAACTCTTTCCCAATAAATTGCTGTTTGGTACCCCATCAACTCTGAATATTTTTAGTGTATAATTTCAGCAAAGAAGCTGTCTTACATAACCACAGTGTAGTCATCAAAGTGAGGGAATTAATACTGATGCATCAGTTCAGTTCAGTCGCTCAGTCATGTCCAACTCTTTGCGATCCCATGGACTACAGCATGCCAGGCCTCCCTGTCCATCACCAACTCCCAGAGTTTACTCAAATTCATGTCCTTTGAGTCGGTGATGCCATCCAACCATCTCATCCTCTGTTGTCCGCTTCTCCTCCTGCCCTCAATCTTTCCTGGCATCAGGGTCTTTTCAAATGAGTCAGTTCTTTGCATCAGGTGGCCAAAGTATTGGAGCTTCAGCTTCAACATCAATCCTTCCAAAAAATATTCAGGCCTGATTTCCTTTAGGGTGAACTGGTTGGAACTCCTTGCAGTCCAAGGGATTCTCAAGAGTCTTCTCCAGCACCACACTTCAAAAACATCAATTCTTCAGCACCCAGCATTCTTTATTGTCCAACTCTCATATCCACACATGACTACTGGAAAAACTACAGCTTTGACTGGATGGAACTTTGTTCACAAAGTAACGTCTCTGCTTTTTAATATGCTGTCTAGGTTGGTCATAACTTTTCTCCCAAGGAGCAAGCATCTTTTAATTTCATGGCTGCAGTCACCATCTGCAGTGATTTTGAGCCCCCCAAAATGAAGTCTGTCACTGTTTCCACTGTTTCCCCATCTATTTGCCATGAAGTGATGGGACCGGATGCCATAATCTTAGTTTTCTGAATGTTGAGCTTTAAGCCAACATTTTCACTCTCCTCTTTCACTTTCCTCAAGAGGCTCTTTAGTTTTTCTTTGCTTTCTGCCATAAGGGTGGTATTATCTGCATATCTGAGGTTACTGATATTTCTCCTGGCAATCATGATGCATAATTACTGTCAAATTCTCGGATGTCTTCAGGTTTCTTCAGTTGCTCAATAATGTCCTTCATAGCAGAAGGAACCATTCAAGGATTATGCATTACCTTTACTCATCATGTCTTTTTAATCTCCTTCAGTTTGGAAGAGTAGTTTAGTCTTTTTTTGACTTCCATGGCCTTGGCACATTTAAAGATTACAGAACATATTTTTTTTCTTGTTTTGCTCCTATACCTCAATTTGTTGTTTTTTTCTTATTTCTTCATTATTAGACTCAGATTTTCCAGTTTTGGCAAGAATTTCACAGAAAGTGTTCATTTGTTCTTGTATTACTTTATCAGAAGGTGAAGTGAAAGTATTAGTTGCTCAGTCTTGTCCAATTTTTTGCAACCCCATGTTCTGTAGCCTGCCAGGAATTCTATAGGCAAGAATACTGGAGTGGGTAGCTATTTCCTTTTCCAGGGGTCTTTGTGATCCAGGAATTGAACCCAGGTCTCTTGCATTGCAGGCAGATTCTTTACTTTCTGAACTATCAGGAAAGCCCTAATTATTTGTTATTCTTATGGTTGCCAGATAGTAACTTTCAAATCGCACCATTCTTTCTAAATTTATTAGCTTACTCTACTGTGAGAAAAAGTGTTCTCTTCCTTGCCATTCTAAATTTTCCAGGTTGAAGAAGGTAGTGTTTTCTTTTTTCCTAAACTATGTGGTAGTTTGCTATTATGAAGCTAGGAACCTTGTTCTTAGTTGCAGTAGAGTTCTCTGAGGCTCTGATGTATCTGCTGTTGCTCTTTAAGAGGTTTGGGAATGACAAGACTTCTCAGGGAATGGGGATAAGAATACTTCTATAAGGACACCATGGGTTTTATTGCTAGTTCCATTGCTATATTTATCTCCATTTTCCATGTAAAAACACAAATCATATGCATGTAGAGTAAAAAAGTACATTAGTTTTCTATAGTGTATAACAAATTATGACACTCTTAAAACAACTCATGTTTATTTCTTACAGTTTCTGTGGGTCTGGAGGCCCACACTGTCTTGCTGGGCCCTCTGATTCAGACTCACCAGGCTGAAGTCCAGGTGTTGGCTCGGGCTGTGGTCTCATCAGAGGCTGGACTTCTGGGAAAGAATGTGCATCTCAGCTCCCTCTGTTTTCTGGCAGAATTAATTTCTTTGTAGTTGTAGGATTAACAGTAGCCAGCTTCTTCAAAGCCAGCTTGAAGAAGGAGGGGGAAAAGGAAAGGGGGAAGGAGAAGTAGGGAGACGGAGAGGGAGGGAGTCTCTAGACTGAGTCAGCTGGCAAAGAGTGGTATGCAGTGTAAAATAACCACAGTAGGAACATCCCATCACCTTTGCCTTATTTTATTCACTAAAAGCAAGTCAAAGTTCCAGCTAACATTAAGGAGTGAGGCTATGAACGAGAAGAAATGAGAATCACAGGGACCACTTAAATCTCTATTTCCCCAAAATAGAGGAACCCTTCAAACCCTTTTGTCAGCCTGGGAGACAACCATTGTCAATAATTTCCCCAGATTTACTTTGGATCTTTTATCTAGATATCCACACCCACAAATACATTTTGTTTACATTTGACTATAGCTTAATATATTAACCTTAATCATAACATGGACTTCTAGTAGATATCTATCAGATAAGTCTAGATTGCTAAGAACAGTGTTTTATTTTTTTATAATCAGAAATGGATATTTAAATTAGTAAATGATTTCTGTCACCTATTGAATCGATAATATATCATTTTCCTCAGTATTTTAATATAGTGACTTGATATAATAAGTAACTTTTAATTTACTGAATAAATTAATATAATAACTTAAATTTGTATACTTTCTAAAATAAAATAATTCTTAAATTTTTTATTCCTGGAATAAATTTTACATGGTTATAATGTATACTGTAAGTAGACATATTTTAGGTCCACAACAATGTGGAATATGAGGTACAGATTTTGCCACTATCCATATCCCCCCAAAGTGATACCTTTGTTACAAATGACGAATGTACTTTGACACATCTTTATCACCTCAAGTCCATCATTTACACTAGGTTCCACTCTTGGTGTTGTACCTTCTATGGGTCTGAACATACATATGTGTTTTATTATCACACAAAGTATTTTCACTGCTCTATAAACCCATTGTATTCCACATATTCATCCTTTAGTCTCCTCTAACCACTGGCAACCACGGCAGTCTCCACACTTTTGCCTTTTCCAAAATATCATATAAATGGAATCATACAGTATTCAACCTTTTCAGATTGGATATTTTCACTCAGCAATATGCATTTAGAGTTCCTCCATATCTTTCAAATGCTTGATAGTTCATTTCTCTTAAGTGCTGAATAACATTCCATTGTTTCCATGTATCAAAGTTTGTTTATCCTTTCACTTACTGAAAGACATCTTGCTTCCTTTCAAGTTTTTGCAATTATGAATAAACTTGCTGTAAGCAAGCAGGCTTTTGTGCGAACATAAATTTCTCAGCTCTTTGGATAAATACCAAGGAACATGATGCTGGATCCCAGGTAAAAGTATGCTATAAGGAAACCTATATGTGTGTGTGTATATACATACATACATACATACATATATATATATAGATAGATAGATAGATATAGATAGATATAGATAGATAAATGTCTTTTAGGTTGATGATAACCTTTTAGATACAACACCAAAGACATGATACATGAAATAAAGGTTTAATAAGCTAACCTCTTTTAAGTTTCTGCTCTGTGAAAGACACTGTCAAGAGAATGAAAAGCAAGCTACAGACTGGGAGAAAACTGGACATAGAAAATTATGTTCCAAAGACATAGTTAGTAAAAAGCCATGTCCAAAATATATATACAAAGAACTGTGAAAATTCAATAAGAAAACAAAGCAATTAAAAAAAAAAAGTACCAAATGCCTTAGTGAACATTTCATCAAAAGGCAAATATGCACACAAAGAGATGATGTACATCATATATAGTCATGTACATGCAAATTAAGACAATAATTAGAATGGCTAAGATCCAGAATGCCAAAAGCATCAAATGCTGGTGAGACTGTGGAATTATCAGTTCAGTTCAGTTGCTCAGCCATGTCCGAATCTTTGCGCCCCATGAATAGCAACATGCCACGCCTCCCTGTCCATCAACAACTCCTGGAGTTTACTCAAACTCATGTCCATACAGTCAGCGATGCCATCCCACCATCTCATCCTCTGTCGTCCCCTTCTCCTTCTGCCCCCAATTCCTCCCAGCATCAGGGTCTTTTCCAAAGAGTCAACTCTTTGCATGAGGTGGCCAAAGTATTGGAGTTTCAGCTTCAGCATCAGTCCTTCCAATGAACACCTAGGACTGATCTCCTTTATGATGGACTGATTGGATCTCCCTTCAGTCCAAGGGACTCTCAAGAGTCTTCTCCAACACCACAGTTCAAAAGCATCAATTTTTCAGCACTCAACTTTCTTCACAGTTCAACTCTCACATCCATACATGACCACTAGAAAACCATAGCCTTTACCAGATGGACCTTTGTTGGCAAAGTAATGTCTCTGCTTTTTAATATGCTGTCTAGATTGGTCATAACTTTCCTTCCAAGGAGTAAATGTCTTTTAATTTCATGGCTACAATCACCTTCTGCAGTGATTTTGGAACCCAGAAAAAAAAGTCAGCCACTGTTTCCATTGTTTGCCCATCTATTTGCCATGAAGTGATGGGACCAGATGCCATGATCTTAGTTTTCTGAATGTTGAGCTTTAAGCCAACTTTTTCACTCCCCTCTTTCACTTTCATCAAGAGGCTTTTTAGTTCCTCTTCACTTTCTGCCATAAGGGTGGTGTCATCTGCATATCTGAGGTTATTGATATTTTTCCCAGCAATCTTGATTCCAGTTTGTGCTTCATCTAACCCAGTGTTTCTCATGATGCACTCTGCATATAAGTTAAATAAACAGGGTGACAATATATAGCCTTGACATACTCCTTTTCCTATTTGGAACCAGTCTGTTGTTCCATGTCCACTTCTAACTGTTACTTCCTGACCTGCATACAGGTTTCTCAAGAGGCAGGTCAGGTGGTCTGGTATTCCCATCTCTTTAAGAATTTTCCACAATTTATTGTGATCCACACAGTCAAAGGCTTTGGCATAGTCAATAAAGCAGAAATAGATGTTTTTCTGGAACTCTCTTGCTTTTTTGATGATCCAGCAGATGTTGGCAATTTGATCTCTGGTTTCTTTGCCTTTTCTAAAACCAGCTTGAACATCTGGAAGTTCATGGTTCACGTATTGCTGAAGCCTGGCTTGGAGAATTTTGAGCATTACTTTACTAGCGTGTGAGATATAGGAGGTCTCATTCATTATGGCTGGGAATGTAAAACAGTACAGCCAACTTGGAAGATTGTTTTGTGGTTTCTCATAATGTATTTGTACTCTACAGATGGATTAAATCTGCTAATATTTTCATAGGATTTTCATAATTTATTTATAGATGAGAGAGTCCTATACTTGACTGTATGTGTATATGAGTGTGTCTACGTGAGGGACTGTGAACTTTGTTCTTATTTATTAGTGGAAACATTTACTGTGAAGCTAATGAAGCTTGACTTTCAGAGTTTCCCTTACATTGTTGTTTTTTACTTGCCAAGATGTATCTGACTGTTCTGTGACCCCATGGTCTATAGCCTGCCAGTCTCCTCTTTCCATGGGATTTCCAAGGCAAGAACACTGGAGTGGGTTGCGATTTCCTTCTCCGTGGGAAAAGTATCAGTTTATGAGAGTAGTTTAAGCCAGCAATTTAAGATAGCAGTTTATGAAATAAAAAGTGGTTGTATCATGGATAAGTTCTTGATCACTGTCAGATTAAGCAATGGTTTTTCCAGTAGTCATGTATGGATGTGAGAATTGGACCATAAAGAAGGCTGAGTGCTGAAGAATTGATACCTTTGAATTGAAGATCTCTGTGGGATCTTTGATGTATCAAACCTGTGTCTCCTGCGTTAGGCAGGCAGATTCTAGCATCTTTGAAATTGCTCTTTTTAATTTTGTTTTAAAAATGTGTAGTCTTTATTTTTTGAAAGAAGACCTCATAAATAAGCTATAGACTCCCAAAATTTGGATCACCCCTTGAGATTAGCATATTAATATTTATCAAGTCAAGGAAATTCTCACTGTAAAACCTGTGATATTGATTGCAACCCTACGTACATGGAAGATGGAAGATACAGTCATGATACTGCTGTGGTGCCTCTAAACTCTTAACACCCAGTACCTGTTCATTCAGCAAACAGGACACAAAACATGAGTTAGCCATAAGACAGAAGTTTATGAAATAGAAAGTGGTTGTGCCATGGATAAGTTCTTTATCACTCTAAGATTAAGTGATGATTTTTCCAGTAGTCATGTATGAATGTGAGAATTGGACCATAAAGAAGGCTGAGTGCTGAAGAATTGACGCTTTCAAACTGAGGTGCTGGAGAAGACTCTTGAGGGTCCCTTGGACAGCAAGGATATCCTAAAGGAAATCAACTCTGACTATTCATTGGAAGGACTGATGCTGAAGCTGAAGCTCCAAAACTTTGGCCAACTGATGCGAAGAGTTGACTCATTAAAAAAGACCCTGATGCTGGGAAAGATTGAGGGCAGGAGAAGGAGGGGAACACAGAGGATGAGATTGTTGGATGGCATCACTGACTCAATGCACATGAGTTTGAACAATCTCTGGGAGACAGTGAAGGACAAGGAAGCCTGTCTTGCTGCAGTTCATGGGGTCTCAAAGAGCTGGACACAACTGAGTGCCTGAACAAGAAGAAGATTCTTATGTCTTATTTTGATAGTTCCTTCATGTTATCATAATGAATTATTGTGGCTCAGCTGGTAAAGAATCCTCCTGCAATGCAGGAGACCTGGGTTCAATCCCTGGTTGGGAAGATCCCCTGGAGAAGGGAAAGGCTACCCAGTCCAGTATTCTGGCCTAGAGAATTCCACTGACTGTATTGTCCATGGGGTCAAAAAGAGTTGGACACGACTGAGCAACTTTCACTTTCAAATGAAAACTAGAAATTAATTATACTGCATGAACTTAATTTTTACTGATCATAGAAAAGGAGTTAAGTATTTGACCAACTTCCTGCCCTGTGCTGTAAGTTCCACAATGGCCAGAACTCTACCTTTTTGTTCACTGTGCCTCTAAGAATGTGAAACACAGTTTTAGTAATTGATGACTATTTGTAAAATACACGAGTGATCTTTGAATTAGGCTTTTCAGAACAAATAATATTGCCTGTTCAGGATACATTTTTTTATACATAGGTGTCAGACTAAGGAAAATTTCATTTCTTCCAAGCTGATGACTGAATAGTCTTGCTGTTAAAATTTGGATTAATTTGTTTAGATAATGGCTACTTCAATTTATGTAACAATTTTAGGGTGTGTCTTACTAATGATCAAGTTATCACATATTACCAACTCTGATTCAGAGATAGCAAGCAACCAGTAAGTATTATTATTATGAACAGGATTATAATTTAACATCTGTATGCACTACAAAATGATCACTACCTCAAATCTAGTTGCCATAGATCACTATAGAGTTGACCTCCATCCATTTCACACATCCTCCAATCTCCTTCCCTTCTGCCAGTCACTAATCTGTTCTCTGTTTCTGTGAGTTTGTTTTCATTTTATTTGCTCATTTGATCTGTTCTTTTTCTTTTCAGGTTCCACTTATAAGTGAAATCATGCAGTATTTATTTTTCTCTGTCTGACATTTCTCTGTCTGACCTTTCTCTTCAAGGCCCATCCAGGCTGTTACATACATATTTTATAATTATTTATTCTAGTTCTATGAAATATGCCATTGGTATTTTGATAGGGTTTGCATTGAATCTGTAGGCCACTTATCTCCATTTCATTTAGTTCTTTTTCTGAGGTTTGTGTTGTTCTTTCAATTGGACTATGTCCCCCTGTCTCATTTCGTTTAAATCCTCATGCTTGGTTCTGGGTATTCGGTAGGTCCGCTACTTTCTCCCAAATTTTAAGGAGTCCCTTCTTTTTTTTTTTTTTTTTCTTTTTTTTATTTTTGTAGGAGTCCCTTCTTTAGGGACTCAGACGTGTAATCCTGCCTGACCAACATAGCAAGGTGAGCTGCATGTGCTTTCCCGAAGCTGTGACTTCCATGGGCAGTGATGGGTGGAGCTGACCCCAGACTGGTCGTGGGGCCCAGCGGAGGCCGCGGGAGCTGGGGGGCAGGGCTGTTCGCCTATGAGGTCTGGCCAAAGTGCAGAGGCAGCCAGTGTTTTTGGTTGGGCACACCCACTAGTGCTAAAAGGTTTTATGGAGATTTCCGGAAAGATGCCTGCCAGGTCCAATATTAGCAAGGTAGCGCTGAACCACATAAATGGCTCCCAGCAGTGACTCAGTCCCCGGGGCATTCCAGCTTGTTCCTACATCTCTGCAGACGCTTCATTAGTAAGCTTGTTCTCTTCACCTGTAGTCCATGTACTTTTCACTCTGAAGATTTTGCATTGGTTTTCAGGTTGAGTCTGTGTATAAGTCCTTTAAGGGTGAGTTTTCTATTTGTTGAAGTTCTATAGCTTTCCTGGATGTTATGTATTCCCTGTTGATTTTCAAAGGCAGATGCTTTAGGGGCTTGTCTTTCTTTTACAAGATTTGAGGGTTGGGATGCTTAATTTAGAGCTTGAATCCCTTACTTCTCATGGAAAAGATCTTTACTTTTGTGGTTCCTCTCAACTGTGGATTACTACAGCTAGAGTGTGGCGTTTTCCTTGATGAGCCCAGCTCTCAGCCTCTCCTCCTTGCTTCTAAATGCTGTTCTTTTACCCCTAGCTGTGGAGGGTCTGTTTATCCGTTTCCATGTGTCTTCTGGGAAGACTTATTCCAAAATATTGTTGCAGATTTGTTGTGTCCATGGGAGGAAGTGAGTTCAGGCTCTTTCTACACTACCATTCTGAATCCTCTCTCCAAGCAAAACAGTTTTGACATAAGAAAAAAAAATTCACAAAATCATTTGAATATAGAATAAAGTAACCCCAAAACATAAAAGATAACATATAATACACATCTCCAGAATAATGTCCACTTGAGTTTCAGTGAATTCCCCTGTTGTCTAATTTAGATATCTAAAACAAAAATGTAAATGATATTTTTTAGCTTGAGTAATAAAATTTAATTTTATTACACCACCTTTTTTCAGTTGGAAAAAGGCAAATAAACTGGAGGAGCTTTAACTGCTACTAAAAGATGCCATCAGAAAATTATAGACAAGCTTAAGATGGGTTAGAATGATTTGGTTCCTACCCCATAAAATGATGACCTTTTCCTTTTAACACAAGTCTTTGGCATAGCTACAGCCTTCTGCAATGTAAGCAGATGAGGCTAAGCTTTTCTTTAATGGCCCTGTCAGCATCCTGTCCTTGAATTTCAGGGAGTGTTTAGCATGAAATAAAGACTTCTCATTAAGCAATGCTTATGGTAGATTTGTGTTTATTATTTCACCTCTCCTTGGCTAAGCATTCTATAGCTCTCTTAAGTGCTTATGAATAAAATTTTTAGAGAGAGATATCAAGCACCTATGTTTCTTTTCTTCTTCTTTCTCAGAAAATCTCATTCTTAGAATCTGTAGTCTTACCACCACTGTTTACTGGTCTATAGAAATATCTCTTCTAAATTTCTAAAATATATCTGAGCACATCTGCGCTAATGATTCACTGTGGTTTTATATGTGTGTGTGTCCGGGTGTGTGTGCATGGGCCTGTGTTTCTTGATGTCAAAGATGACATCTTTTAGCTCTTCATATATTTTCCAGACCATATTGGGCATCCTAGGTGGCTCAGTGGTAAAGTATCTGCCTTCCCAGGTCAGAAAGATCCCCTGGAGTAGGGAAATGGCAACCCACTCCAGTATTTTTGCCTGAGAAATCCCTTGGACAGAGAAGCCCGGAGGGCCACAGTCCATGGGGTCGCAAAGAGTCAGACATGACTGAAGTGACTTAACAAGCAGCAGAGTATGCCTTAAAACAATAGGTAAGGAATAGCAATATATAGGAAATATTAGTCTTTTAATTCACTCTCACTACCACTTACTTCCTGAGAGCAGATTATTCTTCAATATATTTTCTTCTAGCTAACAAATTTCATGGCACATTTTTTTTTGCTGCCTCATTAGTAAGAATCACTGAGAGAGATTCTTTGTGGTAATTATCACACAAATATCTCATTTTTGTTAAGTGCTATTTCATGCCTCACTTGGCAGAAATATTTGTGGAGCAAATACCCAGAAACTAATGATCACTTACAATCAACATAAGGAACATGAGATTGCCTATCCAGGCTATATTTTAAATTTATAGTGTCCTATAATTCACTTGGAAACATAGTCTTGAAACATGGCTTATTGGAAAGAATATGAGTGTTGCATTAATATTAGAGTTAGCAGTCCTGAATTCAGCTAGTACATCTTGCAATTAATGGTCTTCTTTGATTCTGAGACAGCTATCTAGATTTTTTTCTTTTTTGGTTTAAGTCTAATGCATTTTTTTGATGATGAAATAAGATACTCTATTTTAAAATATCTTGGTTACACACACATCCACACATAAAGACAAAAAAATAAAGATATATCACATCACCAGTGATGTCATTATATGGTACTCTGGATTGGAGGCCATGCCAGGTGAATGTAGAAAACAATATATGAAATATTGGCAACTAAAATCACTTTTTGTAGGAAAACTTTTTAATCTATGAAATTTTGTAGTATTTCATGTTAAAAGTTCTTTTTAATGACTAAAAATAATGCATGTCTCCTTTTATTATTTTTAAAATAATAGAATCTAGAGAAGAATTTCAGAACCTACTGTTCATCCAAGGAAAATAATACAAGTAGAGAACTGACAAAACTGTCTAACATGGGCTATTTTGCAAGCAGTTTGTCAGCAGGTCCAAAATAGAATATGAAGCTACATAAACAAGATGATAGTCTGCCACACTATCTTATTCTTTTTAAGAAAGAGCAGTGGATTACTTTAAGTAAACACCAGAGTGCGGGAAAATAGGATTCTCAAAACACTAGCATCTGTCATTGTGTTTAAGTTAGAAAAGTTAAAAACCAAGATTTGATACAGGATTTTTTAAGGACAGAGTGTAGCAAATATCCTCTCAGGGCAGAGCTTTGCAAGATTATTTTCATTGTGGGTAGTATGAGGAAATAATAAGAGAGAACATTAAATAGGAGATGCACTCACTGCTTGCATGAGGTTTCCTGTTTGTGTCATTACATTTCAATCGTAAAATAATTCAACACTTGGGTTTCACCTCTTACCTATTTGTTTCTTTCAATTTGTACAAGCAAATCATTTTCATGACTGACATGCCTATATTTTTTTCCCCACAGACCATTTTGCAAATGTAATGGGAGAATCCAGACAAGTAGTGAAAATAAGTCTCAATATCCCAATGACTTCATTTCCTGAAAAAAGTAGTAAAAAATCAAGCCTTGCTCGGAAATTCTGGGAAATTTCCCCAATCCCCCTATACATTAGTCTTTCACATGTAAAAGAGGAATATGAACAGTGTCCACTTTGTAGAGTTTTTAATCAGGATTCCAAAAGTGTTGATTTGTTAATCAAGCTTCAGAAGCTCTGCTCTAAGTTTCTATATTTCCCTTTCTACCAAACAGGGCCATTCAGTAATGATCTACATTCACCATGAGAGCAATCACCATTGGTGGTCCACCAGGTTCCATCATCTTTTCTTCTCGGTTCATAACAGGTCCCCACCTCCTACCAACTGCTAGTATCCATGCCTAAGAGCTTTATGCTAATTCTGGAGCTCCTTCTCTGCCTACTGAAGACTGGGAATACAGCTCTAAAACAATGATTATTGTTTAGAAATGCCCCAGATTTTTCACCCCTCATGTATGATAGCTGTGAAACTTGTATTCTACATTCTATTGCAGAATTTCCTCAGTGGCCTTAAGCTCTAGGACCCGTAGTGGTAACTACCTTTCGTAGCTACCTTCTCTGTTTGTCTCACTTTCCTACTTCCCTGCTAGGGCTCCTTTACCTCCAAAAATTAAAGGACTTGTGTGCAAACTCTTGTCTTAAGGTCTTCTTTTAAGGAAGCTAAAGCAATACCCTTAGGATATTTTAATCTTTACCATTCCCTAACATAGGATATAAGAGTCAGGCAGTGTTGGTATTTAGCTGATCTATTTAACCTAATATGAATGGGTATCAACAAATGCTCTTGGTTATGTATGATAGAAGTATCACTATCTTGTAGAGTATCTCATTTATTGTAGGTAGGAACTGACAGTCACCAAATGCAAAACAGAAAAAGGAGATGCCTTTGCCAAATGGGGCTTCCCTGGCGGCTCAGATGGTAAAACGTCTGTCTACAATGCGGGAGACCCAGGTTCAACCCCTGGGTTGGGAAGATCCCCTGGAGAAGGAAATGGCAACCCGCTCCAGTACTCTTACCTGGAAAATTCCATGGACTGAGGAGCCTGGTAGGCTACAGTCCATGGGGTTGCTAAGAGTCGGACACGACTGAGCAACTTCACTCACTTTGCCAGATCAAGGGGAAACATTTAACAAATTTTAATCAATAATCATATTGCAAATATATGAGGAATTAGCATACAAGTAATCTGACTCAGTGGTAAAGAATCCATGGTGGCTCAATGGTAAAGAATCTGCCTGCAATGCAGGAACTGTAGGAAACTAGGGTTCAGTCCCTGCATCTGGAAGACCCCCTGGAGTAAGAAATGACAACCCACTCCAGGATTCTTGCCTGGAGAATCACATAGACAGAGGAGATGGCGGGCTATAGTCAATGGGGTCACAAAAGAGTTGGACACAACTTAGTGACTAAACAACAACAACTACTATCTGGCTCTACAAATCATTTGTAAAGGACAGATTGTGTAACACATGGTGTAGAGAATACTACATCCCCATGGAAGAAAATGAAACTTTTGATTAATAGAGAACTAACTATGAGAAGAAAAAAACTACAATGTTATTAGAAGCCTACAAATTGGAAAGGATGAAATAAAGATTGTTTGGTAAAAGAATTCGACTGCAATGCAGGAGGCCCCAGTTTGATTCCTGGGTCAGGAAGATCTGCTGGAGAAGGGATAGGCTACCCACTCCAGGTTTCTTGGGCTTCCCTCGTGGCTCAGCTGGTAGAAAAAAATCTGCCTGCAATGTGGGAGACCTGGATTCGATCCCTGGGTTGGGAAGATCCCCTGGAGAAGGGAAAGGATACCCACTCCAGTATTCTGGCCTGGAGAATTCCATGGACTCTATAGTCCATGGGGTTGCAAAGAGTTGGGCAGGACTGAGTGACTTTCAGTTAACTTTCTTAAGTAAAACATCAATAGCAAAATCACAGATGAAGTCAAGGATAAATTGCCAAAGTGGAAGAAAATATTTGCAATGGCTGAAACTGCAAAGGGGTTAACAAAAAACTTGAAGAACTCATGAAATACAAAATGGCAGTATCCATGAATAGGAAAGTTGTAGAGGAAACACAAAATCTTACAATAGCATGAGATACACAGAATAGTAGAATATTTGGTGTCAGAGAAGAAGCACATTAGGATAATACTGGAATATACATTTATATATCCAAAACTGGGGAACTTTAAAGATCCAACTGCTGCTGCTGCTGCTGCTGCTAAGTTGCTTCAGTTGTGTCCAACTCTGTGCGACCCCACAGATCCAGGTAATGTCAAATATTGGGATGGTTTTGGAATCTGTCTACGTAAACTAGTAAAAGCTATGAAGATGAATCACACCAAAGTCCTGGTGGCTAAAAACACAAAAGTTTATTTATTGCTCAGGACGCACAAGTGTTTACAGTGTCAAAGGTAACCCTCTGTCCACTACACTCAGAAACCCAGCCTGTTAGAGCACAACCCATTAAACATTGCTGATCACCATGCATGTGTGAGAAGAGCTCTCTGGGTAAAGATTGGGGACGCAATGGAGTTGGGATGAAGGAATGGGCTTTGCAAAAGCAAGTAGATGATACAGCACTTCTACTCACCCACATGGAATTAAGGGAATTTCATGTATTTCCAGGGAAAGTGAAAACTTCTGTACCCATTCTGCAGAGCAACATGACAATACCTAGTCAAGTTAAGCTATGGTTATATTATTTCCCCAATGTTAGCCACTTTCTCTCCCTTTCAGACTGATGATTAATATATCTTAATTGCTCTCTGCTTCAGTTGCTGTAGACTCTCAGCTTTGTGTCTTGGACTATCATTCATTGCATCAGTTCAGTTCAGTTGCTCAGTCGTGTCCGACTCTTTGCGACTCTATGAACAGCAGTACGCCAGGCCTCCCTGTCCATCACCAACTCCCAGAGTCCACCCAAACCCATGTCCATTGAGTCGGTGATGCCATCCAGCCACCTCATCCTCTGTTGTCCCCTTCCCTGCCCTCAATCTTTCCAAGCATCTGGGTCTTGTCAAATAAGTCAGCTCTTCACGTCAGGTGGCCAAAGTATTGGAGTTTCAGCTTCAGCATCAATCCTTCCAATGAACACCCAGGACTGATCTCCTTTAGGATGGACTGGTTGGATCTCCTTGCAGTCCAAGGGACTCTCAAGAGTCCTCTCCAATACCACAGTTCAAAAACATCAATTCTTCTGGGCTCAGCTTTCTTTATAGTCCAACTCTCACATCCATACATGACCACTGGAAAAACCATAACCTTGACTAGATGGACCTTTGTTGACCAAGTAATGTCTCTGCTTTTTAATATGCTGTCTAGGTTGGTCATAACTTTCCTTCCAAGGAGTAAGCGTCTTTTAATTTCTTGGCTGCAATCACCATCTGCAGTGATTTTGGAGCCCAGAAAAATAAAGTCAGCCCCTGTTTCCACTGTTTCCCCATCTATTTGCCATGAAGTGATGGGACCGGATGCCATGATCTTAGTTTTCTGAATGTTGAGCTTTAAGCCAACTTTTTCACTTTCCTCTTTCACTTTCATCAAGAGGTTGTTTAGTTCTTCTTCATTTTCTGCCATAAGGGTGGTGTCATCTGCATATCTGAGGTTATTGATATTTCTCCTGGCAATCTTGATTCCAGCTTGTGCTTCCTCCAGCCCAGCATTTCTCATGATGCACTCTGCATATAAGTTAAATAAGCAGGGTGACAATATACAGCCTTGAAGTACTCCTTTTCCTATTTGGAACCAGTCTTCATTGCATCAGACCCTCTTAAAAAATAGGAAGATACCTTTGCTTTGGAACTACCAATATCATTGATGTGAGCTATTTGGGCCCTCCTAAATCTTAAAGAATGAAACTTGTTTTTTTGCAGTTGCTTTCTTAAAGATGTTATCTTTTTTTAAAATTGTAAACAACAACAAAAAATTCAAAGGCAGCACATCTTTCATATGTATGTGTGTTCAGTCGATTCAGTCATGCCTGATTTTTTGTGACCCCATGGACTGTAGCCCACCAGGCTCTTCAATCCATGGGTTCTCCAGGTAAGAATAATGGGGTGGATTGCCATGCCCTCCTCTAGGGGATCTTCCCCACCCAGAGACAGAACCTGTGCCTCCTGAACATCTCCTGTATTGTAGGTGGATTCTTTACTGCTGAGCCACTGGGGAAGCCTGCTGTTTCATACAGATGTTTCCTAATCATACACAACAGGCAGTGATGTTAAACTACCTACTCTTGTTTAATAATTGGATCTTGTTCATCTGGGTCATGGTCACCATGAAACCAGGGAATCCAGTCTTGCCTAGCTTCTCTGTATCCTTGTTATTTTTTGGGTACTTAATGGGTTCCTCCTCTTTCTCCTCATTTGCATGAATCTCATCCACTCTGTGGTTCATTTGGATTTCATCCCAGTGTGACTTAAAGAATGGTTTGCTTAAATTGCATGTGGCAAAGAACAAAGTATAAAAGGGAAGTTATTTCTAGAGTGAATCTTTTCTGTTCCTAGTACTAAGCAGTATTTGCTTCAAGCCTTAAGGACAGGAAAAAATCCTGTGACTGGTGACCCATAGATGCTCAGTGATCCTTTGAAACACACTATTGTAGAGTTTGTTTCCTCTTGCTAGGAACTAATCCTTTTGAAATGTTGATTGTCCCCTAAACTGATAACTAAATATAAAAATTAGGCTTTTGGAAAGTCATGAAAAGAAAAGTAAGCAAGTTCTTGACCTCTTCCTTAGTGTTCTGTACCTAGAAAAAGCATAGTGTATTTCTTTTATTATCTAAAATTTCTTGATTCTAAGCTTTTGTATTCCCTTTTGACTATTTCAAATTCTCTAATTTGACCATTAAGTCTATCAGAGCTGGGGACAGAGTTTGTTTTACACTATGTATCATGTACCTAGAAGATATAAATATATGTTCACTGAATGATTAAATAAAGGACAGTTCTGGTTTCAAAAATAAATGAAAATGCATTGGAGTTCTGTGTGTTCAAGAACATAAATAAGTAATGGCTGGAGCAACTGGAATTTGGGAGACTAGAAACAATATCAAAACAAACAAAATCAAGGAGTTGTTACTTCCAAGGACATAGTAACCAGTTTATGGGCTGAATTTTGTCTCCCCCAAGTTTATATGCTGAAGTTCTAACCTCCCAGATTTCAGAATGTCAACTTGTTTGGGAACAGGACTATTGCAGAGGAGCTTATTTTAAATGAGGCTTTATTGGAATATGGTGAATCCCTAATCCAATATGATGGATGACCTTATACAAAGGAGTAATTTGAACAGTCAGGCATGTAGGGAGTACTTCATGAGAAGACTGGAGATATGTTACCACAGGTCAAGGAAGGACAAAGGTTGCAAATCCCCAGAACCTTAGGGAAAGACAAGGAATTTATTCCCCCTCACAGCTTTTGGAAGGAACCAATCCTGCCAACATTTTGATTTTGGGCTTGTAGATTCTGGAACATTTCTAGTGTTTAAGTTATCTAGTCTGTGGTACTAGTTATAGCATTCCTAGTCAACCAATATATTCAGTTGCACTCACCATATTTTTTAAGCTGTTAGAAAAGCTTGAGCCAAACTCAGTAGCTCAGACAACACTTCCTCTTTATACTCTGATACAACTAATTCAGGAAAGAAACTCTCTTTTGATATATGCAATTAGAAATATTTAAGCAAGGGCTGGAATATTTACTAGTGAAATACAAGGTGTGTGTGAGTGTGTATGTGCATGTGTGTAAGGGAGGTCTTAACAGATCCTATTCAAAGGTTTCACATGATTAAGTAATAGGTAACAATTTGAGAGTTGGACCGTGAGGAAGGCTGAGCGCCGAACTTTCGAACTGTGGTGCTGGAGAAGCCTCTTGAAAGTCCCTTGGACAGCAAGGAGATCAAACCAGTCCATCCTAAGGAAATCAGTCCTGAATATTCGTTGGAAGGACTGGTGCTGAAGCAAAGCACTGAATAGTTTGGCCACCTGATGCGAAGAGCCCACTCATTGCAAAAGACCCTGATGCTGGGAAAGATTGAGGGCAGGGGAAGGGGACGACAAACAATGAGATGGCTGGATGGCATCACTGATGCAATGGATATGAGTTTGAGCAAACTCTGGGAGACTGTGAAGGATAGGGAAGCCTGGCGTGCTGCCACCCATGAGGTCTCAAAGAGTCAGACATGACTGAGTGACTGAACCCAACAACAAGTTTTACCAGTGACTTATCCACTTAACTAGTTTTAGATAAAATCTTTAAATTCAATGGTGACCCAGGGGCATTCATACCTAATGAATGACTGCTGCTGTTGCTAAGTCGCTTCGGTCGTGTCCAACTCTGTGCGACCCCATAGATGGCAGCCCACCAGGCTCCCCCGTCCCTGGGATTCTCCAGGCAAGAACACTGGAGTGGGTTGCTATTTCTTTCTCTGCCATTTCTATAACACATGCATAAAGCAATAACATGCATGTCAGATCTGAAGTGGTAGAGGAGGGAAGTTTTTTTAAATAATTCATTGAAAGAACTCCATTGATGGTCAGTTTTTATTTTCTTCATTGAAGATTAGAAAATAAGCAGTGAACCAAAGCTCAGCATTTGAGACGAGACAGAAGGTGGAAGCTGTTTACATGACTTTTTTTTTTTTTTTGGTGCTGTTTCCTTCCCACATCCTACTCTGACTCTTTTTAAATTTCATGTTGGTCACTCGGGACAAGGGAACATTTTTAGGGACACGTTAACCTGTTATGGAGACAGCTGCCTTTTGGGGCTTGTGTGGGAGGGAATGCCTGAGCCACAAGCAATTCCTGTTGGCAGTCATACTAAGACAGCCTCTAAGATCCTCCTACTCTTCAAAGTGTAATAAAACACATCTTTTAAAAGGAGAGCCCTCACTCAGGAATACTTTGGAATAACCCTCCACTTCATTAGTTAGGGCAGGGAGTTTGTACTTCACAAGGCAGCAGGAAGACATGTGTATTTGTGACCAATCTATATTCACCTTCATTTCTTGTAGAAACAGCTATGACACTGCCAACCCTCATTTTGTAACTATGTGCTGGCTGAACAATTCTCAAATTTTTAGCAAGATCTGTGAAAATAGTAAAGTCAAGAAAAATATGATATATGTAGAATCAAGAGTAAACAATGTCAAAGGGAGAAACCACAGGAACACAGAATGGTTTCAGTCACTGACCAGAGAGGAGACTGCCCGACCAAATGTACAGATTCAATTATTCTCCTTTTATTAAAATGTGTGAACTTTATTTTGCTTTGTTAATTGACATATTTGGAGTTCTTTTTTGTTTTTTTCCCATCAAGAGATTAAAAAAAAAAGGCAGTTATTCTGAAGAGTAACTATAAATGAGTTAATAACCATACATTTACACAGATGGGAATTTATTTTTGTCATTCTGTTTTCTAAATAAATAAAAAAAAAAAAACAGAGGTATCCAAACCGAATTTTTCCTTTGCTGTTATTAGTCATCCAAATATTTGCGTTCTTGTTGAGTTAGGGCTTTAGTCTAAACAGCTTTAGTCTAAAATAAGTAACAAACTATTAAGTCCTGGCAGAGCTCTTTAATTAAGGAATTTTATTTATCATGCAGGGGTATATGTTAATTAATAATTATTCAAATACATATTAATTGAGATGTTTTCCCAGTAGGATTACATTTACTGAAGTATTTCAACAGATAACAGTGCTGACCCAAACAGAAAACTTCTCATTATTAATTTACATTAATTTCTTATTTAGGGATTTTGCATTGGAAGTTCCTGCCCCTCAGGTTTATTCCGCTTCTCCCCAAATGCCATAAGACTTAACTCACAAGGACACCTTCCTTGAGAGGCAGCTCTAGTTCACTTTTCTTAAAATGGAAGTCCCTATCCCAAGCCATCTCCTAATTCCTTGCCTGATTTTTCTCCTTAGGATCTATTCTCTCTTCCCTTTCATAATTATTTCTCTTATGTAGATGATTGATAATTACACATTTTATGTGTATTCATATTCTTTGTTTTTGGAATTCACTGATGACATTTTGTTAATGGAGGGAGTAAAGAACATTATTTTTATAAACACAAAATCTGACATTATGAGGTGAGGAATATGGCCAGAAAACTCCCTTCCTACTTCCTCATCTTATTGATGAAAATCCTTAGAAAAACTGTGCAACTTCTCTGATGTTAGTTTCTGTATCAGTCTTAGGGGGAAAAGCTAACACTATTTTTTCCTGTATTATCTGTAGATTAAGTACAAATATATATATACACATATAATATTTTCATAAAACCTGGTAGAAATTAGATTAATCATAAATGTATTTTCATTAGTTAATCTTTATTATTGAAATTATTTTAGCTATTGGTAAGATGAGGAATATATTATCCCTATATTTCTAATTTCATCCCACCCCTGCATCATTTCTTTAGCATCATTGGATTATGATTATAATGGATAAATATAAAATTGGTAGAAAATCAAAGTTTAGCAAATTTAAAATTTTACTTTTATTTTAGGCAATGTATAAGTGCAAGATTTCAATTGGTTTGATGTCTGAAGAACACACTGGGAGAAAAAAAATACATTCTTTGTATAACTAATTCAAACAATTTTATTTCAAGTGTAAATAAATCAGCAACAACAGGAAGTTCAGATGAACAGATTAGAGCTTCAATATTGCTGGTACTTTACTTTGTCTGAATTTTCTTGAAGAGGAGGTGAAGATGAAAGTGACTAAGTCTTCAACAAAGAAAGAGTAGCTAAATCCATCTTAGAGTTTTTATAAACCCAGATTCCAAAAGAATGGTAAAAACCTGATTCTTTTTGATTGTTCTAGATAAGTGGTTTAATTTAAGAAAATGATATTATCACCACATCAAGCCTTAAAAAAGCCTAATTAATAGTTTCATTTCTAGTAATTGTAAAATGGGTAAGATCTAAAATTCTTGGAAATAAGATTCCTATAATGGTGCAAGAATGTTTGTAGGTCACTAAATTTCTCTGGCAGAGAAAAGTGAATAATAAAGAGTTTAAAATATCTTCCATTGTATAAGTACAGAGTCAAAAATAAGATTTCCCCCCAAATTGTAGGGTAAAATCTTTCGTTACACTGGTATGTAAAACAACAGATATAACTATGTACTTTTACACATGTAAAGAAATATCTGTTATGAATGTAACCTTCAAGATATCCTTTGTTAGGATTTGAGAAATGTAAAAAAAGCGCACACACAAAAGAGAATGGTGATGGACTACTTTTAAAAGAAAACATTCTTGCTGATGAAAAGCATTCTAAAGAGGAAGTCATCGACCTTATCTTTGAAAAGATCTATTCCACGGCACCTAATTACTCCTCAATATAGCTTGGAATTTGAAGCAGCCTCCCACTTCTACCTTCTAAATACCAGTACACTGTAAATCCACCACTCTGCCAGAACTTATTGTTGCAAGGAATAATTTGAACCAGAAATACTTAAGTAGGGAGAATGCATATCAATCGGGCCTTCCTTGCAAATTGCTTAGAACAACAGATTCTTGGCAGAATAACCCACAAAAGTTGTCTTTACAGCAAGGATCAGTATCAGCCAATAATTCTTCTTAATTTCTCCAGAGTATCCGAAGGGTGGAAACATTGGGAAGATAGGTCAACACCCTTCTTATAGATTTCAAATTGCTGGCTGTTAATATTTTGTGAAATGCCTGCTTTTAATCATCCATATCTGTATTGGCTAGTTAGCAGGTGAAATGACTTAACTCCTCAGGGAATACATGTGGACTCAAATCAGCAGTTTTCATTAATAACCTCTCCTTACAGAAAACTTTTATCATTTCAAGTGAACCCTGCCGGCTGCCCCCATCTTACCAATGGAATGAATTGTTCTCATTCCTTGCAACCAGTTGAAAGGCTACAATAGTGAAACCATGTGTGACACCATGATAACGCTTGTCTGATAAGTTGGAGGCTGTGCAAAACTACTACTTGAAGACAGCCTGCTCAGAACTCTTTTTTCCCCAAAGACAAGGACTTTTTCATCCCTGGGTCCATGAGCAGCACCAACTTGAAAGAGATTAGGAAACATAATCTCACAAAAATATATCTACAGGGTAACGAAACAGGCACCCATGATTTCACAAGCATTGAAAAGTGCAGGAGCAAATCACACAGGGAAACATAGAGATCTTAGAAAAAATTCTGAAACTGAGGCAGTCCTGCTATTTTTGCCAACATCCTCCTACCCTCCCCCCCACCTCCACCTGACCTACTGCTGTGATTAAAGTTTCAGATTCTCTGCTCATTGCAAATTCATTCAAACTAGGGGTAAGCCCTCCTTTCAAACTACATCTAATTCTGGGAAGGGTTTACCAAGCTATAAATAGCATTTATATATGTATATGCATATCACTGAATGTATATATGCTGCATTTGAATTTACTTAATCAAATTGCTTTCCTCCTAATATCTGCTTGAAAAGTGCAGAAATTAGATAGGAAATTTTTTTTTTTTTTTGCTTATTCTTTGCAGCATGTGGGGTCTTAGTTCCCTGACTGACGATCGAACTTGTGCCCCCTAGACTGGAAACATGAAGTCTTGATCACTGGACTGCCAGGGAAGTCTCAGGAAGTTTTAATGAAAGAAAAAGAAAGAAAAGATGGTTTCTAACCATGCAAACTTGGAGAAGGACAACTTTGGTGCCTCTTCACAGTCTATGGGCCTTGTAAATCTAAAAAGAAAAAGCAGAATGATATGTTTTAGACCCTGAAAGGTTGGGTACAGAAATGCAAAGCAGTAAGGATGGGCATTAAGGAATTTGCTCTGGGTTGGACAACTTCATTTTTCCATACCTTGTATTTGATGCTTATATTGTGAGAAAAAATGTGCCAAATAATTCAGTTTATTAATGGAATAGTAGAATTCAATAAAAATTTATGGCATTTTAGATTTGTCTAGATTTGCCAATGTCTATTTTGAGATCTGGTATCATTGACACTGTTTTCTAGACTTCTTAAAATTACCCCCAATCCACAGACACACTCTGACTTGATCAAACTAATGATATAGGAAATAGGTTGTTATTCTTTTTTTTTTTTTTTGTCATTCTTTATTTCTAAAACCCAAATGCATGTAGGCTCTGGAGGGCATATTAGTTTGCCAAGGTTAAAAAAAATCTGAACTCTGTGTCTACAATATTGTACTAACTGTCTTTAATTCCGCCTGGATTTTCTTTCTTTTTTACTGGTAATACAGTAAAGTACTATTGTAAAGTGAAACAAAACATTTTTGCATTAAAAAAAAGATATATTTCACATTGGCTGAAAAATTCACACAGCTCTAGAAACCTCCAAAAACTTTTCTGCTTCTTGTGAATAAATCACTTCCATTTATAAGTCTAGATCTTCAGGGTGTCTAAGTTTTATCTGTTTTATTTTTTAAAATTTTTATTGAAGCATAGTTGATTTTCAGTTATTATATTAGTTTCAGAGGGATAGTAAAGTGACTCAACATTCTTTAGATTATACTCCATTTAAAATTGTTACAAAATAATGGCTATATTTTTCTGTGCTCTTCAGTATATCCTTATTGCTTATTTGTTTTATATATAGCAGTTTGTATCCCTTAACCCCCTACCCCTATTTTGCCCTTTCCCCCTTCCCTGTCCCCACTGATAACCACAAATTCTCTTATCTGTAAATCTTTTTCTATTCTGTTCTGTCCACACATTCATCCACGTTCACATTTGTGCTATTTTTCAGACTCCATATGTAAGTGACAACATAGAGTGTTTTTCTATGTCTGGCTTTTTTCAACAAGCATTGAAAGCATATACTCTCTAGGTTCATTTACACTGCTTCAAATCACAGAAATTTCATTCTTTTCTATGGCTAATATTCCATTGTGTATATAATGGAATATTATATATCTTTATGTATAATTTATCCACATCTTCTTTATTTATTCATCTGTTGATGGTCCCTTGGGTTGTTTCCATATTTTGGCTATTGAAAGTAATGCTATTGTGAACATTGGAGTGCATATATCTTTTCTTGTTAGTGTATTTAACTTTTTGGTTGAATACCCAGGAATGGAACTGTTGGATCATACAGTAGTTTTTTAAATTTTTAATTGATGGATAATTGCTTCACACTATTGTGTTGGTTTCTGTCATGCATCAACATGAATTAACAATAGATATACATGTGTTCACTCTCTCATGAGCCTCCCTCTTGAACCTCCCTCCCACCCTTCTAGGTTGTCACAGAACCCCAGTTTGAGTGTCCGAGCTACACAGCAAGTTCCCACTAGCTATCTATTTTACATATTGTGGAGTGTATGTTTCCATGCTACTTTCTCCGTTTTTCCCACCCTGTCCCTTACAGCGGTTCTATTTTTAGTTTTTTTGGTGGAACCTCCATACTGTTTTCCTTAACGGCTGCTGTAACTTACATTTCTACCAACAGTGTGCATGTGTTCCCTTTTCTCCACATTTTCACCAACATTTGTTATTTGTGATCCTGTTGACGATAGCCATTCTCACCAGTGTGAGATGATATTGTGGTTTTAGTTTGCATTTCTTAATTTTAGTTATGTTGAGCATCTTTTTATGTGCCTCTTGGTTATGTTTGTCTTTGGAAAAATGCCTATTCATGTCCACTACTCATTTTTTAATTGGGTTGTTTAATTTTTGAAATTGAGCTACAGAGCTGTTTATTTATTTTGGATATCTCTGTGTGTGTGCTTCATTGCTCAATCGTGTGTGACTCTTTGTGACCCTGTGGACTGTAGCCCACCAGGCTCCTCTGTCCATGGGACTTTCAGAGAAGAATACCGGGGTGAGTTGCAGTTTTCCTCCTCCAGGGGATCTTCGCTGACCCAAAGATCAAACCCACATCTTCTGTGTCTCCTGTATTGCAGGCAGATTCTTTACCCGTTGAGCCATCCAAGAAGCCATAACCCCTTATCAATCTGTCATTTGTAAATATTTTCTCCCATTCTGTAGGTTTCTGTTTTGTTGACAGTTTTCAACTTTGTGCAAAAGTTTTTAAGTTTAAATAGATTGCATTTATTTATTTTTGTTCTTATTTTTTTGCCTTAGGAAGAAGATCCAAAAAATATTGTGAAAATTTAGGTCAAAGAATGTTCTGCCTATATGTTCTCTTCTAGGAGTTCTATGGTTTCAGGTCTTACATTTAGGTCTTTAATTCATTTTTTCCTTATTTTTGTATACGGTGTGAGGAAATGTTTTAATCTCGTTCATTTACATGTAGCTGTCCAGTTTTCCCAGCACCACTTCTTGAAAAAGTAAATAATGGATCAGAAATAATGTGAATGCTTGCACTTTTGGTGTTATCCCAGAAAATTAAATGTTGCTATTCTGATTGAATTGCTTTCATTATTCTATCTTCCAGATTATTTACACATTCTTCTGTATCACATAGGCTGCTATTCATTGCTTCCAGTGTGTTTTTCATCTCAATTGTTATATTTTTCAGTTGTCTTTCCTTTTTATGCTTTTTGATTCCTTATTAAAATTCTTATTGTGTTTATCTATTCTTTCCTCTAATTCAGTTAGCATTCTTATTACAAATGTTTTGAATTCTTTATCTGATAAACTGTTTATTTCTGTTTCACTATTTATTTTTTCAGGAGTTTTCTCTTGCTGTTATACTTGAGACTAGTTCTTCTATCTTTTTACCTTGCCTAACTTTCTCAATCTCTACAAATTTAGATGAAACCATTGCCTATTACAGTCTTGAAAGGGTATTGTTTTGTAGAGTGTCCACAGTCTTCACAGGCCCAAAATATTTGGTGGCAGAACTGGATTTGACCTGAAAAGATGAGCTCTTTCTTCAGGGTATACTGTCAGCTCTCACCTTGGTAGGAGGTGGGGCTGGAGATAGAGGCGCTGGAGCCAGAAGCAAGTGTGAGGTAGGACTTTCTGCTCAGTGGTGGTTACCACCCTCTTGGGTGTGGGGTCAGAGCCCAAGTTGAAGGAGCAGAAGTTCTGAGGGTCAGGTGTGAGCTGACTCTCCTTTCACTAAGTGTGCGATCTCTCATCCCTTCGCACCAGCACCTGTGCTCTGGAGGGAAGCTGTGCCAGGGCCAGAGCGGCCCATGGAGGGCTTTTAGCTGATGAGGAGGCACGGGTTGTAGTGGGTCAACCACAGACAGTGATCCAGGCTGAGGTTGACTCACTGTCTGCGCAGTCGCCAGCGATGGCAGCCCACTCCTCTGAGTTTCCTGTGTCCCTCAATCCAATGAGTCCTCCCAGTCTACCTGGCCTCTGCCCTGCTGGGAACCACTCTGTAGGGCCAGGTGGGACTCACTTGGCCCGTCAGCTTTTATCACAGGGTGGACTGCGGTGGTCTGACTTCCGTCAGAGATCAGGATGCTTCTGCTGGGCCGCCTGAGTAAGCGCCAGCATTGGCCGTCCCCGTCGCAGCAGATGTCACTCTAGTTCCAAGTTGTATTTGGGTTGGCCAAGCCCTCTCCCTATGCTGGTAGCCCTTGCTCTTTTGTGAGGTGAAGTGAGTGGGGTGAAGCCTTTGCTCAATTCTTCAGACTGGGAGATGCTCTAAGACAGCTATGGAAAACCAGGCAACCAATGGAGAAGGTCTCAGTCTATCTTCTCTGCTCTGCTTGGGGAGCAAGCCAGCCCTCCCACGCGCCTTCTCTCATTTGGAGTCTAATCTCCCCATAGCCCTCCTGCTAGTTTTCGCGGCCCTCCAGTCAGCCAAGGGGGTTTTTCTTCTCTGTGTTGGACTCCAGGACTGGGGCATCCAATACGTGACTCAAACTACTCATTCTCCTGGGCCGATCCTCCAGTATATTTTCCCTTTTCCTCTGAGTTCCCTCCCAGGGGCACAGATCTCCACCTCATTGCTTCAGTTCCCTTCATTTCCAGTGCTCTGTGGATCTTTGTTACAGCCTTGGTGGTACAGGAGCCTTTCTGCCAGTTTCCAGTTACTTTTCAGTGAAAATTGTTCCATAAGCAGATGTATTTTTGATACCTCTATGGAGAGAGGTGAGTTCCACATCCTTCTCTACTATACCATCTTGATCCAAAGTCCCATTTCTTTTCTAAATGTGTGTCTGTGGGAAAGATTTGAAAACTAATGAGCAGCATTTTTTTTTTTTTCCTGGGCTAGTTCTGCTACAAACTGTTTAAACCTAGCACATATCTTCACTTTTCTAAATTTGTTTCTTCATGTGGAATTTTAAAGGGATTGAAATAATACGCTTTCAGTTCCCTTGTGGGGATACAATTGTAATATTGTAGGACAACTTTGCATCATCAGTTTTGATTGAAAGAGTTGGAGCTCTCAAGGCCACATTTCATGACCATGTTTGACAAAAACTTTGTTAACAGATGTGAAGAGGGATAGCTTAGGGAATTCCTTAAGGCAATGTTAGTTTATATCAAAAATACCTTCCAGGGTTTTACAGAAATGCCAGACATTTTAGGAGAGCATTTGAAATTCCTGATGAAATATTTCACCTAGGAGCTGTCATTTTTGATGCATAAATTTTGTTGTGATTTCATCATGGAACATTTTATCCTTTCAAATATATTCTTAAAATGTAACCTTGAGAAATATAGTTTTCCAGAAGGTAAAGAACCCTCATTATCAAGTAGAGATATTTTCTTAATTTCAATTGAAGGATAATATCCTAATGTTTAAACTTATACATAATAGCTATTATAATTTTATTATAAAATTTTCTTAATTTCAATAGACAAATAATATTTTAAAGTTAACTGTATATTATATGAGCTTCCCCGGTGGCTCAGATAATAAAGAATCTGCCTGCAGTGCAAGAGATCTGGGTTCTATTCCTGGGTTGGGAAGATATCCTGGAGAAGAGAATGGCAACCCACTCCAGTATTCTTGCCTGGAGAATGCCATGGACAGAAGAGCCTGGCAGGCTACAGTCCATGGGGTCACAAAAAGTTGGACATGACTGAGGCACTAACAGGCCATACATTATATGAAAATTTTATGATAAATTTATTATTTTATTGTTATAAAATATATTATATTGTAAAATTATTTTATAAAATTTAATTAACAAAATTTTATATAAAATATACAATACTTTAAAATTTAAAAACAGGTAATTTATAAAGCTATTTCACCTAATTTAAATTAAATTCACTTTATTTGGCTCTTTCTCTAAGGCAACATAATCTTAGCCTCATACACTATTACTATAGTGTTACTTTATTTGTTGTTAGTTTTTGGGATATTTGGCTAAATCTTTTTATTAATAAGAGCTTTGAAAACAGATTTTTTAGAGTTTGTTTTGCAGAGAAACCTAAATACTTCCCTAAGATGACATGAAGCCTTGTGTCCAAACAGAAATAGTAACAATCAATATAATCTGTTTAATCTGGACATCCCATGACTCTTAAACTAATAAACTAGAGTGTTAATGATGTCATAGTCAAATATTCTTCTCTACTCTAAATGGGTCAATTAGCAGCCCACAGAAACATCCTACCTCAGGACCAGATTCAATCTTATAAAAGATGTAATATATTTCTTATATATATAAACAAATAATAAGAGGAACTAAAAAGCCTCTTGATGAAAGTGAAAGAGGAGAGTGAAAAAGTTGGCTTAAAGCTTAACATTCAGAAAACTAAGATTATGGCATCTGGTCCCATCACCTCATGGGAAATAGATGGGGAGACAGTGGAAACAGTGTCAGACTTCATTTTTTTGGGCTCCCAAATCACTGTGGATGGTGACTGCGGCCATGAAATTAAAAGATGCTTACTCCTTGGAAGGAAAGTTATGACCAACCTAGATAGCATATTAAAAAGCAGAGACATTACTTTGCCAACAAAGGTCCATCTGGTCAAGGCTATGGTTTATGCAGTGGTCATGTATGGATGTGAGAATTGGACTGTGAAGAAAGCTGAGCGCTGAAGAATTGATGTTTTTGAACTGTGGTGTTGGAGAAGACTCTTGAGAGTCCCTTGGACTGCAAGGAGATCCAACCAGTCCATCCTAAAGGAGATCAATCCTGGGTGTTCATTGGAAGAACTGATGCTGAAGCTGAAACTCCAATACTTTGGCCACCTGATGCGAAGAGTTGACTCATTGGAAAAGACCCTTATGCTGGGAGGGATTGGGGGCAGGAGGAGAAGCGGGTGACAGAGGATGAGATGACTGGATGGCATCATCGACTCGATGGGCATGAGTTTGAGTCAACTCCGGGAGTTGGTGATGGACAGGGAGGCCTGGCGTGCTGTGATTCATGGGGTCGCAAAGAGTTGGACACAACTGAGTGACTGAACTGAACTGAACTGAAGCAAATAATTAATTTATATAACATTATATATTGATAAGTAGATATCAGAGCTGGCATCTTGCTCTCTGTCCACAATGAGTCATGGATTAGTGTCTCTTCATATTCTAGACAACTAAAAAAACAATAACTTTATATCCAGGGTCATACTTTTTAGATCCAATTCTTGTCAAATAAATAATACTTGGTATTATACTTCAAATTTTGCCATGAAGTGATGGGAGCAGATGCCATGATCTTAGTTTTCTGAATGTTGAGCTTTAAGCCAACTTTTTCGCTCTCCCCTTTCACTTTCATCAAGAGGCTCTTTAGTTCTTCTTCAATTTCTGCCATAAGGGTGGTGTCATCTGCATATCTGAAGTTACTGATATTTCTCCCAGCAATCTTGATTCCAGCTTGTGCTTCCTCCAGCCCAGCATTTCTCATGATGTACTCTGCATATAAGTTAAATAAGCAGGGTGACAATATACAGCCTTGATGTACTCCTTTTCCTACTTGGAACCAGTCTGTCATGGCAAATAGATGGGGAAACAGTGGAAACAGTGGCTGGCTTTATATTTTTGGGCCCAAAATCACTGCAGACGGTGATTGCAGCCATGAAATTAAAAGATGCTTACTCCTTGGAATGGAAAGTTATGACCAACCTAGACAGCATATTAAAAAGCAGAGACATTACTTGGTCAACAAAGGTCCATCTAGTCAAGACTATGGTGTTTCCAGTAGTCATGTATAGATGTGAGAATTGGTCTATAAAGAAAGCTGAGCACTGAAGAATTGATGCTTTCAAATTGTGGTGTTGAAGAAGACTCTTGAGAGTCCCTTGGACTACTAGGAGATCCAACCAGTCCATCCTAAAGGAGATCAGTCCTGGGTGTTCATTGGAAGGACTGATGTTGAAGCTGAAACTCCAATACTTTGTCTACCTGATGCGAAGAGCTGACTCATTTGAAAAGACCCTGATGCTGGGAGGGATTGGGGGCAGGAGGAGAAGGGGACGACAGAGGATGAGATGGTTGGATGGCATCACCAACTCAATGGACATGGGCTTGGGTAGACTCCAGCAGTTGATGATGGATAGGGAGGCCTGGCATGCTGCAGTTCATGGGGTTGCAAAGTCAGACACAATTGTGCAACTGAATTGAAGTGATACTTCAAATTTTAAAAAAGTTTTTTAAAGTTAAAAATCAAAATGCAACCTTTGGTTTGATGGTTAATTTTATATATCAACTTGATTGGGTCACAGGATCCCAGATATTTGGATAAATGTTATTTTTGGGTAAGTCTATGAAGACATTTATCTGCTGAGGGTTTGAACAGAAGAAAATACTGCATGAGAAATAGTTCATTCTTTTTTCTGGACTGTCTTTGAGTTGAGACATTGGTCTTCTCCTGCCTGTGGAATAAATTCAGACTAGAACTTAAAACACTGACTCTTCTGGTTCTCAGTTCTTCTAACTTGGACTAGAACTATGCTGTTGACTTTGTTGGACTTCTAGCTTAGTGACAGAGGATCTTGAACTTCTCAGCCTCCATGATCATGTAAGCCAAACCCTAATAGTAAATTTCTTTGCATGAGAAATCACTTCAGTTGTGTCTGACTCTGTGACCCCATGGACAGTAGCCTGCCAGCCTCCTCTGTCCATGGGATCCTCCTGGTGAGAATACTGGAGTGGGTTGCTATGTACTCCTCCAGGTATCTTCCTGACCCAGGGATCTAACCCACATTACTTGGGTCTTCCATATTGGCAGATGGGTTCTTTACCACTAGTGCCACCTAGGAAGCTCAGTAAATTCCTTTAGATAGACAGATAGATAGACTTCTGAAAATATTACTTATTTCTCACCAAGATAGGCTTAATTGTAAGTTTAATAACATTGTTATTCTTATAGTTTCTCTTAGCTTCATTTCTTTTGAACACTTGTAAATTTTGGTTGGTTGTTTTTTAGTTGTGAGCCAATCTTTTGGAAATCCATACTTTCTTTCAAAAATTATTCACAACTACATATTATATATCATTCTTTCCCAGATATATTGCTAATTTTGGAGGGGACGGAGATAAAAGAAATGTGGGAATCAAAGCAAACAATAAGCACAGATCATACAACTAGGGCTATAGAATTATCATATCTGGAAATAAAAAGGTACATTACCAATACATTAAAAAAATAGAGTAAAAGATGGGGAATATCATCAGAGAATTGAATCAATTGAGAAGTATCAAACAGAAATTCTATAACTGAAAACAAACAAAATAAATGCTATGAAAATAATAAAACAAAAATGTGGGTTAAAATGAAAAGTTTTAATGCATATACAATTGGAGTCATCAAAAGAAAAGGAAAAAAAAAAAACATTTTAAGAAATAATGGCATAGAATTTTCCAACACTGATTATAGACCTTGACTCATGGGTTTAGAAACTTTTGTGAACCTCATACCAATTAAAAACACAGACATATTTCTTCATATGATAGCAAAATTACTGAAAGCCATTAAAAAAAGAAAGTTTAAAAGCAACCAAAGGGAAAGGATACATTACTTTCAAAGAAACAAAAATAAAATTGGTATCTAGCTCTTCAACAAAAACAATGAAAGAGAAAACATTAAGACGCCCTTTAGGAAGGAAACGTGAAAATACTACATTTTTAGGCAGAACTAAATTATTCCAGATGGAAGCATAGTAAATCAGTCATAAGTGAAAAACATGAGAATTCATAGCTAAGTAGGTAGATCTAAATTAAAACTCACTGTTTAATGTAATAGTATCAATAATAATATCTATATGTTTTCTTAAATTATACAAATGCATAAAAAAAAGTCACAATAAAATAGTATAAAAACTAAAGAGAGTAAATGCCATCAGGTCATTACGTTGACTAGAAAGTGGTGAAGTATGAATTTAGTGTGAAATCCAGTAAGTCATGGATACATATCATAGCTTCTAATATAACAATAAAAAGAAAAATGATACAATTCAGCAATTAAAAAAAGAGCCTAATTAGAAAATGGGCAATGCACTTGAGTGGATATTTCTCCAAAGAAGAGATACAGATAATCAGTGAGCACATGAAAAGATGCTGAACATCACTAATCATTGTGGAAATGTAAATCAAAACCATATTTATATATCACTTCACATCCATTAGAATGGTTATTATCAAAAAAGCAGAAATAAAAAATGCTGATGAGGATGTGAAGAAACTGGAATCTTGTATATTGCTGGTAGAAATGTAAGATGGTGCAGATGCGGTGAAAAATGGTATGCTCTTTCCTCAAAAAATTGAAGGTAATTGTATCTGTGACCTATTAGTTCCATTTCTGGGTATATATCCAAAAGAACTGAAAGCAGTGACCTACAAATATTGGTACTCTCTTGTTCATAATAGCATTATTCACAAAGGTCAAAAAGTGGCTGCAATTCAAGGGCCCATTGATGGATGAAGGGGTAAACAAAATGTAATGTACACATACAATGAAATATCATTTAGCCTTAAAAAGTAAAAGAATTTTCACATGTACAGCATGGATGAACCTTGATGACATTATACTGAGATAAGTTAGTCACTTGTGTGAGGTAACCAGGGTAGTCAAATTTATAGAGACAAAAGGTTGAATGGTAGTTGTCAGGAACTTGGTGAAGGAGGGAATGAGGATTTATTATTTAATGACTATGGAATGAGGTCAAAGAAGTTCTGGAAGTGAGTGGTTGTACAACACTGTGAATGTAATTAATATCAATGAATTAATATCACTTAAAAATGGTAAATTTTATGTTGTGTATGTTTTACCACAATTAAAAAAAAAAGAATCTTAACAACAATAAAAAATAATCGAGTGTATTACTAACAAGGTAATAGAGGATGGGGAGTGAAAAAATAAAAATAGTTTATCCAGAAAGGGCAAGAAATAAAAAAAAAAAAAGGAGAAAGAGTGAACTGATAGGACAAATTAGAAAACAAATAGAAAGCTGATAGAGATATATCTAAATACAATAAACAATGGGCTTCCCAGGTGGCTCAGTAGTAAAGAAAACACTTGCTAACGGCAGGAGACCTGGGTTTGACCCCTGGGCTGGGAAGATCCCCTAGAGGAGGAAATGGCAACCCACGCCTGTATTCTTGCCTGGAGAATCCCATGGACAGAGGAGACTGTGGGTTGTCTGTCGATAGGGGTCCTGTGGAACAGTTGGACATGACTGAGCATACGCAAGGTAATAAACAGTATTAATCAGAAAAATTGAATTAAGAAATGAAAAAACTGTACATTTATTGTTTTGCAGCTTGAGGAGTTTCTGGGTGAAATCTGAGCCGACTCTCATGCCGCAAGCAAGGAGAAACCGAAGAAAATGGCCTTTCCAGGTTGGTAGGCGGCAGCTTTAATAAGCCAGGGAACGACATGAAGAAAGACAGCGCAGGAGGAGAAGGAGGCGACAGAGGATGAGATGGTTGAATGACATCACTGACTCAATGGCCATGAGTCTGATTAAACTACAGGAGGTGGTGAAGGACGGGAAGCCTGGCGAACTGCAGTTCTGTGCTGTGCTTAGTCGCTCAGCCGTGTCCAACTCTTCGCAACCCAGTGGACTCTAGCCTGCCAGGACCCTCTGTCCATGGGGATTCTCCAGGCAAGAATACTGAAGGAGGTTGTCATGCTCTTCTCCAGGGGATCTTCCCAATCCATGGATTGAACCCAGGTCTCCCGCCTTGCAAGCGGACTCTACCGATTGAGCCACCAGGGAAGCCCAAGAACATTGGAGTGGGTAGCCTATATCTTCTCCGGGAGATCTTCCTGACTCAGGAATCGAGCCAGGGTCGCCTGCATTGCAGGTGGATTCTTTACCAACTGAGCTACCCCGGAAGCTGATGCTGCAGCTCATGGGGTCGCAAAGAGTCGGACAGGCCGGAGCAACTGAAAAGCAATATATGAGGCTCAGCCTGTGTGGCCACAGGAGGAGTGGCTCTTTGCACACCAGAATCTTAAAAGATTATATAGAGACTTTGACGAGGGTCAGTGGTGTACTAGCCCAGATGATCTCCACACCGAGCTTTCTTAAGGCTGCATCCTTGGAACACTCCTAGTGTGCTAGCTGCGGGTGGAATGTACTAAGGAAGGGGGAGACAAGGAGGAGCCTCTGATTGCCTGGGTCCAGCTGGCAGATCAACCAGAGGTCATGACCCTTCATTACCTCCTCCAACAGTGTTGCTTACATACGCTACATCTTTATTTTTTATTTTTATTTATTTATTTTTGCTACATCTTTAATATGAGGACACAGAATAGTTGAAAGAAAAAGAGAGGAAAAGATGGTAACATCGATTCAGTTGTGTTGGACTCTTTGCCAGCCTATGGACTGTAGCCCACCAGGCTCCTCTGTCCATGGCACTCTCCAGGCAAGAATACTGGAGTGTGTTGTCATGCCCTCCTCCAGGGGATCTTCTCTACCCAGGGATCAAACCTGTGTCTTTTATGTCTCCTGCCTTGGTAGGCAGGTTCTTTACCACTAGTGTTGCCCAGGAAACCTGAATACTGCAAATGTAACCAAAATGAAGCTGCAGAACTATATTAATATCAAATGTTGAAGGAAGTGATTACTAATAGAGATATTCAAAAGATGTTTCTTTTCTACAGGAACATATACAAGGCCTAAATTTGTACACCACTATGTCCTCAAAATTGCTAAAAAGGGACAGAGACAAATTCATAGTCATAATTTAATATTTATGTATACCTCCTTCAGTGACTAATTTCAGTGTGGGTATTAAAATTGTAGCTATAACATTAAACAACTTGATATTGTATATATACATTATATGTAACATATATATATCACATGTAATATATGCAATTCTCTCTCTACACACACACACACACACACACACACACACACACTCACTGTATTCAAATTACTGCAAAATGCATTCTTTTCAAGTGTGCATAGAACATTTACCAAAATAGGTCATCACATGCTGGGCCACAATGCAAGTCCTAACAAATATCAAAGAATTTATACGAAATTATTTTTCATATTCTTTTTAAATATGAAATAAATAAAATTTATTTCATTTTCTGAAAAATATGTAATTAGCATATTCTGACAAACAGCATTTTCTGACAAAAATGTAATTGTCATTCAGTTGCTCAGTCGTGTCCTACTCTTGGCAACCCCATGAACTGCAGCATCCCAGACTTCCCTGTTTTTCACCATCTCCCTCAACTTGCTCAAACTCATGTCCATTGAGTCAGTGATGCCATTCAATCATCTCATCCTCTGGTGTCCCTTGCCTTCAATCTTTCCCAGCATCAGAATCTTTTCTAATGAGTTAGCTCTTTGCATCAGGTGGCCAAAGTATTGGAGCTTCAGCTTCAGCATCTGTCCTTCCATAAATATTCAGGACTGATTTCCTTTAAGACTGGTTATATCTTGCAGTTCAAGGGACTCTCAAGAGTCTTTTCCAAAACCACAGTTCTAAAGCATCAGTGCTTTGGTGCTCAGCTTTCTTTATGGTCCAACTCTCACATCCAAACATGACTTCTAGAAAAACCATAGCTGTGACTATAGGGAAATTTGTTGGCAAGGTAATGTCTTTGATTTATAATATGCTGTCTAGATTGGTCATAGCTTTTCTTCCAAGGAGCAAGTGTGTTTTAATTTCATGGCTGCAATCACCATCCGCAGTGATTTTGGAGCCCAAGAAAATAAAGTCTCTCATTGTTTCCATTGTTTCCCCATCTATTTGCCATGAAGGGATAGGACCGGATGCCATGATCTTAGCTTTTTGAATTTTGAGTTTTAAGCCAGCTTTTTCACTCTCTTTTTTCAGTTCCATCAAGAGGTTCTTCAGTTCCTCTTTGCTTTCTGCCATAAGGGTGGTGTCATGGGCATATCTGAGGTTATTGACATTTCAGTAAAATAGCATTAGATGTAGCAAATACCAGGAATAAATCATATGAAAGATGTGGAAAACCTCTACACTGAAAATGACAAAACATACATTGCTGAAAGAAAGGAAAAAGAACAAATAAAGGCAATAATGTTACATTTATGTATTAGAGACTCATAGTTTATAGATATCGACTATCTACTACTTTCTACCCAAATAGTACATATAACATTATTCAGTTCAGTCACTCAGTTGTGTTTGACTCTTTGTGGCCCCATGAACCGCAGCACGCCAGGCCTCCCTGTCCATCACCAATGCCTGGAATTTACTCAAACTCATGTCCATTGAGTCAGTGATGCCACCCAACCATCTCATCCTCTGTTGTCCCCTTCTCCTCCTGCCCCCAATCCCTCCCAGCATCAGGGTCTTTTCAAATGAGTCAGCTCTTCGCACCAGGTAGACAAAGTATTGGAGTTTCAGCTTCAACATCAGTCCTTCCAATGAACACCCAGGACTGATCTCCTTTAGGATGAACTGGTTGGATCTCCTTGCAGTCCAAGGGACTCTCAAGAGTCTTCTCCAACACCACAGTTCAAAAGCATCAATTCTTTGGCACTCAGCTTTCTTCACAGTCCAACTCTCACACCCATACATGACCACTCGATAAACCATAGCCTTGACTAGATGGACCTTTGTTGAGCACATAATATCTCTGCTTTTTAATATGCTGTCTAGGTTGGTCATAACTTTCCTTCCAAGGAGTAAGCGTCTTTTAATTTCATGGCTGCAATCACCATCTGCAGTGATTTTGGAACCCAGAAAAAAAAGTCAGCCACTGTTTCCATTGTTTGCCCATCTATTTGCCATGAAGTGGTGGGATCGGATGCCATGACCTTAGTTTTCTGAATGTTGAGCTTTAAGCCAACTTTTTCACTCCCCTCTTTCACTTTCATCAAGAGGCTTTTTAGTTCTTCTTCACTTTCTGCATAAGGTTGGTGTCATCTGCATATCTGAGGTTATTGATATTTCTCCTGGCAATCTTGATTCCAGCTTGTGCTTCTTCCAGCCCAGTGTTTCACATTATGTACTCTACATACAAGTTAAATAAGCAGAGTGACAATATACAGCCTTGACATACTCCTTTTCCTGTTTGGAACCAGTCTGTTGTTCCATGTCCAGTTCTAACTGTTGCTTCCTGACCTGCATACAGGTTTCTCAAGAGGCATGATTGTATTCCCATATCTTTCAGAATTTTCCACAATTTATTGTGATCCACACAGTCAAAGGCTTTGGCATAGTCAATAAAGCAGAAATAGATGCTTTCCTGGAACTCTCTTGCTTTATCAATGATCCAGCAGATGTTGGCCATTTGACCTCTGGTTCCTCTGCCTTTTCTAAAACCAGCTTGAACATCTGGAAGTTCATGGTTCACGTATTGCTGAAGCCTGGCTTGGAGAATTTTAAGCATCACTTTACTAGCTTGGGAGGTGAGTGCAATTGCGAGGTAGTTTGAGCATTCTTTGACATTGCCTTTCTTTGGGATTGGAATGAAAACTGACCTTTTCTAGTCCTGTGGCCACTCCTGAGTTTTCCAAATTTGCTGACATATTGAGTGCAGCACTTTCACAGCATCATCTTTTACGATTTGAAATAGCTCAACTGGAATTCCATCACCTCCACTAGCTTTGTTCATAGTGATGCTTCCAATGGCCCACTTGACTTCACATTCCAAGATGTCTGGCTCTGGATGAGTGATCACACCATTGTGATTATCTTGGTCATGAAGATCTTTTTTGTACAGTTCTTCTGTGTATTCTTGTCACCTCTTCTTAATATCTTCTACTTCTGTTAGGTCCCTACCATTTCTGCCCTTTATTGAGCCCATCTTTGCATACAGCATAATACCAGTCAAAATTTATGCATTTGTGTGTGTGTGTGTATTAAAAATAAATGTGAAAATTCAAAGAGTAAAGAGTAGCAGAGACAATCCTAAACTACCAGATATTATGCCTTATTTTATAGCTATACTAAGACTGTGTGGCATTGACATAATCAGATAAACTGCCCAGAAGTACCACAGAAAGACTACAGAATGATAAAAATTCATACTGTTTATGACAGAAGTGCCACTGAAATGTAATGAGGAAAAGTTCATATTTTCAGTTTATGATGTTGGATAAATTGGGTATTTCTATGGAAAAAAAGTGAAACTTCACATTTTTAGTAGATGATGCTGGGTCAGTTGAAAATCCAAATGGAAGAAAACTGAATTAAACTTTTTCTCACATCTCATGTCATATATAAAAATTAATTCCAGATGGAATGAAGATTCCAGGATGAACTGAAGATCTAAATGTGAAAGGTACATTAATAAAACTTCCCTCCAAAATTGAAGACTATTGTCATGGCTACAACAAAGGGGAGTAGGTTTATAAACTTGACCGTGAAAAATAAGCTGTATACCATATTTCATGATCTCATTTATATAGAGTTTCAAAAAATAAAAATAAAGCCAATCAGTCATGTTAGAAGTAACAATTGTGGTTACCTTGATGATTTAATTCATGCAAATGTGTACCAGGAGTCTTTTGGAATGTTGGTTATGTGTATAATACTAGTTATCTATTTATAATAGTATCAAAAAGAATCAGAAACCTATGAATAACTCAAAGATGTAGAAAAAAGCTCCTCTACAGATACTTACAATATAAAAATTACTGAGAGAAATGAAAATAATATATAAATAAAGAAGATATTTTCGTGAGCCAAAAGACATTATTGTAAACATGTACACTATATCTTAAAAAATAAAGTCAAAGTGATCAAAATCAAGGCTATTTCATTATATTTCAATATCAAAGTACACACGATATGATTCAACCAAAGGCACAATGAAAGAAATAAGACAAAATGAATTGAAATTATTCAAAAGGAAGGAAAAAAAGGGACAAGAAAATGTGTTGTAGCTGCCACATATTCCTATTTTTTTTTCACATTTAGGAGATGAGGATGTATGACTATCTAGATATGGTGCTAATACATTGCATTCCTCATGTCAAATTTCTCACCTTCTCAAATTGCATAAGTGCAGACATTTTGGACCCTTATACCTGTGACATAATGGGAAATGGCCTTACCATTCCTCAGTAATATTTGAGAGGTGAACTTGGTGTGGAAAGGATCACTGGCCTGATTTGCTCAATAGTAGAACTTATGGATAGTGACTATGGAGCTCTGTGAGATGCACATGTATACATACTGCGAGACTCATAATAAGGCACTTTACCAGCACATGAGATGCAGCATAAAGAAAGTTAGACTGAAAGTGCTATGTTATTCTACTGCCGCATTTACAATCAAAATCTATGGCTGAGCATAGCCTATGACAGGTCCATATGTAAAGAATTCATGAATGTGATATTACTTAAGCAAAATAAAAGACATTTTATTTATACAATAATTTAATAATTTATGTAATTCTGCACAATATGTTATGGAATTATTGAACAGAAGGTTTGGGAATCTTTTAAAATAAGTTAATTCAGCTTTAATTGTACATAGAATTGCCAATGACTTTCTAAATGCTCTTTTAACACCTCTAAAGATGTGAAATTCATTATTTTATGGGGCACTTTATTAAATTTTTATAGACTTCTATTAAGTTATTAGAAGACTCTTACACTAATCTAAAACCTGTTTTCCTGTAATTTATATTTATTGTTTTTAATTCTCCCCTGGGGTGCCACATAGAATAAAAGTTTAGTTCCAAATAAAGCCACATATATTTTTAACTGTTTGCAACATTTTTGGTCTTCTAGATAAATTCAAGTTGAAAAACAGTTGAGTACATGATAAACTATGCAATATATGGTCTTCAGTGAACATTTCTGAAACATATATTTTGATTTTTCATAAATTTGCAATTAATTTCTATCTAGACTTTAAGTTTGTCTTCTCCATCCAAAAATATGACATCATCATTAAGTCATTTGCCAAAGCCAGCTCTTGAATCCTCTCTTCCACTAACTCTGCACATCTAAGACATCTGCAAATGCTATAGGGTTATACTTAAATAGTCTGCCTGACTCCACTTTTGATGCCTACGGCTCATTCCTCACACAGAACTAGTAATCTTTCTAAATTATAAAATGATATTTGTAGTAGGCAGCCTGCTAAGTAAGATAACCCACAATGACCTCCAGCTCTTAATATCCATGCGATTGTGCCATTCCCTCCCCTGAGAGCTGGGTGGACATATTGGCATCTAATGAATAGACTATAGTAAGAGTAATAGGATGTCACTTCTGACCTTAGGTTACAGAAGGCTATGACTTCTATCTTGTTTCCTCTCCTCTGTCTCTTCTCAATTACACCATGTAACGAAGCAAGCTGCCATGCTGTGAATTGCCTTATGGAGAGGCCCATGGGAAAAGGAAGCAAGGGTAGCCTTCAGCCAATGGCCAGTAAGGAACTGAGGCCTTCAGTTCAACAGTCTACATGAAACTGAATTCTGCCAACAATCGCATAAGTGAGCTTGGAAATGGGTCTTTCCCCATTTGAGCCTCAAAATGTTTGTATTCCCAGCCAACACTTTGATTACAGCCTCATGAGAGACCATGAACTGAAGGTCCCGGGTAAACTCTGCCTGGATTCTGAAAACTATAGAAATTGTGGGGTGAAACATATTGTTTGAACCTCTAAATTTGGGGGTGCATGTTAGATAGAAATAGATAACCAACACATACTCCTATGTTAAAACCCTTCCATCATTTTCAATACAAAAATCCCTCTGGCCTACAATACAATCAACAGTGCTCTGCTTACTTTTTAATGCTGCCCTTTTGCTTCTCTGCTGTTGAAAGAGCTCTAACTTTTGAACTAAGTGAAACTCTTGTCGACTTGAGGCTTTTGTTCATGCTGATTCTCTCTGCTGGCACGTTCTCATGCCCTTACCTCTCATGGCTGACCTCATGTCATACTTTTGACTTTCTTGAACCTCTATCTAATAATAAAGTTCTTCCCTAACTCCTAATTAGATATCTTAACTCTCAGTTATGTTCAGAGCACTTTTGTAAATTCATATCATTTGAATTATTGGGCTGCTACTTAAAAAACAATCTACCTCTGTTATTAACCTTGTTAATGCCAGGATTCCAACCTGGAGCCCAGGGATTCCTGCTGTATCACACAACCAACCATGGTGAACTATCCTTGTTTGTAACATTCTATAAGTTAATGCATTTGTTATCAAAATCTCTTTGTAGTTCTACAGGGTACAATCTAAATTTTTACAAAGCTCAAGTAGTATTTAGAAGAAAGAAAATAAGGAATTACAACAAAGAACAAGTCAAAATAGATGTCATTATAGAATCTTAGTTCTGCTTATCTGCTGTTCTTAGTATATTTTTATTTTTATCCCTTCAGTTTTATATTGTGAAGACATAATTTAGGAATTAATTTTTGTAATGTGAAATGTACATCACAATTAAAATTTAAATGTGCTTCAAAAGATCGAGTTGGACTCTTGGCTGATAAAAGAATGCAGCATAATTTTCTCCTTTACCAGCCATTACATCCAGTCTGAAGGACACTTGAAATTATTTCAAATACTTTGCAATGGACTGTTTATTTCAAATATATAGTAAAAAAGAGTCATATATTAAAAAGAGAGTCATCTGGGATGAATGACTAGTGAGGAAAGAAAGATCAGCAGTGGTCATATTTCAGGATTATCTTACTACCTTTTCTTTAACATTTGCAAAGACTCCATAGACTGAATAAATATCATCCCTAAAACATTAAAAAGCTGAGAATTTGGATGGCTTTAATACAGCCACTCACAGAAATCCTTAAAAGTAGAGCCATGCACTGATCCTCATTTCAATGAAACTGTTTCTTAGCATTCAAGACGGGAGTCTATTACTTAGTTTTTACCATATTGGGTAACCAAAAACCCAGTACCACATTCAATGTGATTTATTAACATGATTCAGGCAATAAAATGAATTCATTCTCAGTAGGTCAATTTTATTTGGCCAGTTTATTAAATGGTTCCCCGATCTACAAAGAAGGACAGTCAGTCCTTTCTTCCCTTTGAAAATATCTAAGCTTCCTTTTCTTTTCCTTGTGCTGTTTGCCTCAGGGACATTTCATGCTTAATAGCCTTGGATTGATTTCTGTGCCCATTGGTGCTTCCATTTGCCATCTGTTAGCTGAAGCATTTATATATTTAGAAACACAGGAAAGAGCGAACATGAGAAATTGAAGAAGTTTGAATAGATAGCACAGAGCAACTATCAAACTCTTTGTATGAACCATTATTGATTCATAATATGCGGATAGTTGGAATAAGATATGAGATTTCAGGAGTACTGAACTGCTAGATACTAAAGTATTGAAGCAAAGGGAAAAATAGAGTTTTGGTGACATTGGTAGTAAAATTGTATAAAGAATGTTAATAAATACTGGTATGTTTAAAAGTAGAAGAAAACAACTTAACTCATAATCTTAAAACATTTTTTTTAACTTGTCAAAGATGCTATTGTTGGAGGAGGGGAAAAGCAAACTTTAAGCTTGAGCGAAAAAAACTGTAACCCTTTTCAGCATCTTGATCAGTTTATTGCAGCCTTGAGATCAAAGGAAACTCTTGAATGGGGTACACAAATTCACCTATACTAAGAAAAGGCAAGGAGGTTGACTTGGTTAAAATATTGTGATTTAATTGTGTAAATGTGTTTGTAATTTGTAAATTGTGTTAATTAATCGTTTTTAAAAGAGGATGAGAACAAGCATCTTAAAATAGTATGAAAATTTCTTCTCTCCAAGAGAATAACTTGTAGAATATTTTGCTGCATAAATTGCTCTCCAAGCTTTTAACACACACACACATTTAAACAACCAATGAAAAGCGTTACTCATTTGTTTATGTGTCTGGATTTCTTGGTGTTCTCTCTCCCTTCTCCTCCTCTCACTGCTTCGTGTGTTGTGCCTTATTTTCTGCATTTCCCCTTTGGTCCTCCTGCGACTCTCTGTATCGCCTTACGGTGGAGCCTGGCCAATGTCAACTATCGTTCCCATGATGTTTACTACCTCAATTAAATCAGGCTGCAACTGGAATGTGCTTCCAAGATTTCCCTTCCCACAGCAGTTGCTGCTCCCACAAAGGATACATTTGCCAAACATGTTAACATTTGGAAAATCTGTGGCAGTTGCAGTTTATGGTTCACAGTCAAAGGCCTGACATCAGCAAATGCATGAGGCAATGAAGAGGAAGGAACTCAGGACATTAAAAACAATAGCCAACCCGCCCGTGTGTCCCCTATGGAGATTCAGGAAAGATGTTCCTTCTTGAGGATTGATCTTCATAAGAGAAGGATCATAACAGAATTATGAGAATTTAGAACCATAGGAACCTTTGAGATAAAATAATTTATGTGCCCAATATCCTAGAATGGCAGACCAGATAACCAGGACAAAAAAACCCCAAACTTGATGACTTTTAATTACCTGCAATCTGTATATAGATAGAGTTTAAAACTTGAATTAGATTTTTTTTAACTAGGCCACTATAAACACAATCTGGAAAATTATATGTGGTGTGTGTGTCTATGTGTTTATACACATGAATATTTTTGATAGTATTGATTTTAAAAACCCCTTTTAATCAACCTGTACAACAGAATCAGGATTGTTTTATATTGGATTGTAAGCCTGATTCTATGTAATAATAAACAGGTAATTCATTTAATAAAATTTATATGACTATATAAAATAGCTGTAACTAGTATTTGAACTAAATTAATGCCATGTAGTTATTTAACAATATATTTATGGATTTCAGGCTTGCACTTTGCTGAAATGTTTTTAAGTCAACAAATATCCCCACTCCAGTCTCAAACATTCTTTCATGTCTTTGGAAAACTAGCAGGTCTATATTGCCCTAGTAGAGTAGTTGAATTGATGTATAGGTAAGAGATTTGAATTAAGAAAAAGAATTGGGTTCATCTTTTACCACTAACTAGATATATAACCTTTGGCAAGCCCATTTTCCTCCCTGGACTTCATTTGAAAAATGATGGGATTAGACCAGTTATCTTTTTTTTTTTCTTTTTTTTCCCATTTATTTTTTTATTAGTTGGAGGCTAATTACTTTACAATATTGTAGTGGGTTTTGTCATACATTGACATGAATCAGCCATAGATTTACATGTATTCCCCATCCCGATCCCCCCTCCCACCTCCCTCTCCACCCTATCCCTCTAGTCTTCCCGGTACACCAGGCCCGAGCACTTGTCCCAAGCATCCAACCTGGGCTGGTGATCTGTTTCACCCTAGATGATATACATGTTTCGATGCTGTTCTCTCAGAACATCCCACCCTCGCCTTCTCCCATTGAGTCCAAAAGTTTGTTCTGTACATCTGTGTCTTTTTTTCTGTTTTGCATATAGGGTTATCATTACCATCTTTCTAAATCCCATATATATGCGTTAGTATACTGTATTGATGTTTATCTTTCTGGCTTACTTCACTGTGTATAATAGGCTCCAGTTTCATCCATCTCATTAGAACTGATTCAAATGTATTCTTTTTAATGGCTGAGTAATATTCCATGGTGTATATGTACCACAGCTTCCTTATCCATTCGTCTGTTGATGGGCATCTAGGTTGCTTCCATGTCCTAGCTATTATAAACAGTGCTGCGATGAACATTGGGGTGCATGTGTCTCTTTCAGATCTGGTTTCCTCGGTGTGTATGCCCAGAAGTGGGATTGCTGGGTCATATGGCAGTTCTATTTCCAGTTTTTTAAGAAATCTCCACACTGTTCTCCATAGCGGCTGTACTAGTTTGCATTCCCACCAACAGTGTAAGAGGGTTCCCTTTTCTCCACACCCTCTCCAGCATTTATTGCTTGTAGACTTTTCAATAGCAGCCATCCTGACTGGTGTGTAATGGTACCTCATTGTGGTTTTGATTTGCATCTCTCTGATAATGAGTGATGTTGAGCATCTTTTCATGTGTTTGTTAGCCATCAGTATGTCTTCTTTGGAGAAACGTCTGTTTAGTTCTTTGGCCCATTTTTTGATTGGGTCATTTATTTTTCTGGAATTGAGCTGCAGGAGCTGCTTGTATATTTTTGAGATTAATCCTTTGTCTGTTTCTTCATTTGCTATTATTTTCTCCTAATCTGAGGGCTGTCTTTTCACCTTGCTTATAGTTTCCTTTGTTGTGCAAAAGCTTTTAAGTTTAATTAGGTCCCATTTGTTTATTTTTGCTTTTATTTCTAATATTCTGGGAGGTGGGTCGTAGAGGATCCTGCTGAGATTTATGTCAGAGAGTGTTTTGCCTATATTCTCCTCTAGAAGTTTTATAGTTTCTGGTAGACCAGTTATCTTTATGTTAGTTCAAGCTCTAAGAACCATTATGAACTCAAAATTTAAATCAAGGAAAGGAGGTGAAACATCAGTCATGCAATAAATGTTGTTTGTGTTGGAGTGCAGTTAAAGTGATCATCAAAATTTGCAGGAAGTATTTACTCCCTGAAATAAAAGCATTTTTTCTCTCAAAAAACATCTCCATGGGGGTCAGATGTGGAAAGAAATCTATTTAGCTTTCTATAAAGAACATGACTTTATTCAAGTCTCAGGTTTTCAAAGACATGCATACTTCATAAGTTTACATGAGACAGAATATTGAATCTGAATATAAATTAGGATTCTATTTTCTATTCAGAAATTAGCAATTTAACTCTCCATCTTTTTTTTGATTTATGATTTTTATGGCCCCAATAAAAACTTTAGAAACTCTCTAAAGAACAGTTAACTTTCATTTGCTTTCGAGATTTTTCTAAGATGATTGATAAATATCTTTATTGGTTGCTCAGATGGTAAAGAATCTCCCTGCAATGAGGGACACCTGGGTTCAATCCCTGGGCCAGGAAGATCCCCTGGAGAAGGAAATGGCTACATACTGAAATATTCTTGCTTGGAGAATTCCATGAACAGAGGAGCCTAGAGGGCTACAGTCCATGGAGTGGCAAAGAGTCTGACATGATTGAGTGACTAACACTTAAACAATTCAAAATATATGTCTTTTTTGATCACTTAGGTGGTCTTATTATTGTTAAGGTTATGCCTCTCCAGTCTTCTCTCGTCACTGTTCTCCCTGCTGAGTATCGTTCCTAGTGCTGGGTATACTCCATGTTAGACTATGTCTCACATTCTTTAATACATATGTACTCTGCTAAGTTGCTTCTGCTACTGCTGCTGCCCAGTCACTTCAGTCGTGTCCAACTCTGTGCAATGCTATGGACTGCAGCCTACCAGGTTCTTCTGTCCATGGGATTCTTTAGGCAAGAATACTGGATTGGGTTGCCATTTCCTTCTCCCCTAAGTTGCTTCAGTCATGTCCAACTCTTTGTGACCCTATGAACTATAGCCCATCAGTTTCCTCTGTCCATGGGATTCTCCAGGCAAGAATACTGAAGTGGGTTGCTGTGCCCTTCTCCAGGGACTCTTCCCAACCCAGGAATTGAACCCATGTCTTATGGTTTTTCCAGTGGTCATATATGGATGTGAGAGTTGGACTATAAAGAAAGCTGAGTGCAGAAGAAATGATGCTTTTTAACTGTGGTGTTGGAGAAGACTCTTGAGAGTCCCTTGGATTGCAAGGAGATCCAACCAGCCCATCCTACAAGAGATCAGTCCTGACTGATGTTGCAGCTGAAACTCCAATCCTTTGGCCACCGGATGCAAAGAGCTGGCTCATTTGAAAAGACCCTGATGCTGGGAAAGATTGGGGGCAGGAGGAGAAGGGGACAACAGAGAATGAGATGGTTGGATGGCATCACCGACTCAATGGACACGGGTTTGGGTGAACTCTGGGAGTTGGTGACAGACAGGGAGGCCTGGCATGCTGCGGTTCATGGGGTCGCAAAGAGTTAGACATAATTGAGTGACTGAACTGAATTCATATATGTAGAATATAGAAAAAATGATGCAGATGAGCAAGAACAGAGATGCAGTTTGTTCAGAATGGACATGTGAACATGAGGGGTAGGGGAGTTGGGATGAATGGGGAGAATGGGATTGACATATATATACTACTATGTGTAAAACAGATGGCCAGTGGGAAATTTGGAGAAGGCAATGGCACCCCACTCCAGTCCTCTTGCCTGGAAAATCCCATGGACGGAGGAGCCTGGTAGACTGCAGTCCATGGGGTCGTGCGGAGTCAGACACGACTGAAGTGACTTAGCAGCAGCAGCAGTGGGAAATTGCTATATAGTGCAAAGAGTTCAGCTTGGTGCTCTGTGATGACCTGGAGAGGTGGGATATGAGCCCAAGAGGGAGGGGATATATGTTTACCTATGGCTGATTCACTTCATTGTACAGCTGAAACTAACACAATATTAGAACACAACTATACCTCCATAAGGACTTCCCTGGTGGCTCAGGTGGTAAAGAATCCACCTGCAATGTGGGAGACTTGGGTTCAGTCCCTGGGTTGGGAAGATCCCCTGGAGGAGGGCATGGCAACCCACACCAGTATTCTTGCCTGGAGAATCCTTATGGACAGAGGAGCCTGACAGGCTGCAGTCCATGGGATCTCAAAGAGTCACACACGACCGAGCAACTAAGCCCATACCCCAACTGAAAAAAAAAAAAAAAAAAAAGATTTAAACAATCTGTACTTTTTTCAATCAAAATGTGCTTTGTGTCAAACATCTAATTGTTCTCTAGAGTTTATAACTAAACTAAATTTGAATGCTATGAGAAAAAAGAGCATCTCTGCTGCAAACTTGATTCTTATTCCACTGATGAGGTCATTTTCAAATCCTCCATCCAGCCATTTCTTCTGATATTGTCCTCCATGTTCCTTTTAATATGTTTATGTGCTATTCCTTGAGTTTTCATGAAGGTACTACTTTCTAATTTGAAAAGTGACTTTCATAAACCTACTTTGTCCTCTAAACACACACATCTACTCTCAACCCCCATCACAATTATATCATAATTTGAAAATTTCAAAATTGACAGTTATAATGTATGCTTACATAAATTTGCTTTTCAGGTGAGTTATGGTTATATTTTCTTTCTTTAGTATATTTTCTTTAATTTTCTTCATTTTTAAACTTTGGTCTTGAAGGTGATTGCCAGTAATGTAGTCCCTTTTACTAAAAGTCCAAATCTCCAAATAATGTGCTCAAAAATATCCAAGAGTCTTTTTTCAACACAAACTTTTTATTTAATGATTAATCTTCTGGAACCTACTGCCTTCCTACTCCAACCTGTGTGGTCTGCACTTGGGCCTACTGGCCAGTTGTCATTTGGGGTTTGCCTTCACATAGTCTTTCATGCTGCCCCTCTCCTTTATTTTCTTTATTGGATCTTCTGCTTCCTGATTCTAAGTCTTTCTCTTCTAAGTTTCCTTCCTTGAAGAGTGGAATATATACTCTTAGACTTGTGAAAAGTGTGCATAGGGAAGGGAGTTCATTTTTTTTTTTTTTTTTTGTGATCTTTTTTCAAAATTGTCTTTGTTGTACCTCCATTCTTTCTCTTAGAGAATCTCTGTCTCTTTTTATTTTAATTTTATTGGAGTACTATTGATTTACAATGTTGTGTTAGTTCAGGTGTACGATAAAGTGATTCAGTTATACATACACATATATTTATTCTTTTTTAGATTCTTTTCTCATATAGGTTATCAGAGAATATTGAGTAGAGTTTCTTGTGTTATACGCTACGTCATTGTTGGTTATTTATCAAAATAGGTAAGTTCTAAATAAATCACTCATTTTGGAGAACAAGTGGAGGTCAACTAGAAGCAGCATCATGCAAATGATTTGTGCATTTTACAGAAGGTCTGTGGTATCATCTCGGGCATTTAATTTTGCAAAGCTTCAGTTTCTTCATCATACTTCATCTTGCTTCTTCATCTCTTCATCACACTCATTTTCTCTCATGTGTCCACACATAATCACATCAAACACTGTATCATCATCCGCTTTCACTCTCCAGTGATCATACGGAGTTACTGGCATATTCACTGGTCTACCAACTGTTAAAAGCCACGTTTCTGATAATTATTCTCAGTTCTGATTGCTATTAGATCCATTCTTTATTGAGTTAAATTGGCTAAATAATTCTAATAACAAATAATTTTCTCTTAAAGTTTATCTGTAACTCTTCAGAGGTTTATTTCTGCTATCATATTTTTAATTTCCAGAACTATTTGTTGTTGTTGTGTAATGTTTCCATTATTTTTATGGCCTCCTCTTCTTATTCTAAGGATCTTTCTGTGGAACTCCACGACTTTTTTCATGAAAGTTCTTTTATGCTCCATGAATTGTTTCAGTTTCTAAAAAAATTTAAACAAATACTTAAGAGTGAGGATGCCACAATATTTTTGTAAACTGTACCCACTGATGAATTTCCCTATTGAAAAGTCTGAATTGCCTATTTTCTTAGGTGATGTATTGCTCAGGAAAGGAATTGTCTCGTTTCCTTGCTTCAAGTTATAACCCAGGTTGCTCATTTGGGGAGCTATTTGTAAAGAGATCTAGTGTTGTCTTATCTTTCAATCTTCGAAAGAATAGCAAGCAGAGATAAGAAAGCCTTCCTCAGTGATCAATGCAAAGAAATAGAGAGAGAAAAAAAAAAAAAAAAAAAAAGAATGGGAAAGAATAGAGATCTCTTCAAGAAAATTAGAGATACCAAGGGAACATTTCAAGCAAAGATGGGCTCAATAAAGGACAGAAATGGTATGGACCTGACAGAAGCAGAAGATATTAAGAAAAGGGGGCAAGATCACACAGAAGAGCTATACAAAAAGATTTTATTGACCCAGATAATCACGATGGTGTGATCACTCACCTAGAGCCAACATCCGGGAATGTGAAATCAAGTGGGCCTTAGGAAACATCACTATGAACAAAGCTAGTGGAGATGATGGAATTCCAGCTGAACAATTTCAAATCATAAGAGATGATGCTGTGAAAGTGCTGCACTCCATATGCCAGCAAATTTGGAATACTCAGCAGTGGCCATAGGACTGGAAAATGTCAGTTTTCACTCCAATACCTAAGGAAGGCAGTGCCAAAGAATGCTCAAACTACCACACAATTGCACTCATCTCACACATTAACAAAGTAATGATCAAAATTCTCCAAGCCAGGCTTCAACAGTGTGTGAACTGAGAACTTCCAGATGTTCAAGCTGGATTTAGAAAAGGCAGAGGAGCCAGAGATCAAACTGCCAACATCCAATGAATCATAGAAATAGCAAGAGAGTTCCAGAAAAACATCATCTACTTCTGCTTTATTGACTATGCCAAAGCCTTTGTATGGATCACAACAAACTGTGGAAAATTCTTAAAGAGATGGAAATACCAGACCATCTTACCCACCTCCTGAGAAATGTCTATGCAGGTCAAGAATCAACACTTTGAACTCGCCATGGAACAACAGACTGGTTCCAAATTGGGAAAGGAGTATGCCAAGGCTGTGTATTGTCACCCTGCTTATTTAACTTTTATGCAGAGTACATCATGCCAAATGCCAGGCTGGATGAAATACAAGCTGGAATCAAGATTGCCAGGAGAAATATCAACAAACTCAGACGTGCAGATGACACCACCCTTATGGCAGAAAGTGGAGAGGAACAGAAGAGCCTCTTGAAGAAAGTGAAAGAGGAGAGTGAAAAAGCTGCCTTAAAACTCAACATTCAAAAAAACTAAGGTCATGGCATTTGGTCCCATCAGTTCATGGCAAATAGATGAGGAAACAATGGAAACAGGGAGAGACTTTAAATTCTTGGGCTCGAAAATCACTGCAGATGGTGACTGAAGCCATGAAATTAAAAGAAGCTTGCTCCTTGGAAGAAAAGCTGTGATCAACCTAGACAGCATATTAAAAAAACAGAGATGTTACTTTGCTGACAAAGGTCTGTCTAGTCAAAGCTGTGGTTTTTCCAGTAATCATATGTGGATGTGAGAGTTGGACCATAAAGAAAGGTGAATGCCGAAGAATTGACGCTTTTGAACAATAATGTTGCAGAAGACTCTTGAGAGTCCCTTGGAAGGCGAGGAAATCAAACCAATCAATTCTAAAGGAAATCAGTTCTGAATATTCATTGGAAGGACAGATGCTGAAGCTGAAGCTCCAGTACTTTGGCCATCTGATGCGAAGAGGTGACTCGTTTGAAAAGACCCTGATGCTGGGTAAGACTGAAGGCAGGACGAGAAGGGGATGACAGAGGATGAATTGGTTGGATGGCGTCACAGACTAGATGGACATGAGTTTGAGCAAGCTCCAGAAACTGGTGAAGGACAGGGAAGCCTGGCGTGCTGCAGAGAACCCAGGGAAGCCTGGGTTGCAAAGAGTCAGACGCAACTGAGTGACTGAACTATCTTTCAACGTGCAGACTTAATTTTATCTAATGGCTTTCAGCATGTTATCCTATCTTCAATTACGACTAGTTGTCATGAGTGCCAAATCTCTCTGATATTCTTCAATACAAATGCATAATCTTTGACAGGGCTGGGGAATGTCAAATTATTAGAACCCAATGGTTTCAGGGGCTAGTGGGTGGTGGAAATGGGGATATTTTGGTCAAAAGGGGTAAAGTTTTAACTATAAGATATACTCTGGGCCTCTAATGTATAGCATAGTGAATATGGTTGTATTACATATTTTAAATTTGCTAAAAGAATAGGTCTTAAGTATTCTTACCCCTCACACACACATGTGCAAGAAAGTGACTATGTGGAGTGATGAATGTGTTAATTAACTTGATTGTGTCGATAATTTCACCAGGTATACTAAATCATCATGTTGCATACACTAAAGATACATCACTTTTATTAATAAATTATACCTCAGTAAAGCTGGAAAAGCACTTAAAAAAATATTGCTCATTCATCCTTCATCATCAGTGAGGTTACCATTTTCATTCAGAGTCTCTGACTCCACTATCTAGAGCATTTCTGGTTGTGGTAGGAAAAAAGCAAATGTCTACTGGATCTTGTTTTATGTGTCACTTCCATCCATGTACACTGACCACTACTTGTTATATGACTGCTTCTGTCTTTAAAGTGGCAGACTAATGATCCCCTTCCTCCTACCTAAAAATAGGTGTAAACCTGACATCAGTGGTCACTTGTCATGCCTAGGGTCTAGCGGATTTCTCTTAACCAGAGTTCAGAATATACTGCCATACATAAGGCAAGCACTTCTTGTGTACATTGGCCTCAAAATCCAATCTAAAAATCCCGAAGACCATCCTCAAGCAATGCACTATGTTTACCTGTCATTGTGGGATAGAAACTAGAAGCCACACTGAGAAAGGGATGCTGGGAAAAGTAGTCTCAATCCTCTTTTCTGTGATCCATGGGAGATGGAGCAGATGGAGACTAAAGCCTTTTTGTCCATAGACAATCTGAGAACATTCAAGAAAGCTAGGTAACTCCTTTAAGGTTCAAACAGCAAATGCAAACCAGTCCTTTATGGATCAATGTCCTGTGACTTTGAATTCAATATGATTTTTATCATGATGGTCTAGCCCAGACTTTACACAATTATAATTTGTGTCTGCAAACAGTGACGGAGTTTATTTTCTTGGGCTCCAAAATCACTGCCAATGGTGACTGCAGCCATGAAATTAAAAAACACTTGTTCCTTGAAAGAAAACCCATGACAAACCTAGACAGCATATTAAAAAACAGAGACATTACTTTGTCAAAAAATTCTGTATAGTCATAGCTATAGTTTTTCCAGTAGTCATGTATGGATGTGAGAGTTGGACTATAAAGAAAGCTGAGCACCAAATAACTGATGCTTTTTAACTTTGGTGTTTGAGAAGACTCTTGGGAGTCCCTTGGACTGCAAGGAAATCAAACCAGTCAATCCTAAAGGGAATCAACCCTGAATATTCATTGGAAGGACTGATGCTGAAGCTGAAGCTCTAATAATTTGGCCACCTAATGCGAAGAGTTGACTCATTAGAAAAGACCCTGATGCTGGAAAAGACTGAAGGCAGTAGGAGAAGGGGATGGCAGAGGATGACAGAGACTCTTGGATGGCATCACTGACTCAATGGACAAGAGATTAAGCAAGCACTGGGAGATGGTGAAGGACAGGGAAGCCTGGCGTGCTGCAGTCCATGGAGTCACAAAGAATTGGACACAACTGAGTGACTGAACAACAATGACAATCCTGCCTTTTAAGAATTTGCCAACAAAGGTCCGTCTAGTTAAAGCTGTGGTTTTTCCAGTAGTCATGTATGGATGTGAGAGTTGGACTATAAAGAAAGCTGAGCACAGGAGAATTGATGCTTTTGAACTGTGGTGTTGGAGAAGACTCTCAAGAGCCCCTTGGACTGCAAGGAGATCCAACCAGTCCATCCTAAAGGAGATTAGTCCTGAACATTCAGTGGAAGGACTGATGCTGAAGCTGCAATACTTTGGCCACATGATGTAAAGAGCTGACTCATTAGAAAAGACCCTGATGCTGGGAAAGATTGAGGGCAGGAGGCAGAAGGGACGACAGAGGATGAGATGGTTGGATGGCATCACTGACTCAATGGACATGAGTTTGAGTAAACTCCAGGAGTTGGTGATGGACAGAGAAGCCTGGCGTGCTGCAGTCCATGGGGTTGCAAAGAGTCAGACATGACTGAGCGACCGAACTGAACTGAACTTAACATATTTTGGCTTGGAGGAAATCACAGCAGGACAGAGCTATGGCCCTAATCCTAAAGGACTGAGAGGATGCACAAGGAGGACTTGGGAGTAAACAGGTAAAAAGCAGACAGACGTGAGGTTCTTGCAATCTTTCAAGAAATGAGAGGGCTTGAAGAATGAGAAAATTCTGTCAGGGATGGAAATGGAAATGAATAATTCAGTTGGGAACTGAGTGTCTGAGGAAGTTATGGGCCTATGAGAGAGAGTCTGTCTGAGGAAGGAATGTTGTTGGTGAAAGGATAGATCTTGAGGAGGGGGAAAGAGGTGAGATTAAGGGAGAGGCTTGGAGCTGGAAGTTAAGTTACCATGCAAAATGGTTCCAAGAAAGTTAGCTAAGTGGGAGTGAAGGGTGTGCATTGTATGAGTCTTAGGTTGGTTGTAGGAGAGGGAGGCAAAAGGTGATGCTCAGGTGAAAGATAAGGGAAGGCTTTGTGACTGGGATGGGGCAATGGAGACCAAGGATGCTGACAGGGCCTGGAGAGAAAGTCATGCATCATATGAAAGGAGTCATGTGTTGTAAGACTCCACTGATGCAGACATGTCTGCTTTCCTGAGATAGGACTTTGAATGAACCATCTTCTGTTAGAACTGGGCAAAGGAAATTGGCAAGAATACCATGCTTCCTCTTTAATTTTTTTCTTAATGCTCCATGGTTCTCTTCCAAATCTACTCCAGGCAAGGCAATAAACAGTGGAGAGAGAATGTCTTTTGATATGTATTAATTTAATAACATGTGCTTCCTGATACGAAAGAAAAAATCCTTTAACATTTTTGTGGTTGCAGTAAATATGTGGGAAAAGTATTGAGGAGGTTCTAAATTGCCCATAGTTTTTACTTTTGTTAGATTTTACTACACAATTTAAACTGATGAAAATAAGAGCTTAATCAGTGAAGTGTAAATACGAAGATTAGTCAATCTATTTGATGCAAAATATTTTCAGGGTTTTTCTAGTAAGTAAATGGTAAAGAAATCCATTGCATTTTAAATTAGAGAAACTTGCTATTGATAGCATCCCTTTTTCCTGGGAGGGGGCAGGGAGGGATAAGAGGATTTTTTCTTCTCTCTCTCTCTTTTTTTTTTTTTTTTTCAAGAAGAAAGTTTGAAATTAGTACTAACATCTGTGGTAAAACAGTTTACAAGCTTGCTTAGCTTTATGAAGTTTTTAAATACCTAAGCCTTGGGATCCAGTGCTTTAAGACATCTTGTTTTACCTGAAAGGCACCTCCTTTGTTTGAAAGCTTGTCCTTTTAACAAAGGAAAATCACTGGCTGGTAGTCTAATCTTTGAGAAATAACTTGGATTTTCTGGCAGCTAAAAAGAAAAAAAAAGCAGTATTGGAAAGAAATTAGACTGGAAACAAAGCTTGAGAGGAAGGGGAAAGGAACTCCTTGAAAATAATTACTACTCAGGCTGTTTCATCTATTAAAATGCTTGGTCCTGGGTGAAAGAACTTGAGCATTGTGGCCTCCTGTCACCAGCTGCAACTAGGGACCAGTCCAGAGTTCACTAGGTGACTCAACAAAAGGTAATTTTTTTATGTAAGATATTCCTGCTCTTTTAATGATGAAAGAATGAGTTTCTTTGCCCTCTCTCCCACACCGCTATATTTTGGAAGAAAGAATGACAATACAACAAACATATTTTTGATAGCTCTAGAATAAAGCATGCTGCATTTTTATGTTGAATATAACCGTGATGCTAAGAATCAGATTGGACTGTGTGATCTTTGCTATTATCATACTGTGTCATATTTGTTGTTGTTGCTATTGTTGTTCAGTCACTAAGTCATGTTCAACTCTTTGAGACCCCATGGACTGTAGCATGTCAGACTTCCCCATCCTTTATTATTTCCCAGAGTTTGCTCAAATTCATGTCCATTGAGTCGGTGATGCTATCTAACAACCTCATCCTCTGCCACTCTCTTCTCCTTTTGCCTTCAATCCTTCCCAACATCAGAGTCTTTTCCAACGAGTCAGTTCTTCATCATGCTGGTAAACTCTAAAAGCCAGATGTATCAGGAAGTGACATGGAAGGGACCTATACAGCTGAGCTTTTAGATATTTCCAAATTCTTTTCAGCAGAGGTTTGGATTTTCCAATCGGTCAATTTTTAATCTATCAAAAATATAATTCTTAAACCACATTTTTCTGTAGTTTCCTTTGAAGTAGCATATTAGTCCTCTTAGTCTAACAGAATTACACAGAGTGAATGGTTTAAACAATTTATTTTCTCACAGTACTGGAGGCTAGAAATCAAAGATCAAGTTCTGTGGATTCAGTTTCTTATGAGAACTCCCTTCCTGGCTTGCACATGGCTGCCAACTTGTTTCATCCTCATGTTCCCTTTCATTGTGTCTGAGTGTGGAGAGAGAGAGTGAGAGAGCAAGAGACTGTTTTGCTTCTCATAAGGTCACTAGTCCTATTGGATTAGGGCCTTACCCATATGACTTTGTTTAATCTTCATTCCTTCCTAAAGACCCAATCTCCAAATACAATCACATCAGGGGTTAGGACTTCAGTATATGAATGATGGGAGGCACAATTCACAATTCAGTTCACAGAAACTCCATATATATAAGGAATATATATGGAATACATGCATTATAGGTTCTTGTCAATGTGGGAAACATGAAAGATGATCAGTTTCTTAACAACAACGTATTATTATAAAAATTTGAAAATAACTCTTAAATGAGCACTTAATCTTGCATTTTGTAGTCATTACTAAGTTTGAGATATGCAACAGCTTCCATCTGGGTTACACTTAACATTCTTTCGGTAGACTTCCAGGTCAAATATTTCGTGTGATAGGGAACCTGTCACTAAGCCTCGGCTGAGGAAACTGGCTCGTGGCATAGTGGACAGGCTGCAAACGCACTGTGAAATGAGCAGATCGGGGAGAAGTCCCCATGCTTTCCCTGTGGGAGGCTGAATTAGCATTTTGGAATAAGGGACCCTCTCTCTGAAATGAGAGCTGTTTTTGCATGAAACCCTAAAGTTCCTCTTGGCATTCAAGGTCTGTGTTTCTATGGAGCATGAGGAAAATGAAGAGATTTGCTGTCAGCCACATAGCATATTAATAAAAGTTGTGGGTTCAGGACCCCGTTTTCCTGACTTGCAGTTGATGGAGATTTCCAGAAATATTAAAGGTCTAGTGTCAAGTGCCTTATCCTAATTCTCTTGACAGCTTTGGAGGCTTATGTTTTACTTAGTTCAGTGGTAAAAAAACACAGAAAGAACATCTCCTTTTCAGGTTTAATAGGAGAAAATACCTGCTTTATGTCCTATAGAGAGAGTTGTGATTTCCTTAGGAAAAAAAGAGAAAAAAAAATGATGACTGCAGATGTTTAAGAGGATGGCTATAAATTCAGTGAGCTATAAACAAGAATTGTGACTGGAATAAAACCCAATGCCCTTATAGGGAAACCCAGACATGCAAAGATTTGTACATGCGCCTTGCGTTAGGGTTTGGTTTTTTAAAGAAGCTTGTGGTGGTACTAAGGGTTTGCCTGTAAAATGAGACATGAATGATGTCTGGCAGAACTGAAGCACAAAGAAGGATCTGAGAGCTCTTGTGTTTACACTTGTACAATGACTGTTGTAAGCAGATCTTCTAAACAAGACTGAGCAATTTAGAAGGATTAAGAGATCTGAACTTAGCAGAGTATGTGTTACAATTTTCCTCCTGTCTAAAACTTCATGAAATTAAGCTCCCGGTGCTGATAAACCTAGCACAAAGGGATTTTGAAAGCTCCTTTTAAGGAATTACTGTCTATGGGATCTCGTTGCTGGTCACTTGAGTTTGTAACGTGGCTTCTTTTGTTCCCTGAGGCTAATTTGTTTTGGTTATTTTCTATGTAGTAGCAAACTGGTTCAATGAAAAAGCTTCCTAAGGCTAAGCAAGAAGGCACATAGATTTTTCAGTCTCATTCCAAGGAGAATTGCTTACATATATTCAGAGTATAATGGAAAATGTCCTTCAGTTCCTAAGTCATCCTTGTTTTGTCTCCATTCCAAGATAAATTTAGTTTGAGGGGAATTGCAATACAATGCTCAGTCACTTGATTTATGTTAGAATAGAAGGAAAACTCAAACCCTGGAGTCTTTTTCTTATCCTGTCTTGGGAGTTCACTTCTGAAATCACATCATGATTAGTACTATGGCTACTGCATTAAACTAACACGTTCAGATTCTCACATTGGCCCCTTGTTGGGGGAGATTTCAGCTGTATGGGAAGGGCACGTATGTTTCAATACGTTAAATTAGAAGTACCCGAGAGAAAAGTCATAAGTTCAAGATTAAGATATATATCCAGACAGTTATATCACTGACTACTTCACATTAAGTAAGAATGCTGCTCAAAACATTACTCTATATGAAGAGATAAGACAGATCAGTAGACTTCTTCTGACAGGAAATTTTACATATAGTTATATATCTAAAATACATATTATATGTCAACATTGTTCTATTCATAGAATGCATCTGATACATGAACAAATATTAATTTTATAAAATATTAATCATAAAATTGCATTAACCTTATGACTTTTATATGCATCTTATTCAATGAAGTGTTTTTTTGAGCAATTTTTGTGAATTCAGCACTCTTGTTGGTACTGCTGAAGATACATGAAAAGAATAAGACAACCTCCTAAGTGTTCAGAGACCTTTGTGAAAGTTCTTCCTTACTGCACTTCCTAAAATGGATGCTTAGCTTTTAGAATCCAGGTAGTAAAGTTACCTCATTCTAGCAAAACTTCTGGGACTAGATTTCCCAGTCTTTTGTGGAAAACCAACCTTTTCCTTTTTTCAGTGAAAACACAAACCCCATTCCCTATGTATACAGAGACTTTTAGGAGATGTATACCTTGTTTTGGTTTGAGGAGAAAGAAAACCCAATCTTAATAAAAGTAAATTTTGTGAACTGTAAACTAGCATCAGTATTTTGTATCAGTTTTAAGTCTAAAGAAAGAGTGTTCTGAGATGACACTCTGAGGACTCATGGTCAACCACAAAGTTGACTCTACCTTTGTTGGGATGTGAAAGAACTGGAAGTTATCCCTGCCAGTCAGGATGTGTGGAGTGAGCCCTTGGACTTCCCATCCCACTCCTGCTAGGAGAGTGATCCCACAAACATAATTCCAAATAATTTTAAATTGTTCATACACTGCAATTTTCTTCCATATTTAAGGTAAGACATATGATTTTGTCAAAGAAATATATGTGCCTCACAATCACCATGTCTCTCTTCTTTCTCAGGAAAATATTTCAATGAGAAAATGGGTTGGCTGGAGTTTTGGTTAGAAAGAGCAGGGAATATGGAAACAATATAATTTTTTTTTCTAGAAACCACACTTTGATATTAAAAAAAAAAAAAAAAAAGAAATATCCAGTTGGTAGATCAGGATTTAGCAGAAAATCTTGGAGCTGTGTTTGTTAGTTCTGTAAGACAGATATGGCCTTGGTTTCCCTCTGATAAGTCCCAATTCCCCACCTCCATCAGGCTGATCATCCTGCAGTTTGTCAGTATTTCCAGAAGATGAAAAATGCAGATTTGTGTCATCAATGATTTCAGCATGTTCCATATCTCCGTGTGCTTCCAGTTATCTCCAGAATTTGATTAAATGACTCCAAAAAGCTGTACACAACTTTAAGTTAAATCCCAAGATATGGTATTATTAGAGTGATGCATTTAATGAATATGTATTCATATGAATGAATAATACTGTTTTATGAAGTCTAGTGTTAGATTTTTAGTTTTTGCCTAATATACTTGAATTAATTTTTACATAATAATAACGTAACAAGTATAACTCTCATTGAGTAAATTGCTCTATTTTATTTTTTTTATTTTTAGTGGTTTACCTTTAAAATGATGAGATTTGCTCATTTGTTTAGATTACTTTATGCATTTGTAATCACAAAAGAAAATAATCTCCATTCATTTGGCAAGCGTTTATGTCTGTTTTCTAAAGGTTATGCTTTATCAAATTAATACATATGCATAAGCCATTCCACAATGTAGAGGGCTATGAGTCATAGCACCAGCCTCCTTCCTCCCTACACCAATTGGAAATTTCTTTTCCCATGTGGTCTTGATCTCTATACATCTTTCGCTTGGTCTCTCCACTTTATCCCAACAAAATCTCCTGGGTTTCCAGTAAGAATGATGATGATTTAGTTCAAAAACCTTGTGTGTTTCTTCCTCCAGATATTGAGAGCTGTATTATTATTATTTTGTCTTTCTCAAGTGGTTAGCTTTGTACTCTCATGTCTCCAGTTTTTGTTTCTGTTTTATTTGGAGTATAGCTGCTTCACAATGCTGTGTTAGTTTCCATATATGGCAAAGTATATCAGCTATACGTATACATGTATCCTTCCCCCACCCCGGAATCCCCTCCCACCCATTCCCCCATCCCCCTCTAGGTCATCACAGAGGACCGAGCTGAGATCCCTGTGTGGTACAGCAGGTTCCCACTAGCTATCTATTTTACACATGCTGGTGCATGCATGTCAATCCATGTCTGTTAGCGTTCTACATCTCTTTTTAAGATAAGAATATCATTTCCCTTATTCTTTTCTGCATGCTGTCTCTCTCCTTCATCATACCATTATTCCATTTACTAAAGCTTTACTTTCAAGTCCTCAAGATTGTTCATATTTACAACATGTCCAGTGACCAAAATCAATTAACTCCCCAAATCCATGGTGTAAAAAGATTCCGATTTCTTGACTTGAAGGATAGATTTTGTAAGGAGGGTTTGTTGAAAAGGCTGTGGGAGAGCTATGAGTCCCACCTGATTCACAAAACTGAAAGTCCGGGCCTTTCCCACTGAAGTAAAGTGTAAGGTGAGTGGCTTCAGTAGCATTGCTCAGAGATCCTGATGGGTGTGAAGCTGGAGGACTTGGCACATTTCTGCCTGATATTTTCCTGAGAATATCAGGAATCCTGTAGTAGACTCAGTGGGAAACTTCACTGTCCGCTGGGAGCAGGGCTAAGGGTTAGTGCGTGTTTTCCATTAATTAAGTGTGGTCCAAGTGGGACTGCAAACCAGTCCCAAAGCAGCTGTCTCTCCTAAAGAGAATCTCCTCCAATAGAGAGTTCTGTGTAAAGTAGGCTGCAGTTAAACTAGAGCTGAGATCCCATCAGCCCAGCTTGTACCAGAGAAGTTATAATTGGATGGGTCCAGCAAAGGAGTCTCCAAAGAATTTGCAAAAGTTTCTATAAGATAAAGTGTAAGTTTCAAACATCTGTCAAGCCTGGAGAGCCTGCCATACCAGCCAAACAGAAAATTTTCTGAACTCTCCCCTTTATCCTTAGACTTTCTGATGCTATAGAAAAAGAATAATTCCTGTGAAATTTTAAATACAAAATATTTATATGTATAATATCCAAGAATTATATTACATTTATTTATCATCTATACCCTGTGTCAAGAATATTTTCAGATTCAAAGTAAAACAGTAAAAATTTGACATAGATAAAAGTAAAAGGAAAATTATTATCTGCTTAATGAAGAGTCCAGAGGTGGCAGGTCTAGGATTATTTTGAAAGTTCAGCCATATCATCTAGAAGCATAGCACTTTATAGCCTTCCATTTTACCATCTTTAAAAGGTTTATTTTTATAATGGATATGAATCACATTATAATACTGTTACTTATATGTATGTGTACTCAGTAGTGTCTGACTCTCTGAGATTCCATGGACTCCTCTGGACTCCCACCAGGCTCCTCTGTCCATGGAAATTTTCCAGGCAAGAGTATTGGAGTGGGTTGCCATTTCCTTCTCCAGATTACTTATATAGGTGGTAGCAACTAGGTAACTTAAGAAAAAGTGGTTAATGCATATTTCAGAAGTCACGATTGTAAACTTACAGTTGGGATTATCAACAAACAGAAAAATGGGTTCATTTTGCTGGACCATGTTTTGTTCAAGATCAACTGAATCTCAACTGAATGCAATGCTCCATGCGTGGGCTTCCCCAGTGGCTTAGTGGTAAAGAATCTGCTTGCAATGCAGGAGATGCAGGAGATGTGGGCTTGATGCCTGGGTTGGGAAGATCCCCTGGAGGAGGGGATGGCAACCCACTCCGGTATTCTTGCCTGGAGAATCCCATGGACAGAGGAGGCTGGTGAGCTACAGGTCACAGAGTCCAGATATTATTGAAATGACTGAGCACACACATATGTGTCAGGTCTGAGATATATGAGGGCAATCTTCTTCCCCTCCTATTCCAGGGACTGTTGTCAGGACTTCTGCAGGAATAATATCATTTACCCCCTTGAGACCCAATGGTTTGGATAAACGCTAACCCCAAGGTGTTAGAGTTTATTCTCAATGTCAGATATCTTGAGAAAGCTTTAGTTTCACTCTGTTCCAAGAATCAGTGCCAGGAACAGGAGCCAAGTACAGTTGGACTGACATGAAGGAAATTATATTCTTGGGGCAACTTAGCAGCAATCAAGGTCCATGGATCCTGGGATGGAATAAAGTGCTAGAGATATGGTGGCAAAATTTACAGATTGAATTTGCCAAGGAATAATAAGACTGTCTTTTGTCATGAATCATTTCCCCCCCTTTGGCTCCTATTTATTTAAAAACCAAATGAAGGTAATTATTCTTTTGCCCTTAATTTTAGGACTAACAAGATTAGGTGAAACCAGATTAATAAACACCACAGAAAGAAGGGATAATCTCCAGATTGAACAAGTGTGATCTTTACATTTAAGGTGCTATTTTGTTCTGTTACTGTATGGATACCCACCTTGTTCCAAAAGCCATTGGATTTTGACCATTTCCCTTTCACCAGGTACCTGCATGGACTTTTTGAGTGGTATTTCCAGATATTAATTTATAAATAAAATCACTTGAGATTCTGGAAGACTTATTTTTTACATACAGGAAGCCTATTTCAGGAAAGAAAGTAGCCAAAGGAGCAATAAGATTAAGGACGCAGAGTCTTTCACCTGCCTCTGTCATGAACTGACTATGTAAATTTTGGCAAAAACACACATTCTGTAGACCTCAGTTGTAATGTGGTGGCTTTGGAGCAAATGGTTTTGTCCAGCTTCAATAGCGTGTGATGTCAAGACGATGGATGCTCTCAGGTTTCCCTTTGGTGTTCAGTTCAGTTCAGTTCAGTCACTCAGTTGTGTCCGACTCTTTGAGACCCCATGGACTGCAGCATGCCAGGCCTCCCTGTCCATCACCAATGCCCAGAGCTTATATCATATGCATTGAGTCAGTGATGCTATCCTACCATCTCATCCTCTGTCATCCCCTTCTCCTCACACCTTCAATCTTTCCCAGCATCAGAGTGTTTTGAAATGAGTCAGCTCTTCACATCAGGTGGCCAAAATGTTGGAATTTCAGCTTCAACATCAATCCTTCCAAAGAACACTTAGGACTGATTTCCTTTAGGATGGACTGGTTGGATCTCCTTTCAGTCCAAGGAACTCTCAAGAGTCTTCTCCAACACCACAGTTCAAAAGCATCAATTCTTCAGTGCTCAGCTTTCTTTATAGTCCAACTGTCACAACCATGCATGACTACAGGAAAAACCATAGCTTTGACTAGACAGAACTTTGTTGGCAAAGTGATGTCTCTGCTTTATAATATGCTGTTTAGGTTGGTCATAACTTTTCTTCCAAGGAACAAGCTTCTTTTAGCTTCATGACTGCAGTCACCATCTGCAGCAGTTTTGGGGCCCCCCAAAATAGTCTGCCACTGATTCCACTGTTTCCCTATCAATTTGTCATAAAGTGATAGGACCAGTTGCCATGATCTTAGTTTTTTGAATGTTGAGCTTTAAGCCAACTTTTTCACTCTCCTCTTTCACTTTCATCAAGAGGCTCTTAAATTCTTCAATTTCTGCCATAAGGGTGGTGTCATATGCATGTCTGAGGTTATAAATATTTCTCCTGGCAATCTTGATTCCAGCTTGTGCTTCATCCAGCCCAGTGTTCCTCATGATATACTCTGCATATAAGTTGAATAACCAGGGTGACGATATAGAGCCTTGATGTACTCCTTTTCCTATTAGGAACCAGTCTGTTGTTCCATGTCCAGTTCTAACTGTTGCTTCTTGACCTCCATACAGATTTCCCAGAAGGCAGGTCAGGTGTTCTGGTATGCCCATCTCTTTAAGAATTTTCCACAGTTTGTTGTGATCCACACAATCAAAGTCTTTGACATAGTCAGTAAAGCAGAAATAGATGTTTTTCTGGAACTCTCTTGCTTTTTTGATGATCCGGCAGATGTTGGCAATTTGATCTCTGGTTCCTCTGCCTTTTCTAAAACCAGCTTGAACATCTGGAAGTTCTTGGTTCACGTACTGCTGAAGCCTGGCTTGGAGAATTTTGAGCATTACTTTACTAGCATGTGAGATGAGTGCAATTGTGCGGTAGTTTGAGCATTTTATGGCATTGCCTTTCTTTGGGATTGGAATGGAAGCTGACTTTTTCCAGTCCTGTGACCACTGTTGAGTTTTCCAAATTTGCTGTCATATTGAGTGTAGCACTTTCACAGGATCATCTTTTAGTGCATCCCTTGAAATAATCCGGAAGCACGGGACACAGAATTCTCCGCCTCAGCTTGGCATAACCCATAGCTTTGGGGGAATAAAGGAGGTAGCTAGCTTCTACTCTGTTCTTCCCCTCTTTCTTTGCAAGGTGTCATTTCTAGGCTAATTTCATGCTTTAATAAGTTCTGCATGAAAGTTCTGAAAATTTCCGAGCAGGTCACTGGCTCGACTGTTAAGTTTGAGGGTCTAAAACCCAGCTCCCTTTGCTTCTTTCTCTTGTTTTTTCTTCCCCATAATGGTTTAGATGATCATATGCTGTCATATTGTTTTCTAATTCCTCTTCAGTGTGACAAGCCTATTGTATACATTTAATTGCACACAAGAGAAATGTAAATACAGATTTCTCAACTACACACTTATTTCATCATGTCCCAAATGACCTTTTTGCTTGAAATATTAACAAACTGGACTGTGCTTGGAAGAGCTCAACCAAATTGTTTTCTAATATCTCATGTATGTGGTGTTTGGAGGAAAAGAACACTTTTATTTGCTGTTGAATTGTCAAGTGTAAACACAGCACAGAGGCACACAAAGCTAACACGAGGTGACTAGTGGAAACAAATCTTCCCCTTGCTCAGCTATATAATCTTGCTCTGAACACAAGTTGGTAAACTATACAAATAGCTTTTAAATCATCTTTTGAGAAAATTTAATAGTAGGACTTTGGCTGTCTCTTTGGTTTATTTAACAAACTTATCTACTATATTGTTAACATGGAAAATGTAATGTCTTGCCAAGTAAAACATACAATGCAAGTCATTGGGAAAATGTTTCATGTCTATCTTTTTGCACATTGAGTCTAATGTTTGCATTGAAAAAGACTCTTATATGGTATCCTTTGATTTCAATTCATTTTTCATCTTTTTGAAAGCATCCATATTGTATCTGAGATCCTAACTTATTTTAGGCCACTGAAAATTCTTGTTTGTGTATACTGGCTACTGACATGTCTATCTTTCTGTATTTCTGCCTAATTCCGGATCCACTTTTAGTTAGTAAATGGGCATTTCTACTGGATTTTCTAACAGGAAATCACTCTCCAAAGGCAGCATATCATTGATAACTTCAAGTCATTTTTTCTGCTCTTGTAATTCATGTGTTGATGTATGAAACCATCCTCCTCCCTCCCAAAGTCAGACCTGAAGTGTGATAATAATCTCCTTTACTCCCTCCTCTGACCCCATTCAAACAGTCACTAAATTATGAGTCTACCTTGTTCAAAGATCTCCAACTTGCTTCACCTTCCACTGGCACAATCATCATTGAAATTCAGTCTCATGCAATCTCTTGCCTGCCTACCCACCACAATTCTTATCTGATTTCCTGCCTTCCAATCTGGGCTTTTTCTCATCTGGTTTTGTACTGCACAGTTGGAATATTTTCACAAGCATGCATTTAGTCATAAATTTCCCACTTTTAAAAGTATTTATTTCCTATGGTTTCAAGCTAAATTTCAAACTATTACACTAACCTGCAATGCTGATGAAATCCGTCATTGACTAACTCTCCCACATTATGTCCTTCAGGTACCCTTTACTATTACAATAATATAAACTTAGTTTTAGCACTTGTAGGAAGCTTCCCTTCTTCAAGAATGCTTTTCCTGCAATTACAATCTTATTTAGATGTTTTTCTTTTTTTTTCCTGAACAAGTCCCTATCACTGCAACTATTACAGTGTTCTCCTTGTTTTTTCTTGTGTATCTGACTTATTTGACTGCGGTTATTTGGCGTAGGTATCATGATTTATTAGATTTTGTACTGTAAGTGCCTAGAACTATGCTGTCCAATGTAGTAGACACTAGTCATGTGTTTATTGAGGATTAAAATGCAGTTGGCCCAAGTTGAAGGGTACAATACATGTAAAATACACATTCGATTTTGAAGACAACACACAAAAAAATAGTGCAAAATATCTCATTAATCATTTCAATTTTGATTACATGTTAAAAATTCAGGGTATATTGAATTAAATAAATTTCTTTGCTAAAATTAGTTTCATCTGTTCTTTTTAGTTTCTTTTATGTGGTTTCTAAAATTTTTAAGTTACAAATGTGGCTCAAATTAAGTTTCTACTAGCAGCACTGGCATAGTATATATAACAGGGAAAGAAGGGACACTTTCAAATGGAAACATGCCTTTGAAAGAGCATTCTGAAGAAAGTCTAGATATTTGAATGCACAAACTGAACAAGAAAAGAGAAAGGAACAGAGATCATGCACTCAGCTATGTAGTGGGGATTCAGTACCTGTAGAAAGAGGATCAGGAGTTCCAAATAAATTGCTTTAACCTAGTTATGCTGGAGATGAATCTGAATTTGAATTCTGAACCATGAGCGTTGAGAAGGGTTTTTGAGACAAATGTATAAGAGTTAGTTAAACCTGGAGGGATGAATGTGTAAATTGGCCTGGAGTACTTTACAAATCTTAACAAAATGGCAGTCAAATAATTTTTTGTAAAACAATGGACTGGCAAAGACACATAGAAAGGGATATCAGTCAACAGGGATGCAGTTCTGGAAAAAGGAACAAGGAGGACAAACAGTTAATGAGCTGTATAGTAGAATAAAATCTCAGAAATATGATTAGCATTCCAAGAGAGATCACCAAACACAGGTCAGGAAACACACTGTGTAGCATTTCAGAAAATATAAAGGAGATCTTGGAAGTTAAAAACATGACACTAGAAATGAAAATCTCAGTAGGTGAGTTGGAAGATAACTAGAGGATATCTAGAAATAAGAGCAAACTGACCAATCAAAATTAGGATGGAAAAGAATAGGAAAATTATATGATCAGTTTGGGACTTCCAACATCAAATGATAGAAGTTTCAGAATGATAAATTGGAGAAAATAGGAGAACATTATCAAAGAAATACATTTCAAAAATAATTTCAGCACAAAGGAACAGATGTTTCCTAATCACAAGGGATCACCAAGTGTCCCACACAGTAAACATAAACCCAGACCAAGAACCACAATTGTGAAACTTTAGAGCAGTTGAGGTAAAGAAAATTCTCTAGAAGCTTCCAGAAATAACATTTTATGCAACAGATGAAGTATCAGCAGGTTATAAAGTTCTTAATATGAAGTTGGGAATCAGAAGACATTGGAGAAATACTTTCAAAACTCCTTGCAAAGATGATGTACAGTGAAATGTTTATACCAGTTAATATCCAGGGTAAGCTTTTGGACAAGATAATTTAAGATATACAAGAACTCAAAAACAGTCTTCCATAGCCATGCAAACTTTTCAAAACACTGTGTTCTGCTAAAGTCAGGGACGAAACCAAGAAACAAGAAGTCATAGTCTAACACAAGAGGGAGGCAGTGGGAATTCCCAGGAAGAAGGCCCAAGACTACAGCTTTACACAGTCCTACATCAACCACTTTCTATTTGGAGTACATCAGAATGAGCTGAGAAAGAATTTTTTAAGATTAAATTTTTAGGATGCTTAACGTGCTTAAATGCACCATACTGAGAGATTTATACTTTTGGGACAGCATCTAGAAATAAATCAAAGATAAGAAGGGAGTAAACTAAACAAACAAAGAAAAAGAAGGCAAATATAAACTTCAGGAAAAGAAAAATTTTTTCAGAAAGAAAAAAATAATTACTGTCTACTTGGTTCAGCTTAAGATAGACAATATGGTATTTATTGATCTAAACTACAATACAATTATTATGGATTGATAGGGCAAAGTGTTTGTGTGGTGGGTTTATGGGATGAATGGATGTGAACAAAGTCAATGTTTATTTTTAACGGAAAGGCAACTAGTTGAAAACATCTAAAGCTTAGCATTTAACCATGCTACTTAGAGGCACAGACATGCTATTAGTCAGGGCTCCCTAGAGAAACAGAACCATTAGGATTACATATATATATAAAGAGATTTATTGTAAGGGATTGGCTTACATAGTTAGGGAGGCTGAGAAGTCCCACAATCTGACATCCCCATGCTGGAGACTCCAGACAGCTGGTGGTGTCCCAGTCCCAGTCTGCAGGCCTGAGAACCAGGAGTGCTGATGCTGTAAGTCCCAGTTTGAAGGCAGGAGACTGATGTCCCATCTCATCGGTCAGGCGGAGAATGGATTCTCATTTCCTTTACCTTTTTGTTCTATTCAGGCTTCACCCACGTTGAGAAGGAAGTCTGCTTTACCCAGCCTTCCAATTTAAATGCTAATCTTATCCAGAAACAGCCTCACAGATGCATGCAGAAATAGTGCTTAGCCAAACATCTGAGCACTCCTGTGACCTAATCAAGTTAACACATAACATTAGCCACCACCGATGTAAATAAATATAAAATTTATCTATTGAAGGATATTTTCCATATTCTCTGGAAAATACTAATCCTCTACTCTTTCTCAAAACCAATCTTACAGAATTCTTAGAGCTTTAAAAATGACTTAATGTGCATGTGTGTGCATGTGTGTGTGTGTGTGTGTGTGTGTATGCGTGCACGCGTGCCCATATGTGCTCAGTTGTCCAACTCTTTGCCACCACATGGACTCTAGCCTGTCAGGCTCCTCTGTCCATCGGACTTTCCAGGCAAGAATACTGCAGTGGCTTGCCCATTCCTCCTCCAAAGGATCCTCCTGACCTAGGGATGGAACCTGCATCTCCTGCGTTGGCAGGCAGATTTACCACTGAGCCACCTGGGAAGAAGAACAATGTACATGAATAAATACGACTAATTAACAAAGCGTCTGGGCTCGCATGAGTGGGACCACTGCACAGTTAGAACATACAGACACAGTTACATCAGGACAAAATCTATAGGCACAGTTCAACTCAGAGTCCGTGGTGGTGCATGCCAGAACAAACAGTCCCAACCTGGTGATAAGCCCCTGTCTCATGTTTTAGGGAGAACCATGGTTTAACTCTCAAACTTCCACTAATGGGGACCAAAACATTTTGCTCAGTTTTTAAAATATTTTAAAATAACTGAATGTGCCTTATATGGGCTTATTTCAGTGTTTCTAATTTGTGCAAATTTTGATACATAATCTATGAGAAAGTGAAAGTTGTTCAGTTGTGTCTGACTCTTGCGACCCCATGGAATTCTCCAGGCCAGAATACTGGAGTGGGTAGCCTTTCCCTCCTCCAGGGGATCTTCCCAACCCAAGGATTGAACCCGGATCTCCTGCATTGCAGGCAGATTCTTTACCAGCTGAGCCACCAGGGAATTTATGGGAAGTATGACTATAATGCGGAGCTTTCCAGGTGGTGCTAGTGGTAAAGAACCCGCTTGCAAACATAGAAGATGTAAGAAATGTGAGTTTGATCCCTGAGTTGGGAAGACCCCCTGAAGGAGGCCTTGGCAACCCACTCCAGTATTCTTGCCTGGAAATTCACAAGGACAGAGGAGCATGGTGGGCTGCAGTCCACAGGGTCACAAAGAATCAGACACGACTGAAGCGATTTAGCACACACGAATGCGTGACTATAAAGTAATAGGGTAGACTTGAAAATAAGCCTGCTGCAAGGTACCTATTATCAAATGATAATAAAGAGCATTGCTGAATACTTTGTAGGTGTGAGGCATTGTCATAAACCACTAATATCCTCATTCAATACTCACATGAGATAAAATGAGAGGTAAGTGCAGCTATTTCCACTTTACTGATGAAGAAATTAAGACTCAGGATAGAAAAGAATTTGCCTGAAATTCTACATGTGCTTTAAATCCCTGAAGTATAATAAGTGGTAATTGTTTTCAGAGTACTAATTTTGAGAGTTGTTACATTTCCTTCATTGATACTTCTGCCCTTCATTAAAAGAATTAAACTGTGTACAAATTTCCACTTCAGATTTGCCTTTCATATCACTCTTGGATATTCTCAACAAGAAGACATTTTGTTCTTCAAGAGTGGAGTCGATTTTCCCTTAATGTAGAAAAGTCAATTGGAACCAAGCTTGATAAACTAAATTGCTAATTCATTTTGGATAATGTTATTGTTTTTGGTCAAAACCTACTTTTGTGAATAGAAGGCATGCTTTGTGACTAATAAATTTGTTTGGAGGCAATTCCCCAAGAGTTCCCAATGTGTGGTAAGTAGACACTATCATAAAAATACATACAATCTCAAGTGGCAATATTTTGAATGACAATATACATTTGAATGCATAGTCTATCTATCTACCTATCTATCTACCTATCCACCCATGTGATAGAACCCAAAGTTCTTTGTGTGTGTGTTTTATTTTTATTTTATTTTTATTTTTTTCCATTCATTTTTATTAGTTGGAGGCTAATTACTTTACAATATTGTAGTGGTTTTTGCCATATATTGACATGAATCAGCCATGGATTTACACGTGTTCCCCATCCTGACCCCCACTCCCGCCTCCCTCTCCATTCCATCCATCTGGGTCTTCCCAGTGTACCAGCCCTGAGCACTTGTCTCATGCGAACTCAAAGTTCTTAAAGGGAAACTATGGAGCATGTATTTAGGAACAGATACACCATCACACTTGTCAGTTTTGACATAGCAACTTGTCAAATTTTGACTTAGCGTCTATTTCTGGAGGACACATCTTTTCTGCTCAGTGTCCTGGGAGGTAGGACATGGGCACCCTTACTTTGCCATGCGTTCCCTAGCATTTATGTAGTACCAAGTCATTGATCAATCAATACTTGCTATGACAGGCATAAAAAATATTCTATGCTTTTAAGCTAAAAATACCCTGAAACATTTGGAAATGCATTGTTGTTGCTCTTCGGTAGTTAACATACCTAAAAAGGAGCTGAGTTGCAGCCCAGAGGGCATTTCCCAGCATCTGGGCCTCCCTGCTCACAGTTTCCAAGCTCTCCTTAAAGAGAAGTAACTGCTGCCTTCCCACATTCTAAAGTAGAATCTTATTTTTGAAATCTCCTAGTCATTTTGTTTTCTGAGTTTACTCTCTGAACCTGTAGAGTCCCTATAGATCGTATCTTTTATTTTATGCTTGTCAATGAATATCAACAAACTTGTTTCCTTAAATGCTTATTTTAAAGAGCAAAAAGCATGAGTCATTTAAACCCTAAAATCCTTATTCTCTGAACACAATGACTATTTTACATAGTTGATTGAATGAGATCCTGCTAAAGCTTTCTGTACAACTACTGAGAGAGGGCTTCCCAGGTGGCGCTAGTGGTAAAGAACCTGCCTGCCAGAGCAGGAGATGTAAAAGATACACGGGTTTGATCCCAGGGTCAGCAAGATCCCCTGGAGAAGGACATGACAATCCACTCCAGTATTCTTGCCTGGAGAATCCCATGGACAGAAGAGCCTGGTGGGCGCAGTCCATATAATCGCATGGAGTCAGATACAACTGAAGCTACTAAGCATGCTCGTACTGAGAGAAGTGAGGTACCTCCAGGAAGTAAGACTTTCTAGAATTTGCTTCCCTGTTGATTTTGCTTTTTTATCTGTGTGACAGGCCACTGGGTCTATTGCTCTGCCACCATGATTGGAAGTTGGCAGGTACACTTTGTTCACTGTCATGAGCATCGTATGCTGCTTAATGAAGCAAATATCCTCACTCTAATGAAATGCTAACACTTAACTAATTATTTCAATGGTGATACAGAACCTGACTACTCATCTCCTAGGTGGCCCATCTCATTCTGGTTTAACTTGTCCACTGTGATGTAAATAGGCTCTTTAAAGTTTCTGAGAAAGCATCTTAGGTTTATATCCCTCCAACTCTCAGCATAAATTTTCAAATTATGGCTAAAAGTTGGTGAGGACAGCTAAATGCTTACTGTGTCTTTTTTATTATTCACATCTGGACCTACATGCTTGTTTCATTTTGTTATCTCTAGTATCAATCAGGTGCTGAGAGGCTGAGAAACAATTCTAACCATGGAGTTCATTAACAACAAGACAGAAGGTCTTGCAAGAAAGACTAATATTTTGATAAAGGTAGTTGTCTCTGGTTCTCTGTTAGCCTCAGTGGGCTGAATTCTTGTTTGCATCTCATTGTTTAAACCTAACACAATCCCTCCTCCAAATCAACAAAGAGATGAATGATTCTGAAGAGGACATTTGTCTGGCTAGAATATCAAGGATAAAATAGTACGAGGAAAGAGACAAGAACGTCTTGGGTAGAGAAGAATTATCCTATTTGAAGTGAAAGTGAAAGCCACTCAGTAGTGTCCGACTCTTGGTGACCCCGTGGACTACACAGTCCATGGAATTCTCTAGGTCAGAATACTGGAGTGGGTAGCCGTTCCCTTCTCCAGGGGTTCTTCCCAACCCAGGGATCAAGCCCAGGTCTCCCGCATTGCAGGTGGATTATTTACAAGCTGAGCCACAAGGGAAGCCCATCCTGTGTAAGAGGTAAGTCAAAACATTCTCTTCTAACTCTTGTTTACAAATCATATAGAAGCCCTGGCAGAGACAGAAATATTTGACTTGGTTGAAAGGCAGACTGACTTAGGGAAGAAACTGTGCTTTGCACAATGTGGTTTAAAGCCATTATTAAAAGTTGTTGTTGTTTAGTCGCTAAGTCGTGTCTGACTCTGTGACTCCATGGACTGCGGCACCCCAGGCTTCCCTGTCCTTCATTATCTCCTAGAGTGTCCATTGGGTTGGTGATGCCATCCAACTATCTCATCCTCTGTCACCCTTTCTCTTCCTTCCCTTAGTCTTTCCCAATATCAGGGTTTCTCCAATGGGTCAGCTCTTTGCATCAGGTGGCCAAAGTGTTGGAGCTTCAGCTTCAGATCAATCCTTCCAAAAATATTGAGAGTTGATTTTCTTTAGGGTTTACTGGTTTGATCTTGCTGTCCAAGGGACTCTACCACCACTCTACCAATGTTTGAAAGCATTAATTCTTCAGCACTCAGCCTTCCTTACGGTCCAACTCTCACATCCATACATGACTACTGGAGAACCACAGTTTTGATTCTATGTATCTTTGTAGGCAAAATGATGGCCTCTGCTTTTTAATACACTGTCTATATCATAGCTTTCCTCTCAAGGAGCAAGCGTCTTTTAATTTTCATGGCTGCAGTCATATTCCACAGTGATTTGGATCACCCAAAAATAACATATGCCATTGTTTCCCCTTCCCCCCCATCTATTTGCCATGGACATGTCAGAAATAGCTTGTTCTTTGTGGTTATTCATTTAGGAACAAAGAAAATACAAAAAGACTCAAACTCATGTTGCTTTACTTTCAGAAAGCTATTTGTGAATGCTTATTTCCTTCTATTTTTCTCTTCAGGAGAGTTTATAGTCACTGGAGAGTTGCACTGTGATTTAATGGCAGTGACTTGGTTTAGTAATCAGGAAGATGAGAGACTGAATGGCAGCTCTGTTGCTAACTAGCTTTACGATCACTCTTAGCTTGAATATTCTCATCTGTGAGGAGAAAGCCATGGAATTCTCCTAATAGAGTCCTTCTGATCATCTGCCAGTAGACGGTCTCCAGACTTACTGAAGTGTGGGCACTTCCCTGGGTTTCAAGGTTGCCAGGCTGCCATACAGATTTTGGACTTACTAGCCTCTATAATTGCATGAGCCAATTCCTTGAAACAAATGATCAATCATTTTCTCCCTCTCTGTATATATAAATACGTATGTTTATATTTATCTCCTATTGATTTTGTTTCTTTGGAGTATCTTGACTAATACTTATTTTGGAAGTAAGACTCCTAACATTTGGTGAGTCTTCTTTAAATCCTCATCTTGTCACCAATATTTCTATTTGAGGAAAGGATGATGGTTCCCCAATTTCTATTGCACATTTTCAAGCTCCTAGTTAAAGTCAGAGAGGCAGGGAAACTAGATAAATGCTAAAATTTTAAATAAATCTTAACAGCCAATAGCAAAGTACATGAAAGATTTCTTGGGAGCTGACCAGATATTTGATTTCTGCTTACTAACTCAAAATTGTGGTTGATTCAATTATCAGTTATCTCTTTCACATACTCAACAAACATAATGAATTGAAATTATGTGCCAGAGAGTGTTTAAGCTGCACAGAATACACAAGTAATCCTCTGGTGGAAAGATGCATATGCAAACCATTATGGTATTCATCATAATTAACATTTGGTGAGCTATTTAAAGTGCTACATACTGTGCTAATCCTTTAATATGAGTTATGCTATTTACACCTCAGAACAACTTTATGAAGTAGATGGTATAATTATAGTAATTCTACAAATGAGGACTAAGAAACAGATTAAAACTAACTTGTTTAAGGTCAAATAGCCAGAAGGATTACAGCCAAGATTCTGAAGGCTCTTAGCCATGTCAATCTCAGCTGGGGGATATGGGACATCTGAGCAGTTCTAAGACTATCAAGGGCTTTGTAGGTGGCGTAGTGGTAAAGAATTCTCCTGCCAATGTGGGAGACACAGGAGACATGGGCTAGATCCCTAGGTTGGGAAGATCTCCTGGAGAAAGCAATGGCAACCCAATCCAGTATTCTTGCATGGGAAATCCCATGGACAGAGAAGCCTGGCAGGTTACGGTCCACAGGGTTGCAAAGAGTCGGACACGACTGAGAGACTGAGCACACGCCTATAAAGATGAATCAAGTGTCATAGATGAGATAGTCTTTGAGCTGAGAGGCTTCAAGGAGTAAGGGAGGACACACTAACAAAGCCCAGGCCAGGGCTTTTTGCACTATACCGGCTTGTGGAATGAGAAGATATCTAACAACATTTATTAATAATTAGGTGTCACATCAAATTCTGTGATCTGATTTGCGTTTTAGGAAAGTAACTCTGGCAGCTAGAGAGAAGGAGGGCCATTGGAATTCAGGTCAGAGACGGGGAGACAGGTGAGGGAACTCCCATCTGTCTGGATAACGTTGATGAAAGGCTGAATTCAGGCAGTAGGATGGGGAGGAGGAATGAGCTTTCAAAGGGATGATGGACGACTGGGGTAATTTATGGGTTTGGGGGCTTGCCGGGGAGAGAGGAATCCTAGATGACTGTTACTCCTCCAGACCATCTTTCTAGTTGGGGTGACTAGAGGAATGATCATAGCTTTCTCTGTAATGGTGACTGGGGACAAAGAGTTATCTTTTATTAGGCAGAGAGTTAGGAGGATTTGTAAGGAACTCATGGACAATGAGGTGAAGATTCCACTGGTCGGTTGTATATGTAGAACCAGACCTCAGAAGAAAAACTAAGGCAGGGATATTAATTGGAGAATCATCAGTATTGAGGAAGTAGTTGAAGTCTATGGAATAAATGGAGCCAGGGAGAGTATGCAGAGTAGAAAGGAAAACTCAGGGTCAGAGGCCTGGCAATCATAATATTTTAAGAGTGAGCAAAAGGAGATGATAAAGCAGGAAATAAAGCAGGAAGGTTACTGTCCTAGAACTTGAGGAGCAAGGGTGTTTCAAAAGTAATAATTATTAGTAATCTATTAATTGCATTAATAGTATTAACAAAGCCATCAGTAATCATTGCAATTTTGTGCCATGACTGTGATGATTGTTTTGCTCACACTGCCTTGTTGAATCTGCATAACCATCCTAATTGTTTATTATTATCACCTTTAAATGGAAGCTCCAAGAAATTACATAATTTGTGTACCATCCCACAGAAAGCAATATCAGAGCCAAGTTTGAAATCTAGGGGACCACAGCTAAAGTCTTTACAACTGGCCACTGACCAGAAACTCTATAAATAATACAAAATTGTTGAGAACTAGAAAGAATTTGATACATATGAAATGATGGAGACACATACCAGGTTTCAATTGGTTGAGGAGAAAATAGGAGTTTTATAAAAGTGATAATACACATATTCTTTGTAGAAATTTGATTGTGAAAGTATGAAGGGAAGAAAAGAAAGAGTTATTTATTTTTATTTACTTTTTTAGAATGGTTGTACTGTGTAAACTAAAATGCAATTAATAAGGTGAAGAAATGGAAATTTGGCTCAAAAGGAGATGTTAACAATTTCTGAAAAAGGGACGTTGATAAAATTCATAGAGAAATGAATGGCCTAAAACACCTACCACGAGAGTAATACTGAAGTTTTCCTTCTGCATTTAAACTCTATATGAATACTTAAAATGTTAATAAATGGCTTTTGATTACTTTGTCTTTTTCCTTTTTTGCTTTCTCATGAGTTTTGGCCCTGTGAATAATAATATATAAGACCACATTTTCATTATTTATTTATTTATTTTATTTATTTATTTTTTTTCATTATTTATAAAAATTTATCCAGAACCCATCTTACAGTGTTTGCTCATCTGTCTCCCAACTTTCATCTCTGTATACATACAACTCTGCATTTTGCCACAGTGGTGAGATCCATGGGTGGATATCTTTACATCCAGTGCTTAGAGACGCTCCTCATATTTTAGTCATTTCAATTGACAAAAGAATTTCTTCTCCTCTTAGATTTTTCCTAACTTCTCAAGACTTTGGAATGGCTATATATGCGAAACAAATGACTCTTCTGACGTTGAATGTTGAATGGCTTTACTTTCTCACACATTCTTGAACCGTGGAGCGTTTTTCCCATGCAGGGCCTGTGACCTACAGATGGCTGTGGCAGATTCAATACATTGAAAAAAATACAAAGATGTTCATTATTATATTATTCTACATTTTTCCTTCTTTTCTCGTGGGACTATTTCACAATGGCTAAATTTAGTCGTCAGCGTTTACTGCAAAAGACTGGTGGCATAGGAGTTCAGGGTACAGAAATTTCTTTCAACAGAACAGATTTCTAAAATGCCAGTCACCTATAAACAAGGAAATCAAATTTTAGTGTAAAGTGAATGCATGTATGTTTCAGAAGGAAAAATGCTTCATTAACAGTGTAAAAACTTTTGAGATAAAATTATCAAGAAAAGTTCTAGATGTGAGTGTGAAAATATAGGCTAATACTTAAGAACAAGTACGTAGGAAATTATATGTTAGAAACTGTGATTACTGTAGTACAAAAATGAAATCAAATACATTTCACTTTTAAACTTATTTTTATCGTTCTGAGTTAGCTCATAATAACATATACATGGAAACCAACTATTAATGTTGATCCATTGTGGAACAGAAGCAAAGTTTTGTGTTAAAGAGTGTTGATATCTTCAAAAAAAAGCCAGTTTGGGGATTACTCCGCTTTATTTTGACAAGTGTGATAAAATATTAAAACATCAGTGTCAGACTTGCCTGATACTGTATTTTCTTCCTGTTGAATAATCATTGCTAATACTAAGCCCAAAGTTTTCTGATAGTCTCCCTTTGGTTTTGACACACATCTTCACAGCTAACAGGAGGAATCATAATAAAACATACTCAGTAATCAGGAGAAAGGTTAAGGGGAAGTTAGACAGTGGTTAAGTTCAAGGATTGGAGTTAAGTAAACATGACTTCAAATCCTACGCTTTCCTGTGTGATCTTAGGCAAGCTTGAGCTTTCCTATTAAACTGTGCAAATCCTTGGTTTCTTCACCTGCAAAATGCTGGTATAATAGTATTTCAAGACTAAAGTTTACCACCTCAGAAAGAACTTAACAAGTTGGTTGCTTTTGGTCAAAACAAAATAGTCACCATCATGGAATTGTGTTCATCAAGCTGATTGGGGTTGGTTATTTTGAGGTCCTCTGGGGCAGGGCTGTGGTAGGGACGTAGGGATGTGCACAGCGTTTTGTGGAAGGTGAGTGGACATGGAGTGAAGATAAGAAGTGGCCCAAGACAGTCTGACTCTTCGGTGTTGGGTGGAGAGTTGGCCGTGGAGTGATGGATGGAGAACTAGTCATTAAGGTGAATGCTCTTGTCTGGTTCCAGTAACCACATAAATGAAGAAATGCGAGGAAAAGTAAAGAGGTTAGTGCCTGGGAGGATGGTAAACAGTATGAATGTGGACATTCAGGTGGTGGAATGAAGGTGGTGGTGAAAGAAGCTACCTAATGTTATACATATTAATACAAAGGAGAAGAATGTGGAAAACAATTGTGAGCCAGGTCTCTGTAAGTTATAACTATACAAATGTGTGTTATTAGCATTGGGATCTTGAGGAACGGGGTGGAATAATGTAGCATCAGAGCCAGTTTCATGAGTTTATGACTTACATAGTCATGTAAGACCTCGTGCTTAGAAAGATCCAATATTTAGTTTAAAGCTTTGCTGTGGCCATGTTAGAATTCTTAATGTTTTTGAGAAAGGGGCCCAGATGTTTAATTTGCACTGGGCCCCAGAAACTATGTAGACATTCCTGTGTAGTAGGCCTATTTTATATGAATGAGCTTTTAACATGTTTTGGGGGATTTTTTTTAAAGTATAGTTGATTTTTTGCTATCTACAATGTGGGAGACCCAGGTTCGATTCCTCGGTCAGGAAGAACCCTGGAGAAGGAAATGGCAACCAACTCCAGCATTCTTGCCTGGAGAATCTCATGGACAGAGGGGCCTGGTGGGCTACAGTCCATGGGGTCGCAAAGAGTTGGACACAACAGCGACTAAACCACCACCACCACCATAGTTGATTTATAATATTGTTAATTTCAGGTATACAGTACAGAGATTCAGTTTTATAAATGAATATAATATATATGTATATATAATATATATATGTATTCTTTTTCAGATTCTTTTCACTTGTAGGCTATTAAAAAATATCGAATACAGTTCCCTGTGCTGTATAGTAGGTCCTTGTTGGTGATCTATATATAACTGTGTGAATATGCTAATCCCAACCTCATAATTAGATAAATAATTTTTAACCAGAGTGGTTTTCCTTCCTACCCCCTGCCCCCAGGGTCACTTAGCAATATCTGGAATAATTTTTTATTATCTCAGTTGGAAGCACAAGACTTGCATCTGTTGGATAGATAGAGACCAGTGGGTGCATGTGTAGTCCGTCAGTCATGTCTGACTCTTTGTGATTCCATGGACTATAGCCTACCAGGCTCCTTGGTCCATGGGATTTTCGAAGCAAGAATACTGGATTGGGTTGCCATTTTTCTCCTCCGGGGACCTTCCCAATCCAGGGATCAAACCTGCATCACCTATTTCTCCTGCATTGCAGGCAGATTCTTTACCCTCTGAACCGTTGGAAGCCCCAGATAGAGTCTAGGGATGCTGCTAAATATCTTTTAATGAGCAGTGGAGTGCTTTATAACAAAGAGTTATCTGGACCATAAATGTCAAGAGTGATGAGGTTGAGAAACCCTCATTTAGTCTGATGGCAGTTTTATGAAGGTGGATTTATCTGTAGATCTCTGGACAATGTTATTGTTACTTAATTGGGAAGGTGCAAAGTTGACTGGTAAACTTCAGGTGAATTAAACTCCATACAGCACTGAGCTGCATATTTTGTGTAACATTCCTGCTAATGGAAGGGTGTATTTTTATAACTGAGTCAAGGCATCATAAAATTGAACCAGCTTGATGCCAAAGAAGACTCACTTGACTTGGCACCTATAATTAGTCTACCAGCAGCACCTGTGTAACTCTTAGGATCCTTTTTTTAAAATCTGGCAATGAAATGATGGATTCTGGCTGAGTGGTCAGAAAATTTCTTTTCTATGTGCCAAATCAAGTTCTTGCTATAGTTCACTGCTGGGTCAATTTCCTATTAGCTCAGAGAAAACATCTCACTCTAAGTTCATTGGTTAAAACAATGCCCTGCAGAAAGAGGATTTTTCTTAAAGAATTTTTTGGAATTAATACTGCAGCATATAAAGTGAGCCTTGTTAACTACTGCTCTGTCGTTTTTGTTCAGTTGTTCTCATGGATTATAGAGATTGAGCCAAAGAAGCCTTGCACATTAGAGATTATTTCACATGGACCAAAATTGTGCCTTTCCCCCCTATGTAGGCAGGATTGTTTCAGCCACAGGGAAATTATTTTATGGCCACAGATCTGACACCTACACCTAAGGGTCAGCTCAGAAATGTGGATATGTATGGCCAGGGACGTAAAACGGAAACAGATGATGGGAAGTGGGTAGACTTATTAAGAAGACTAGGAAAAAAAAAAAAAAAACAAAGTAAGATGCATGCCCTCATTACTGTGAGACAATCGCAGTGGATTTTTGTGAGTCAGCAGGCTTGTTTTTACATTTTAATTTTAGACTGTAGAGTTTTCTTTACATTTCTTTCCCAGAAGTTTCTTCCCACTTGGCATGAGAGTCCTTTATCACTCTTCTGGAAACACTTAAGGATTAATTGCAATTAAATTACATTATATCTGAAGGAACTTCAAATGTAGTCACGGATTCTAAGTCCGATTTCTCTGCTTTCAAATTGTTTACACTTTGGTTGTATGAACTTTGTAATCCTATTTAAGTTTTAAAAAGTGATTTTTGTATAATTATTATAATGACTATATTTAATAGCTATCCTGGAACTCAAGACCACAAAAAGTTCACACAATCTAGAGTCTCTCAGGCCCTTCCATATCTGAAATGTTTAACACAAGGAGACATTTAACGTGAAGAGATGTTCTACTCATTAGAAGTACTTATTCATGATAAAGTCTTAGAAAGTCTACTCTTTAAATTAAATGAAATAAAATTAGTCCTGTTAAACAAAGTAACTTTAGTATATTATTTATTGTATTTTTTCTATATTGAAAAGTCAAACTTTGTTCTTTGACATCACACTGTTTTAACAGTGTTTTTATTTTTTTTTTTAATCCTTAAAGGTACAGACATAATAACTTACATTATTGTTGGTTTTATTTTTTTCTCTAAGTTAACTGTAGTTTAATTATTCTTATCTAGGAATATTATTCCTCTCTTCTCTAAGAAATTTTTTCCCTCTGATTAAAAAGATAATAACTTCAGAAGTGTATTAGTTAGGGATGAGTGGAGAAACAGAAGGCCCAAGAACTTGGATGGATATCTCAGCTCAAGCAGAGAAGTCTTTTCCAGAGACCCCCTCACAAACACTCCCAGAAATCTTGTTTCACCAACTCTCCGAGCAGCCCTTAGCCCGGTTAAGTTAACACATAAAGTTAACCATCACAAGATGTTGAACTTGGAGGGATAATTCTTATGTCATTCCATGTAGGAAAAGGAATAAAAAAATAAAGTAATAAAATGTATTTTCTAAGACATGTGTTTCCTCCCAAAGTATGTTGAATTCCTAATACCATGTACCTCAGAATGTGACTGTATTTGGAGACAGAGTCTTTAAAGGACCTGAAGAGTGGGCCACAAGCCAAATATGACTGACTTGCTGTCTAGAAGAGGGAATTAGAACATGTACACAGAAGGAAGACCATGTAAAGATACATGGAGAAGACAGCCATCTGCAAGTCAAGGAGAGAGTCCTGGGAAAGCTCCTTCTCCCACGGACCTCAGAGGAAACTAACCTTGGACACCTTGATCTTGGACTTCTAGCTTCCAGAACTGTAAGAAAATAAATTTATGTTGATTAAGCCACCCAGTCTCTGGTATTTTTATAGTGGTACCTGCAAACTAACAGCATATAACTAGTGTCCAGCATGGACCATAAATTTTTTTTTCTTTGATTTTTTTTTTTAAGCATTCACTGTAGTACTTTGCAAATAACAGGCGTTCAATAGATGTTTCCATTGTGTATGACTGCTTGGGATGAGATGGGAAGAGGCATTTGTAGCGTAAATGACCAGGTATCCATCAAAATTTCACATCTCCACTCACAGTTGCCTAATCAGGGTCTACATTCCTCAGTCCTCTTGCATCTAAGCAGGGCATTTGGTTATTTCTCCTGGTCACAGTATGCTAGTGTGCTTTTTCCTGATCAAAGATGGAAAAAGCACATGTCCCTTCTCCTTTGATTATTCCCTTCTGCGTCTCGGGTACCAAAGCCCAAGCCAACATCTTACTGAAGATCATGTACCTTATCTACCTGAAACCCTTACTGAATGAATGGAGCAGAGGTTCAGTTCAGTTTAGTCACTCAGTCGTGTCCAACTCTTTGCAACCCCATGAACTGCAGCACACCAGGCTTCTCTGTCCATCACCAAATTCTGGAGCTTGCTCAAACTCACGGCCGAAGTATTGGAGTTTCAGCTTTAGCACCAGTCCTTCCAATAAATATTCAGGACTGATTTCTTTTAGGATGGATTTCCTTGTAGTCCAAGGGACTCTCAAGAGTCTTCTCCAACACCACAGTTCAAAAGCATCAATTCTTAGGCAGAGGTACTTTCCTCATAGTCCTTTGATAAAACATCTTTAGGAGACTGTTACTTAATTGAGAAATAGCTTCTCCTGGGTCAAACCACTGAGATTGTATGGCTCATTTGTAAAGCAGCTGACATTACTTTTAAACTATATAAATACTGTTGTATTTGGTGAGTGTTGCTTTAATAAAAGCCTAAAATATGGTACTGACTTAGCAATCATGCAGCAATCAAAGGGAGAACTTACGTGGCCGAAGGAACCATATCTTGTAAGGGGAAAACACTGAAAACATTGCGTAAAATTTTGCCTATAATACACTGGAACACCAACCACTTGTTGACTAAGCCTGTAGGGGAGAAAATGGGAAAGTCAGCTGTTAACAGCTTATGTTGGCTGTCATTTGCTGAGTTTAGCAGTTTAGAAGGAGATGAGCTCAAGCTATAATTGATTTGACTGAGTATATTTAGAAGAGAATAAAAATTGTGCAAGAATATAAGGTCTCTCTGTATGGGTTCAGAAGCCTCCATTGTCCAATGTTTACAGACATAACCATCTTTGAGTTTTAAGGGCCCATTAAGACTCAGCACTGCATCAAAGATCATTATGAACTGTGGATCTTCTCTTCCATCCTATTGGTACAGTGGCAATATGGTCCCCACAGACTTGAAGGAAGAACTAATGGGTCTAAGAAACCAGTGAATGAGTCAGGTTTCGGGGTAGTATCTAGAAAGCATGTTGGGACTTATTATTGAAACATGAACATGAAGAATTCAAGATAGGGTTGCCAGATTTAAAAATGAAAATGTGAAATACCCAGCTAAACTAGAATTTCAGATAAAAGCAAATAATATTTTAGAGCAAGTATACTCCAAATACATATTATACTTATTATAGAAACTATTACAGGGAGCACACTTATGTTAGGTTTTTTATCTGAAATTCTAATTTCACTGGGCATCCTGTATTTTATCTGGCAACCTTAATTCAGAGACTTTCAGTCTTTTGAAAGGAACTATAATATGAAGAAGCCATGAGCCCAAACGAAAGAAATCATTGAGTATTGGAGCTTTTAAACCAAGACTTAGGCTTCAAAATTGCATCAGAAGGGTGTGAGTTGGCAAATCTGAGAAGCCCACTAAAAAGGCACTGCTTCCTAATACCTACTTCACATGTGACCATGGAGAATGATGCTTAGGAAGAATCTTCCAGAAGTCAAAGCTAAGAGGTGTGAGAACAATGGACAAGGGCATTCCTCAGGGTCTACTTAAGGAAATGTTTCCAGCACTAGGACATTAATACCTATAGGAGGCTTTTCATTATTTCTCTGTATATTGCTGTTAAGTCTCCTGTTTTCCCTTGTCATAGATGATGATGGTTATTGTGCTAATCTCACATCATCATTTTATATTGGTCATGAAGACATGAATAGAGCTGAGATAATAACTTGCCCTTTATGATTTTCTAGATCAAGAGCAGCCCTATGTGGACCAGAAGGTAAAGATTGTACCTACCTTGAACTGGATGCCATATCTGAATCACACACAATGTGGTTCCCTGAGAGAGAATGCAAAGCTTCTATGTATGGGAAAGGTCTACATATAGGAATTTGGAGGCTAGAAGGACTAAATACCCAAGTCAGGGTTTTTTTTTTTTTTTCCTGTAGTGTAAGAAAGAGTCAGCAAATTTTTCTGTCAAGATCCAACTGGTAAATATTTGATACTTTGCAGTCCAAGGGGCAAAAGACAGAACATAGTATAGGTACTTATACAACAACTATTTAAAAATGCAAAACACATTCTTAACTTGCAGGACACAATGAAAAAAAAAAAAAGAAGCAGTGGGTTGGATGTGGCCCAAGACTGTAAATTTCCAACCCCTGATATAGAGCTGATAGTAGAGAACAGCTTCCTGCTCAAGGACTTTATTCCCTAGGCTCCCTTGCATTTTGGCAGGGTCATGGATGGAATGTGAGCAGAAGTAAGTGTGTGTGATTTCTAGTGTGAAGGTCCACATTTTCTTTCTCACTCATCAGCTGCTTTTCATGCACAGGACAATTTGAGAAGTCAATAATTGAAAAAGCAGATTGAAAATCAGCTAGCACCCTAAAAAGAAGATAGAGCAGAAGTGTACAACCGAGGAATGCATAAAGTGAAGTCACTCAGTCCTGTTCTTCTCTTTGCAACCCTGTGGACTGTAGCCCACCAGGCTCCTCCATCCATGGGATTCTTCAAGCAAGAATACTGGAGTGGGTTGCCATTTCCTTCTCCAGGGAATCTTCTGGACTTAGGAATCGAACCTGGACTTCCTGCATTGCAGGCAGACTCTTTACCCTCTGAGCCACCAGGGAAGCCCAACCCAGGGATTGAACCCAGATTCTCTGCATTGCCGGCAAATTCTTTACCACCTGAGCCACGGGGGAAGTCCCAGGAATACATGCGTTGGTATATTATGTGAAACAGTAACGTTTGATTGACCAAAAAAGGTTGTTTAGGTTTTCTATAAGATGTTATGGAAAAATACAAATGAACATTTTAGCCCTCCCATTACATTTCCATTAAGTTAAGCCACTGAAATGCTGTGTTTTATTTCTTACTGCTGCTGGTCTTATACTAATTAAAAGACTGCTCATTTCACAGATATGTTTCAGGACTTTACTTAAATGTTGCATCCTCCCAGAAACCTGGTATTCCTGCCCATTAAATGATTTTCTTCTCCATAGTAATTATGAGAGATACTGAATTTTTTTCACTAGTATCAATACATTGGATCCCTTCTTAGTCAAATCAGTTCATGTCACATTTTAACTGGCTTTTGACTTGTTTAATCAGAGAATTTTTTCCAAATCAACACACATCTTATAAAGTTGTGTCTTTAAAAATATATTTAAACTACCAGGGAAGCCCCCCAAAGATACAATAGTTAGCTGTTAAAAGAGGAGCTGATGAATGGTGGAAAATTCTGAAGCTGTATCTGGTATCTTGTTTTGCATATGTTTCCCTTATCACTATATCTATGAGAAATTGGCCACCCTATAGTATTACCCATGGTCTGAATAAAAAGTACAAACTGACATGAACAGCAATTATTTTCCTTTAACTTTCTAATATATACCCTTGTATGATCATTACCTTCAAGGAGCATGAGAAAACTCTTAGTGAAGCATCTTTTCTTTCTAGCTCTCCACTCCTCTACCAATTCTATGAGTGTGAAGTAAAATTTGATGTCTGTTTCATAAAATTTAAATGATAAAATATTAATTGAAGTGATCAGAAAACAGGAAGGGGTGCAGACCAAATGCAGAAGTAACTAGAATGACGAAGTTAAGGAAACTGAGATGCTTCTGAAGTAACTCAACATGTTTTTTGCATCACCAAATAAAACAGATAGAAATTAAGGATGTCTTAAGACTCATTCAATGCATATGGGAAAATAAGATCCACAATTAAATGCAGAGTCTATATTTTCAGAAGCAGACAGCATATTAAAAAGTAGAGGCATCATTTGGCTGACAAAGGTCCATATAGTCAAAACTATGGTTTATCCAGTAGTCACATATGGATGTGAGAGTTGGACCATGAAGAAGGCTGAGCACTGAAGAATTGATTGTTTCAAGTTGTGGTGTTGGAGAAAACGCTTAAGAGTCTCTTGGAAAGTAAGGAGATCAAAACAGTCAGTCCTAAAGGAAATCAACCTGAATGTCCATTGGAAGGACTGTTGCTAACGGTGAAGTTCCAATACTTTGGCCACCGGATGCGAAGAGCTGACTCGTTGGAAAAGACCCTGATGCTGGGAAAGATTGAAGGCAAAAAAAAGGACCTGACAGAGGATGAAATGGTTAGATAGAATCACAGACTCAGTGGACATGAACTTGTGCAAACTCCAGGAGATAGTGGAGGACAGAGGAGCCTGGCATGCTATGACTGTAGCATGGGTTTGCAAAGAATTGGATGCAACTTAAGTTATTGAACAACAACATTTTCAGAATCATCTCTAAGCAAGAAGCAGTTTCCCAGTATTCTTCCACTGATGAATATCATGTTCCCTTTGCAATATCAGACAATTTGATATACACATCTTATTTTATGTTGATTTTTTTGCAGTACAATTAATTTACAATATTAAATTTGAGTGTACAGCATACTGATTCAATATTTTTGTGGACGATGCTTCATTTAAATTATGACAAATTAATTTCTGTATTTCCCTTGCTGAACAATGTATCCTCATTGTGTATTTATTTTATAAAGAGTAGTTTGTACCTCTTAATCCTCTGCCCCTAATTTGATCCTGTCCATTTCCCTACTGGTAATCACTAGTTTGTTCCCTGCATCTGTGGGTCTGTTCATTTTTTATTGCTAAAAAATAAATATATATGTAATTATACACATGCAGCAACTTCTTTACCCATTCATCCGTTGAACACTTACCTAGGTTGATTCCATAGTCAAGTTATTGTAAATAATCCTACTGTGAGTATTGAGGTACATGCATCTTTTCCAATTATTGTTTGTTTTTTTTTTCCTTCTGATGTTTACCTAGGAGTGGAACTGCTGGATGGTATGGTATGCTGGATCATAAGATAGTATCACTGATTCAGTGGACACGAGCTTAGGCAAACTCCGAGAGATGGTGAAGGATAGGGAGGCCTGGTGTGCTGCAGCCCACGGGGTTGCAAAGAGTCAGACATGACTTAGCAACTGAACAATAATGGCAACAACAATGGTAGTTCTATATTTAGTTTCTTGAAGAACCTCCACACTGTTTTCTATAGTAGCTGACCCAATTTACATCCCCACCAACAGTGTACTAGGATTTCTTTTCTCTGCCTCTTTGCTAATGTTTGTTATTTGTAGACTCTTTGATGATTACCATTCTGACAGGTGTGAGGCGATATTCTTTTGGATCTGTCTCCTATGGCAACAGAAATAAAAACAAAAAGAAACAGATGAGCCCTATTTAAACTGAAAAGCTTTTGCACAGCAAAGGAAGTCATCAACAAAACCAAAAGACCACCTACTGATTGGGAGAAAATATTGGCAGATGATATGATTGATAAGGAGTTAATTTTCAAAACATACAAACAGCTAATGCAATCCAATATAAAAAAAACCAAAACATACAACTAATTAAAAATGGGCAGAAGACTTGAATAGACATTTTTCCAAAGAATGTATACAGATGATCAACAGGCACATAAAAAAGATGCTCAGTATCATCAGAGAAAAGTAAACAAAAGATTTAAAATACAAATATGTTTTAAAATGCAATTTTAAGGTATGGGTTTTTTTAAATGCATAATATATTTGAATTATCACACTGTGTAGTCCCTGAATTTCAGTGGGATGCTATTTTTCTGATGAAATATGTATGTCATTATCTGTAAAAGTTATAAAAGAATAGACCTAGAAATAAATGTCAGAAATATGGTTAGATATGTCTTGTATGACCATGTGAATATCTTTAGATGTAACTAATGATCCACAGCTAATATATATTATATATTTCAAAAGAAATAATAAATACTATATTGCTAGGATAGTAGGAAATTTCAAATAAAATTCTAACTTGTAGCTATCTTCCTGAGCTTCTCCACTCATCTGGTGTCTTCAGCTTCTGAGGCTTTCTGGAACTGGGCCTGCTAAGGGATTTCACATAACCGCCTTAGGTGTCTTAACTTCTGTGGCCTACTAATTCAGTTAGGATTTGTGTATGAGTTTTCCCACTTCTCAAATTTTGCTGCTATTTAATCATTTTATCTTTGCCATTACTTTTTATTTTTGTGGGTGCATGACCTTTTTGGGGAAAAAAAAACAACACAATCTTTGTTGACATATTTATAAGGTCTCAGGAGAATGTGGAAGCAGATATCTATCAAATCCAGCATGCCTATTTGTAAGTTCAGAGCATTCTTTAATGGAGGATAAACACAGTTTAATGATGCTGGAAACTGATTTTAATACAGACAGAGTAGTTTCTACAGTGGGGAATGTCTATTTTTTATCAAAACATCAACAGTCCTCTGAGGAATGAATATTTGATTCATTGGACCTTCATTGTCCATGATTCAGGTCATTCATTGGACCTGACCACCAAGCATTGGTCCCTAAATTACTTATGTCATTAAAATAGAACAGGACATGGTTAATAGAATCCACCCAGGTTTATTATAAATAGCCAGGATCTTGCATGGGGAATTTAATCTCATTCTCCTGGAATCCAAATCTTGTATCAATGTACTCTAGGTTAGGAATGTACTTTTGTTTTTCTCTTAAGAGGAAAAACTATGAAAATGTAATTAGAGAGTTTGTTCTTGGATATGTTAGATTTGGTGGAGTCTGTAAGCTTTTCCTCCAGAGAGCCAGATAAATATATTTGACTTTGTGGGCCAAACTGTCTCTGTCATTCAAAAGCAACCCAGACAAGAGGCAGACAACTGGTACTTCTGGGATGTATTGTTTTAGCCTCATGGCTAAACAGTGATTCATTTTAAATGAAGAATTTCAGAAGCCACATAACAATATAAGAAGAAGATGGATTGTTATCATCTTGAGCACCACCACCATTTAACAAACAAACATTGTTTCCTGAAAAACAATTTTCAGCTAATTGGGAATTTCCTGTTATCAAGAGATTACCACACAGCTGCTAAAACACAGGTATTTATACAAGCCATCTGTAACAAGAGAGAACTTAAAGGCATGGTTGGATAAAATGGAAAATAATATTAGAAGATGGTTTACATTGCTATTTCCTTTGTTTTCATTATTTCATCTTTCTGACTTCACATAGCTCTAAGAATTGTGGGCTTCCCTGGTGTCTCATATGGTAAAGAAGCTGCCTGGAATGCAGGAGACTTGAGTTTGATCCCTCAGTTGGGAAGATCCCCTGGAAAAGGGAATGGCTACCCACTCCAGTATTCTTGCCTGGAGAATTCCATGGACAGAGGAGCCTGGTGGGCTACAGTTCACAGGGTCTCAAAGAGTTGGACACGACTGAGTGACTAACACACACACAAACAAAGAATCACCCGGAAGGTTTGTTAATCTACAAATTGTTGGATCCTACTATGAGAGATTCTGACTTGGTAGACCTGGCATGCTGTCTTGGAATTTGCATTTCCAATTTTTCAAGTGCTGCTAAAATCAGTAGAATCACACTGGGAAGTCTTCATTTAACACCTTCTCAACTAAATTTTCTATGGTTGGAAACTGGGCCGATGAATTCTTAAAAATTCACTGGATTTGAAATGAGTGGCTACAGTTTACAAATAGGAGTTTTCCTTGGTGCTTTTGTAGAATTTTTTTTTTTTTTTTTAATCTTGCTTCTATCTGGCTACCGGCAAACTTGATTACTACTCTTTAGAAATAGATTTCAGAAAGGAAAATATCTCCATTTGAGAAAGTCACAAATATGGGCAATAACTTTTGATCTCAGAAGATTTTAAGCCTCCACCATGCTTCTGCCTTTCATGGGTAAAGAACATTGGTGAGGAAGTTGATTTTCCAAGCTCCTTCTTGAAGGATGGTATGATAATAAAAATGATAATTTAACAAACTGAATACTGCAGTGGGTAGCTTTTCCCTTCTCCAGGGAATCTTCCCAAACCAGGGATCGAACCCACGTCTCCCACATTGCAGGTGGATTCTTTGCCAGCTGAGCCATAAGGGAAGCCCAAGAATACTGGAGTGGGTAGCCTATCCCTTCTCCAGCACATCTTCCCTACACAGGAATCAAATTGGGGTCTCCTGCATTGCAGGTGGATTCTTTACCAACTGAGCTATATAGTTGGCCCTTAACAAATAAACAAATTGATATAAAGACAATTTATATTTACTAATACTCTCTTAGCCTGGATAAGTAAATTTATCTACTGAAGCACTGAGTTCATTTTATAATGTCCCATATTGGGTTTAATATTGATGCTTTGAATTAGATTTTTAGGTATGGCATGTTTTCTCTTCTGCTGCTAATGGAACTGGGAAGATCAACTGTGATTTCAAAACGGAGTCACATTAAAACAGCATGTGCATTGTAATACCTGTGGATTTATGAGAAATGGTAAAACAGCAGATAAAAGATTGCCTAAGACTGGACTATGTGATTGCATAATTTTCCTTAGTAAACAGCTGTAATTCTTATTTTTTTATTATAAATATCATGTGATGGAGGGGGATTCAAAAGCTGTAAATTATTTGCAGTGTTACTTTATAAATAACATTTTAAAAATAAAAATTTTTTGTCTTCAATGAGCATATTCACTTTTTTTTTCTTCTTCTTAATCATTCTTTTCAATAAGCTAGGCTGTTAAATCTGTATTCTTTGGAGTTCAGAGTTTATTCTTCAAATGTTTAAGACTTACTTTTTTGTCTGTTTTTTTTATTGTCTGCTTACCTCTACTAGGATTCAAAGATGAGTGGAAAACTACTGGACTTTCTCTGTGGGAGGTTTCTGTTTATAGGCCATCCCACGCTGCCCCCCTCCGCGCACCCACCCCCCACCCTCCTACCTATCTGACTTTACTTTGACATTCTAAAGTTATGAAAAAGCATGAGGATCTTCTGGACTTCCCTTCCAGAGGTTCTGTTGCTTTTTGATAACTCTGATTCTTTTAGTTCAACTGATAATAGAAAAGGACAATAAGAAAATACTGCAAGCAAATTATTTCTTTATTACTTTCAATGATGACAATACAGTATCCTTTAAACATCATCTGAAGGAAAACAGGGAGCTAACTCTTGCCCACTTTGCTGCTTTTCTTACTGGAATTATGGAACTATCTAGATTGAAGTTAGGGCAGTCCTTCAGCATTACCGTTAAGTTGAATAGTACACAATGATTACTTCTGGATAAATATAATCTTCAAAAGCATATTTTAATTTTAACTCCTTATCCTAACCTCCCCAAAATCATTTTGTCTGCAGACAATAGAACTGTTAATAAGCAAAAATATGAAATCCATATAAGAGAGGAAAAATATAATGCTTTTAATAGAAAATACAAGGCAATTTATTCCTCTGTTTTAGAAAAGCAATTGATATTGAGAATACTACAACATTGTGGTTGTAGGTTATATCACCAGTTGTTATCCCAAGAGATGGAATCCGATTAGGAGAGAAAAATTCATCTTCACTAATATCTTATGTGTCACTATTTCTGTCTTGATCAAAAGCCCCTGGTTTAATGACTGCTTAATTGCTATGAATTTTACTGACCTTTCCCACCTTTCCTATTTGCTTTGCAAATCCATACAAATTCCCCTTCTTTCTTGCAGTTTCTTTATGTAGCATTTATTTCACTTTACTCAAATATTTGCTCTTTTCTTTTCCTGTTCTCACTTCTTTTTTTTTCACTGTCTTTCCAAGGAAGCAAGATTACTTGCTTGTCCACCACTCAGGCCATATATTTTCTACTCTGCTCTCATTTTTGGCTGATGTGTGCTCTCAAAGATAGGTCCTAGGTCACCAGGTTCACTAAAGATTTATATTCTGGGTATCTGATTCCTTTGATGACTGACTTCTTAGATTCATTGACTAGTAGGGTTGAGGGTCCTTTGCTGGACAGATGACATTCCTGGGAAAAAAGTATTGTTTAAAGGGGAGAAAATTGGACTTAGAACCAGATAAGTTGTCAGAGTCCCAATCAGTAACTGCAAGGTTGTTACATTAGTTTCCTTACTTTCAAATGATTATAGAATCTTGTTTGTGTGATTGTGAAGGATAAATGAAATAATGTGTGTAAAATGCTTAGCACAGCTTCTGAATCACTATAGAGGATAAGTATCTATTGACTCTCAAAAATGAGAAAATTGTATTTTGCTGAAGACCATGGGCTGAAGATGATCTACGGTCTATGGAGATTTCATCTAAGGTCTGCTTATCCAAGAGGAATAGTCTTTTACAATCACTCTTGTAAAGAATCTGCCTGCTGATGCAGGAAATAGAAGAAACACAGGTTCGACTCTGGGTCAGGAAGATCCCCTGGAGAAGGAAATGGCAACCCACTCCAGGATTCTGCCTAGAAACTTCCATGGACAGAGGAGCCTGGCAGAATGCAGTCCATGGGGTTGCAAAGAGTCAGATATGACAAAACACACACTCACATACACACACACCTGTATAGAATTGCATAAAACATAGGAATTAAAGAAAAATAAAGTGTGATATGTCCAGACAAAAAGGAGAAAGAAAGAGAAAAGATGTAAGACTTCACTTTGGGTTTCTAGCCAACTAAAAGAAATGAAGGATACATTACTGGATATAAAATGAATTAGAATTCTTAAAAAGGAGCCTCAGCTAAGCTTATTTGCACAAATCTCTTGCCACTAAATGCAAAGAGATTGAAAACTTCTTCACTTTTTCCAATCCTGTTTGAAAACAACAGAAAGAATTAGAATAATTACATCGATTTATATGATTGTCATCAACAGGAAGTAACTAATTAGTTCCTGATCAGAAAATTATGAACTTGGGGAGAAGACACCTTGCCATTTTATTTTATTTACTTTGTTTTTTAATCTATGCTACTGCTATTGCATTTTATTTTTTATTTATTTACTGCCACACTGTGAGGCATATGGGATCTTAGTTCCCGGGCCAAGAATCAAACCTGTGTGCCCTGTATTGGGAGCACAGAGTCTTAACCACTGGACCACCAGGGAAGTCCCATCATTTTACTTTACTGTTTGTAATAGCAAAGGGCTGGAAGGAAGAGTCCAATGTGAGCTGCTCTCTTTAGGAAGACAGGTTTTAAAGTGTTCAGAATAAATTAATTTCATAGCTTGTAATTCTGAAAGAGAGAACGTTTCAAGAGAAGAGATAAACTTTGCCCTAATTCTAATTCTAATCACAGATATTATCAATTCTAAAATAAAGGGAGGTGAATATTTAAAAATGGTATCTCTATAATGAAGTTATAGAAAAAAAATAACATGTTTAGACTTTGGAACCAGGCTGTCTAAATTTAAATGCTAATTATTGCATTCACTTATGGAGAGATACTGTCTTTAACCTCTCAATGCCTGTAGGTGAAAGTGAAAGTATTAGTCACTCAATGGTGTCTGACTCTTTGTGACCCCAAGGTCTATAGCCCACCAGGCTCCCCTGTCCATGGAATTGTCTAGGCAAGAATACTGGAATGGGTAGCCATTCCCTTTCTTTCTAAGAAGGAGAGGATATATATACTTTTATCTATATTTTAGGGTTTAGTGAGAATAAAATAAGTAAAGAACTTACCAGAATACCCAAGTTTCATATGTAGAAAAACATAAATTATAGGCATTACTATTAGTTTTCCACTTCATTTCTTTGTCTCCCTATTCACAACACTGAACAGGCGGAGGACCTGGTTTGTAGAATAGATTTATTTTGCCTTCTCTTTCTGTACAGTCATTGTAAGCAAACAGCCTGTGGTAAACACTGGGAAGGCTCAAGGTATTACTTAAAAGAAAAAGTAATAGAATACAAATAGTAAAGAATGTTATAAAATTACTAAATATACACTAAGATGGTCAAAAGGGGGACATAACGCAATAGAGCAGGGTCATACAGACCATATTTTTCCCATTACAACAATATGATGAACTAGAAAAGGATAAACATTATATTCAGTAATGTAACACTGAGGGATAAAAAGAAGGGCTGATTTATTCTCATTTTTCTTGTGAATTATCTGATAAGAGTAATCTGCAGAAGGAAATAGATAGGAATGAGCATAAACTCAAGATAAAGAAACATTGAATAAGCAAATATCTCTGATGCTTTAAACAGATAAAAGTCTTAAGTTTAGAATAAATAATATATGACTTGATCAAGTTTTTTACAAAAATATGGACATTGAAAAGGTTCTGGAAAACTGGAAAAAAAGAATTCCTAAATACCCTCCAGCATTCCGAAAGGAAAAAGGGAGTTGCACACTTGCCAGTATTGTGTGTTGTGTTAAGTCGCTTCAGTTGTGTTTGACTCTTTATGATCCCATGGACTACAGCCCTCCAAGTTCCTCTGTCCATGGGATTCTTCAGGCAAGAATACTGGGGTGGGTTGCCATGCCCTTCTCCAGGTACCAGTATTAATAGTGGTGATAACAGAAATTGTAGTGAGTGAGTGAATGAAAGTCACTCAGTCGTGTCTGACTCTGCGACCCCATGGACTATACAGTCCATGGAATTCTCCAGGCCAGAATACTGGAATGGGTAGACTCTCCCTTCTCCAGGGGATCTTCCCAACTCAAGGACAGAGCCCAGGTCTCCCACATTGCAGGCAGATTCTTTACCAGCTGAGCCACAAGGGAAGCCCAAGAATAGTGGAGTGGGTAGTCTATCCTTTCTCCAGTGGATCTTCCCGACCCAGGAATTGAACCGGGGTCTCCTGCATTGTAGGCAGATTCTTTACCAACTGAGCTAGGAGGGAAGCCTGGTAATCGTGGTAGTAGCTCCAATAGCAGCAGTAATAGTGGTTGTTGTTCAGTCACTAAGTCATGTCCGACTCTTTGCTCACCTATGGACCGCAGCATGACAGGCTTCCCCGTCCTTCACTGTCTCCCTGATCTTGCTCAAACTCATGTCCATTGAGTCAGTGATGCCATCAAACCATCTCATCCTCTGTCACCCCCTTTTCCTCTGGCCCTCAATCCTTCCCAGCATCAGGGTCTTTCCAGTGAGTTGGCTCTTCGCATCAGGTGGTCAAATTATTGGAGCTTCAGTTTCAGTATCAGTCCTTCCAATAAATATTCAGGGTTGATTTCCTTTAGGATTGACTGGTTTGTTATCCTTGCTGTCCAAGGAACTCTCAAGAGTAATAGTAGTAGTTAATATTACCTGCATACTTGCTATGGACTAACTATAGTACATGGAATACTTATATCAATTTTAACTTCAAAAATGATATAAATATGTGTTATTATTATTAATATTTTACATATAAGAAAAATAAGGCTCAAAGAAGTTAGGTAACTTGGCAAGGTCATGGAGCTATGTAACTGTGGAACAGAAATGGAATATAAGCAATCTGACTCAGGCATTCTTGTTTTAACCTAGCCCTCCTCAGTACTGAACACAGTATGTTTATGAGTGTATGTATCTTCTGTTTTCAGAAGCATTATGTTCTAGATACCTAATATAAATAATATGTAGGCTTTATTTGAAACACAATTTTGAGATAAATAGGATATATAGTAACTTTTCAAGCTGTCTGATCTATTTCTTGCTAAGAAATAATAACAATCTGATATTTGGTAAAGGTGATTTGACTTACATGACCAAGCATTTGCCTGGTGTCTATATTGAATTATGTGTTGTTTTATTTTCCAACTAGTTACTTTATGACACGTTGGCATTTTTCTAACAGAAACTGACGCCCTGCAAAATAGTGATAAATTGGGATGATATAGCATTTGCCAAAGTTGATGCTTCAGCTTATTTGCTGCTGGTGTAAATACTATAGTTATAGTAAAAGAGCTCCACCCACTTCTTAGGTAAATTATTTGATGATGCAGAGACCAAGGAACTACTATTATATTAGTGAAAATGTTAGTTGCTCAGTTGTGTCTGACTCTTTGGTACCCCATGAATTGTAGCCCTCTAGGCTACTCTGTCTGTCGAATTCTTCAGGCAAGAATACTGGAGTAGGCAGCCATTCCTTTCTCCAGGGGATCTTCCTGACCCTGGGACCGAACCTGGGTCGCCTGCATTAGCAGGCAGATTCTCTACCATCTGAGCGACCAGGGAAGCCCAACTATATTAGTTGTCTATTTGCTTTCTTGTTTTTGAAAACTTTTTTCCTTCTTTCTTTTTCTACTTACGTTGAAGTCAAAGGATCTCTTTCAGGTAAGTTTTAGGAGGCCTGACTTTTCTATGAGTGTGGGAGATTGGATATCGAATTCTAAGCTGACACAGTTTTACTTTCTCAATGTTAAAAATGCAATTCTTAGCTTCATTAATATCTGTTGAGAAGAATGCAATTATTTTCATGCTTATTCATGTGAAGGTAATGTGTCCTTTCTTTCTGAATTCTTTAAAAATTTGCTCTTTATAATTGTTCTTAGTAATTTAATAATAAGACTCAATGGTTTTCCCTTCCTTTCTCCCTTTCTCCCTTCTCCCTTTCTTTCTCTGTGCAGGATTCATTTGTACATGAACACAGAAAAAAGTCCTCAGGCTTGCGTAGCAATTTCTTCTTTCTTTTTTCTGTTCATGTATGTTTACCCTGCTTAGTGTTTGTTGACGTTCTTGGAAATGTGGGTTGTTAGTTTTCATCAAATTTAGAAAAAATGATGGCTATTATTTCTTTAAATGTTTTTCTGGCTCTCTCCTCTTTGAGGCACTTTTATTACACAGATGTTAAACCACTTAATATTGTTCCAAAGTCCTTAAGTAATTCATTTTTATTAGACTTTTCTCTCTGCATTTCATTTTGGATGGATTTTATTACTATTTCCACCTTTTAAGTCTCAGCTTTTCTCCTCTTTTCTTCTCATCATGTTTTTGTATTTAAATAGTGGAGTACTTGGATATCATTATAAGAGGTTTTTTGACATGCTTGACTGCTAAGTGCATTATCTCTGATGTTGTTTTAAAATTCAAATTCTTTTTTTTTCAATTGTAGTATAATAGCTTCACACTGTTGTGTTGGTTTCTGTACAACAACAGGAATCAGCCTTAAGTATACGTCAGTCCCCTCCCTTCTGAGCCTTCCTCTCATCCCTGCCATCCCACCCACCTAGGGTATCACAGACCACCGGGCTGAGTTCCCTGTGTTATACGGCAGCTTCCCACTAGCTATTATTTTCCGTATGCTGTGTGTGGGTTTTAATGCTGCTCTAAATTCATCCCACCTTCTTCCCCCCAGCCTCATGTCCACAAGTCTATTCTCCATGTCTGCATCTCTATTCCTGCCTTGAAAACAGGTTCATCAGTACCACTTTTCTAGATTGCATACACATGTGTTTAATATAGTTTAGCAGTTATGACAACGCCGACGGATCAGAAGACAGCCGTCATTGAAAAGAGTTTGCTATATTCACAATCTCAAGAGGAGGAGGCACATCCCGTTCATGAGGGGTCACACAAGGTCAGTCAGAGGGCACAGAGAATAAGGGGAAAACGTGGGCACTTTTATTGTGGTTTTTGTAGGAAAGCACAACAAAGGAGGTGTAAGAAGGCTTGAGGATGGCTAGTTTGAATAATTTAAGCCAGTTTTGGTACATACCTGGCCCTGGGTTTTTTATTAGGGCAGTGAAATAGTGGCCTTGAGAGAACCTTTTGCCAACAAGGGTCCGTCTAGTCAAAGCTATGATTTTTCCAGTAGTCATGTATGGATGTGAGAGTTGGATTATAAAGAAAGCTGAGTGCCGAAGAATTGATGCTTTTGAACTGTGGTGTTGGAGAAGACTCTTGAGAGTCCCTTGGACTGCAAGGAGACCCAACCAGTCCATCCTAAAGGAGATCCTGGGTGTTCATTGGAAGGACTGATGCTGAAGCTGAAACTCCAATACTTTGACCACCCGATGTAAAGAACTGACTTATTGGAAAAGACCCTGATGTTGGGAAAGATTGAAGGCTGGAGGAGAAGGGGATGACAGAGGACAAAATGGCTGGATGGCATCACTGACTCAATGGACATGAGTTTGCACAAACTCTAGGTGTTGGTGATGGACAGGGAGGCCTGGCGTGCTGCAGTCCATGGGGTTGCAAAGAGTCAGACACAACTGAGGCGACTGAACTGAACTGAACTGAGAGAGCCTGAGAAAGAAGCTGGTTGGAGTGTGGATTTAGGATTTGCTAGTTTGCATGTGAAAGGTGTGTTTCCAGATGAGTCTTTTACTATCTCTAGGAATTGGCTGACCCCCAGAGGGGGAGTCCTTCCAGGTCAGCAAGGCCCCAGGACATTAAAGCATCAATTAGAGAAACTAGAAAACTTGGTTGTTAAGATATCTCTGCATCCACATTTATATGGATTGATTTTTCTCCTAGCTGTGGGAGTATCTCCCTGCTTCTTGGAATGTTTAGTGCTTTTTGATTAGATGTTGACTGTTGTGAAATCAGATGGTTGACTGTCTGGAATTTTTTTAATGTTTCTTTAAGAGTGTGACTTTGTTTTGTTAGGCAGTTCAAATACTTGCAGATTTGTTTTATCCCTTTGATGTGTGTTTTTAAGTTTTGCTAGAATGGGTCTAAATAGACATCACTCCAAGGTGCTTTCAGCTCTAATACCAAGGCAGAAACTTACCTTTCTTTATGAGGTCATTTTGTCCCTCTTTATTCATGAATTTCTTGAATACTTACAATACACTAAGAACTGTGCAACAAAACATGGAAAAGGTGAGACACTATTTTCTCATAAAACTGTTAAGTAGAGTTAGGGAGGCGAACTAAATGTTTGACTGACAATGGCATATGAAAAGTGAGATACTTTACAAGTCTTTGACCAAGTACACAAATATAATAGTACTTAAATTACAGTGGATTCAGAATAGTAAAACCTGGAATAGCTTGGTAGGGTTTTACAAAGGTGTACCTACTTTAGAAATTGAGTGTCTATTATGTACTGCTAGCCTAGTATTATTTTAGATCATAGAAATAACATGACAAAACACATTCCTAGCTACAAGGAGGTTTACATCTTTTGAGAGACGAAAACAAGGAAATAGTGTTACCTCAAAGATAATTCTTTGTGCTTTGGTAGCAGTAGATATGTAAACTAGTTATTGCTGGAGAAAGAAATGGCAACCCACTCCAGTATTCTTGCCTGAAAAATCCCACGGACAGAGAAGCCTGGTGGGCTGCAGTCCATGGGGTCACAAGTAGACATCAGAGAAGATTTCCAAGAGGAAGTTGTATAAACTGAGACCAAATGATTATTAAAATTCAGTTAGATAAAGGAGCAAGAGGATAAGGAAAGGGACTAGAAGTGACTCATAGCAGAGGAAAGGGCATGAGTGAAAACTTGGAGGCACAAAAGTAGTGACCATTGGTGGAATGAAAGGTATAGCAGTTTGGTACAGGTGGAACGTGGTAGTGGGAAAGAACGTAATGTGGCCCATAGAAGGCCAAATAGGCCCACAGGGGCCAGATGATGGAGCAGTTACATAGAATATGAAAGGGTTTGTGTCTTGACCTGAGAGCACAGGTAGGAAGACGCATAGTTAAATCCATGAACATGATGCTTAGGAGAAAGAGCTGAGATGGTATTTTCCTTGATGGTCCAGTGGTTGAGACTCTGCACTCCCAGTGCAGGGATCTCAGGTTTAATCTCTGCACAGTAATCCCAGCATGCTGTGCAGTGCTGCAAAAATTCAGGGCTTCCTTGGTGGCTCAGGTGGTAAAGAATCTGCCTGCAATGCAGGCGACCCAGGTTCGATCCCTGGGTCAGGAAGATCCCCTGGAGAAGAGAATGGTTACCCACTCTAGTATTCCCGCCTGGGAAATCCCATGGACAGAGGAGCCTGGCAGGTTATATGCAGGATGTAGTCCGTGGAATCACAGTCAGACAAACTGAGCGACTATCACTTTCTTTTCGCTTGAAGGATAAGAAGATTCATCGTATGCACTACGTTATCAGTGCTGCCTTATCATCGTATGCACTACGTTATCAGTGCTGCCTTAGCAAAGGGCCACAAACTAAGTGGCTTAAGCAATAGAAATAGCTATGGAGGCTAGTGGTCTGAGATCAAGGGAATTGGTAGGTTTGGTTCCTTTTGAGAGCTTTGAAAAGGAATCTGTTCCATGCCTCTCTCCTCGGCTTATAGACGGCTATCCTCTCTGTGTCTTTACATTGTCTGCCCTCTCTACATTTCTATATCTAAATTTCCCCTTCTTTTTTTTTTTTAAAATCTTTTTGGCCATGCTGCACAGTATGTAGGATCTTAGTTCTCTGGCCAGGGATTGAACCCATATCCCCTGTATCAGCAGCACAGAATCTTAGCCACTGGAACACAAGGGAGGTCCCCAAATTCCCTCTTCTTATAAGGACGTCAGTTATATGGGATGAAGACCCGCTTAATGACCTCATTTTAAATTGATTACTTCTATAAAGATCTTATATCCAAATAAGGTCACACTCGGGTGTCCTAGAAGCTAGGACTTCAAGGGATAAAAATTTAAAGAGCTTTGTTCAACTCGTGTTTGTTGTTGTTTAGTTGCTAAGTCATGTCCAACTCTTTTGCAGTCTCATAGAGTGTAGCTCCCAGGTTCCTCTGTCCATGGGATTTCCCAGGCAAGAATACTGGAGTGGGTTGCCATTTCCTCTCCAGGGGATCTTCCCAACCCAGGGATCAAACCTGTGTCTCCTGCTTGGCAGGTGGGTTCTTTACCACTGAGCCACCAGGAAAGCCCCACTAAACTCATAAGGCCAGGCATAGCAGAGTTGAAAAGGGAGAGCAACTAACAAGATAATTAACTCTTGTTCATGTAGATTCAACACCTATGAAGGGAAATAAAACAGTAAAAATAGGAAGAATATAATTCTGATGGTTATGACACAATGGATTGGCTCTGACAAAGTAATGAAATGGAAAAATTTTGCATTGAGACATCTTTCTCTGCTGTTAAAAATGATGTTTTTATTTTTTTAAATTCTATTGCCCATTAGAATTTTAAAGTATTTTAAAGTAAGTTACAGTTTAATTTCTCCAGGAGTTAGATACTAGGCTATAGGACCACTGATACTATTATTGTTTTGTTTCCAAATAAGGATAATGATCATTTTTATCCACTTCTTTCAGCCATTAAGTCAGGATATGATTGCATAAAATTCCATGAATAACTTGATCACTATGAAATGAAATGTGCCTCACTATGTTTGCATTTAGTTAGTTACATCAGCTGCTGTTCTTTTCTCAACAACAATAAAATACTCAGTCTTGATATTCCCATAGAGAATAGAACTAATTCTTTTGACCTGGAGCTATAACTAATGGTGAAGTTGTAGAAAAATCACACCCATGTTAAAATAGATGCATTGCTCTTACCTCTAAAGAGGCAAATGCTGGAAGCATTATTAAAAATGAAGTCATGGTTTAATATTTTTCAGCTCAAGAATTAAGTGCTAATTTATTTCTTCCCTGAATTTGTTGAAAACTGTTTTTATTGCTTGAGGAACTACTCAGGAAGTCAGGATTCTGGATTTTGACTTAAGAGTCCACCATTTTGTATTATGGTCTTTGGATTTTAGCTTCATTGTGTTTTTACACAACTGTCTATCTTTCTGAATAAAATAAGCCATCAACAGGAGCCTTAGCTATCTAAACTTTAAGCACATAAGGAGAGACAGACTCAACTTGCTACTGTTCCTAAAAATTCTAACATAGGACAGATACTCATATCTAATCAATCAACTGGAATCTTGGAGAAAGAGACTGACCATCTTGGGTCAGACAATGATTGCTGTGCATGTGTGCTAATTTGCTTCCGTCATGTTTGACTCTTTGTAACCCCATGGACTATAGCCTGCCAGGCTTCTCTGTCCACGGGATTCTCCAGGCAAGAATACTGGAGTGGATTGTCACGCCCTCCTCTAGGGGATATTCCTGACCCAGGGATCAAACCCAAGTCTCCTACATCTCCTGTATTGGAGGCAGGTTCTCTATCACTAGGCCACAAAGCTATTATGGACAAGAGCTAGGGAACTAATTACACACGTGCACGCTGGTAGGAAACATAGGGTGGTGGTTTAGTCACTAAACCGTGTCTGACTCTTGCAATCCCATGGATTGTAACCCACCAGGCTCCTTTGTCCATGGGATTCTCCAGGCAAGAATACTGGAGTGGCTTGCCATTTCCTTCTCCAGAGGATCTCCCGACCCAGGACTCAAACCGGGATCTCCTGCATGGCAGGCAGATTCTTTATCGAACGAGCTGTGAGGGAATCCCCCAGGAAATATATGGATGGATTCAAAGAGAGGTGAAATATGAAGGAGCAAAACAGTTTTCAGAAAAATGAAAGTGCTGAGTAGATATCCCCTTAAATAGGTATACTACAATTTTGTTTCTTTAACTCTTGCTTAAATTATATGAAAGAATAGGGCTTCCCTGGTGGCTTAGATGGTAAAGAATCTGCCTGCAAGGCAGGAGACCCAGCTTTGATCTCTAGGTGGAGAAGATGTCCTGGAGAATGGAATGGCTACCCATTCCCTTAAATCTTGCTTATAGTATATATTCATTCCTAATTTATTTTCAATAAACTCTTTCTGGCTATCCCTGTGCCTGGCACTGCTCTTGGGTTTGAAATAAAATCCATGATATCATGATTTACTCTCTTTTGTGGAGTTAGATGACAGGCATTAAATGGATAAGGACATGAATAAATGTCTGTCCAATGATGTAAGAACCATAGAGAAAAGTAAAACAGGTAAATGGGAAGAGGGAAAGCTAAATTGACAGTTCAGATGCTGGGTTATACTCGGGATTAGCAAGACCTCTCTGATATGGGCTCTCTGAAAAAGAATATTCCAGGTACAGGAAATGGCATATTAAAATCACCTAAAATGAACAAAATTTTATCTTGATCTTCATTTTTACTCTCTCATTTTATTTTTTGATGTCATATTTTACATTAAAATTTTTTCTGTGTTCCTTAATTATTATGGCTTTCCTGATGGCTGAGCACACACACCCTGCTGGCTCAATGGTAAATAATCCACCTGCCAATGCAGGAGACTTGAGTTTAATCCCTGGGTTGGCAAGATCCCCTGGAGAAGGAAATGGCAAGCCACTCCAGTATTCTTGCCTGGAGAATCGCATGGACAGAGGAGCCTGGCAGGCTACAGTCCATGGGGTCAAAAAAAGTCAGATATGACTTAGTGAATAAATAGCAACATAGCTAATTATTATAGTTATAGTCAATTTTACTACTTTTATCCTTCATAAGCAGTGTTTAACATGGTTGTACCACTATGTCTACTATATATTTGCCTTTTACAGTGAAGGTTTTTATTTTACATATCTTCTTATTTCTAGATATGGCCTTTTCAGCTGAAAAGAAATCCCCTTAAAATTTCTTATAAGGCTGATTGGGTGGAGATTAACTCCTTAAGCTTTTGATATCTGGGAAGCTCTTTTATCTCCCCTTCAAATCTGAGTGATAATTTTGCCAGGTAGAGTATTCCTTGGAAATTTTCTCCTTTCAACATTTTGAATTTATCAAGCCAGTCCTGCAAAGTTGCAGCTGAAGAATCAGGAGATGATTTTATGGGGGTTCCTTTGAACACAACTAGTTGTTTTTCTTTTGGTTCTTTTAAGATTCTCTCCTTATTTTAAAAATTTGACATCTTAATGATAATGGGCTTTGATGTGGATGTCTTGGGGTTTTTCTTGTGTGGGACACACTGTGTTTCCTGGACCTGAATGTCTATGTTTCTTTCCTGAGGTTATAGAATTTTTCAGCCATTATTTCTTCAAATATATCTTTCCCCCCTTTGTCTCTCTCTTCTCCTCCTAGGCCCCTTATAATGAGGTTAGTATACTTGATGTCCCAAAGCTCTCTTAAACTGCCCTTGCTTTTAAGAAATCCTTTTTTTCTTTTTGCTGTTCTATCTGGGTGATATCCACTACCTTGTCTTCCAAGTGGCTGATCCATGATTCTGCATTATCTAGTTTGCTATAAATGTCTTTTAGTGTATTTTTCAGTTCAGTTATTGTATCCTTTAACTCTGTGAGTTCTGTTTGGAACTTTCTTATATTTTCTATTTCTTTGTTGAATTTCTCATTGTATCCCTCCTTTATTCTCCTTGATTCCATGAGCATTATGACAAACATTTTGAAGTCCTTATCAGGTAAATTATTCATATCCATTTCATTATTTCTTTTCCCCTGCGGTCTTATTTCTTCATTTGGGACATTTTCTTCTGTTTTCCTATTTTGTTTGACTCTCTGTGGTTTGTGTGTGTGTGTGTGTGTGTATTTATTATGGAAAACAGTCCTCCAATCCTCTTTCCCTGTCTTGGAGGGGTAGCCCTTTGTAGGAGATGAGCTTTATTGCTTATCTGTGCCATGGTTTTGGTTGTCTCTCAAACTATCTCTCCACTTATTTCAGCCCCATGGGGTCCAGGATCTTACTCCTGCTATTGACCTGAGCATGGTGCTTAAAGTGCGTCCCCTGTGTGGTCCTGTTGGGTTTGACAGGGTTTTGGGAGTGGCATGGGGCAGGTCAAGTCTCTTTGCACTGGTTCTGGTGGCATGGTGGGGGCAGGCTGCCCTTCTTCTGCATCTATCAGCATCAGGTGCAAGTGGTGTGGGCAGGGGAAAGGGGATGCTCACTCACCACTGGTATCAAGTCAGAGTGAGAAGGAAAAGATGGCTTCCTCCAGCCTCAGTGCCAGCAACGCTGAGGGAGCCCATACTAATGGCATCTGTCAGTGTTCTGTTTCCAGAGAGCGATCCAGGAGATTTCTGACCCTCTGGCAGATGCTTTGTTAGTAAGTGACTCTCCTTCACATAAAGTCTAGGCTCCTTTCAAACTGCTCTTTTTTATACTGGGTCCCAGGGCAAGCGGGCCTCTATGAGAGCCCTTTAAATGCAAAATCTTCGTTCTTGATAACCTTATGTTTCTTCTGAACAGCAGACCCATTGGTTTTCAAAGCCAGACACTTTGAGGGCTCACCTCTCAGGTGCAGGGCCCAGGGATTCAGGTGGGTGGTGTGTGAGAAGCTCCATTTTATGTATGTACATATTTGTTTGTTTTTGACATCCCTCAAGATTGTGAGTTGGTACTCTGGGGTTGTGGGGAGGGAGTTGATAAATGTGTGTCTCTGCCTCTCCTACACATGGCCATGTGGCCCTTTTATCCTTAATTTTATAGCAAGTGCTAGATGCTCAGTTTGTTTGTTTTTTTTTCCCCAGAGGGATTTGTTTCATGCATAACTATATTTGTTGTATCTGTGAAAGGAGGTGAGTTCAGGATCTTTCTATACAGCCATCTTGAAGTGCCTCATGATCTTAGTTTTGAAGATTAGAAAATGAAAAGGTCACTTACTGACGAAATTGGAGACTGCAGGTACAGATTGGTATGATCATTACTTGAGTTTTGTGACTCCTGGCTAAACGGCTTACCAGGCAACGCAAAAAGGATCCTTTAAGTTTCCCCCAGACTACCACGGACACAGAGTCTCAGAGTCACTCTGAATAAATATGGTTTAAAAAAGACTGAGAATAAAGCACCGATCATTAAAAGAGAGTGTGATTAAGATATCTTGGGAAATAAAAACTTTGGCAGCTGCTGGCAATAATGCCTTTGTTACTATTTTCTCATGTCTTCTTAAGAATGAGATGTCAATGTGTCTGACAGCTTCCTCTAGTGACTAACTGCTCAGGGAACTATGTAGACTGGGGGAGACAGACTGTCAAAGACTTCGCCTCCTTTCATTCCATTCATTCCTCCCTCCCACCTTCCTTGTTGGCATTCTACCAAGGCGCCCCTTTGATATTATTAAATTGCAATGTCTGTCATCCATCTCTTAGTTCTAAAGAACTTTGACTTTAGATTCAGAACACAATTAAATATTAACTAAGGTTAAATTACTGTTTGGTTATAATACACACACACACATACCATGTGTGTGTGTGTGTGTGTGTGTGTGTGTGTGTATATATATATGTTGTTTTACCAAACTCTCTCTCTCTCCCTCTCTCTCTCTATATATATATATATACACATACATACATATATATAGTTTGTTTGACCAAATAAATATTTGTTTTACCATGTGCAAAAATGATAGCTTATCAATTTGTTTTATAAGCAAATATAATTTGAAGAGAGACTTTTAGTATATGAAATTATACCTTCAAAGTATATTTATTTTTCACTGTTATTAAAAATAGCTTAAGGTCAAGTAATTAGAATATAGAAAGAAAATAATGCAACTTGAAGTTTATACATTGATTTACTAGGTGATAACACATTCTCTACATCCCCATTTGTTCTTACATCAGATATAACCTTGTATGTTACAAGATTTAGGTTGATTAATCTTCTAATAATAATTTTCTATTTACTATTAAATGTGTATTTGCTGCATACACAGTAGATTTGCACTATACCTGAGGAACGCTAAGTCTGGAACACCCAAATCTTTTGTAATGTGCGGAAAGCAAACCTGTCTGCACTTTGCCACAGTGGGAGACATTATCTTTATTTTATTGGGAAGCAAACAGAGCTGTCTTCTGCCCCACAGGAGACACTGTGTCCCTCAACGTTATTCGTATACTTACCTCTCAGAGACAATAGAGGCAGCAGTTAGTCACTCAGTCGTGTCTGACTCCTTGTGACCCCGTGGACTGTAGCCCACCAGACTCCATGGGATTCTCCAGGCAAGAAAACTGGAGTGAGCTGCCATTCCCTTCTCCAGGAGATCTTCCCAACCTGGGACTTGAACCCCGGTCTCCTGCATTGCAGGCAGATTCTTTACCATCTGAGCTACAGGGATGGTCTGGAACAAAAGCAACCAGTGTCCAAGAGACACAGAGAAAAGTCAGAGAGAGACCCACAGAGGTTTGTCTCCCAGTGTGTTATTTCTTTTTCCTTGTTCAAGCTTTCAAAATGCACCCTACATTCTACCCCTTCATTCTTTCTTGATTCCACCAAATAAGTCTATTTTTCTCCTTTTAACTCTGTTGCATTTTGTGTTTCTCTTTTAACACGCATATTGATTTGTGATTTTCCTTTGTATCTGTAATTCTTTATCACACTATACTCTATGGATTGAACTTCTTTTGATAGTAGGGACTATATTTTATTCATCCTTATATCTCTTACATGAGATAATGCATATTTTACTTATTTCTTATTTCTTTTGGAAACTGTTTTGCTAACAGGGTATGGCAGAGAATTCTTTCTTATGAATCAGAAAAGCAATAAGCTTATTGTGAGACATGGTCAACAGACCAGGATACCAAAAACACCTACAGTGCCTTTTAAACGCACAGTTTACTTTAGTCAAATGACATCCCTGAAATATTCAAAATAAGAGTTATCTTATATAGTGCAACTGTGATGAAAATCTAGATTGTTCTGTAATTACATTATGTATCACAGTTAATGATATGACAAGCTTTTCTCCTTCCACCATTGCTGCTGCTACCACGTAACACTGCTTCAGTCACTTCTTACTGTTGTCACCATTACTGTGCAAGTATTCTATGGTTTGCTAGAATGTATGTTAAACACTTTGTAACATTTATTATTTTTTCAGATTTTCAGAACTTAAGGATTTTATCATCCTGATTTTCAGATAAGGAAATCTAGGCTTCTAGAGTAATCTTCCCAAATTTACATAGCAAGTGGTACGGTTGAGACTCAAACTCCTTTTATTTAATGCTAACGCCCGAATTGCTAATAATTTTGCTATGGTATCAGCCTGTGATGAACTTATAGAGACTCAGAAGTAGGAATACAGTCAATCAGGAAAGAACACTCTCTCATATTGATTATAAGATGTTTTGTAAAGTGTATTCAGTTTAGTTCAACAAATTGCTATAAACTATTCTATTCTCAGTGACCTAGGAGGGCATGCTCATGATATGTGACTATAAGTTATCTTAACTCTTTTGCCATTTCCAGTTATATATATAGAGTATTCATTTATAAACTATCAAAACAATGAGAAATTAAAAAAGAAAATCAATCACTGATTCTTGGAAGAAGTCCTAACCCTGAGATAATAAATAACATGTACTTTGAGTAGGTTTTTTTCCAAATGTTAATCAATGTAGTGATAATTTTAAGATCTTGATACTTGAAGTCAGACATTGGATACAAAATTACTTAAAAATGATTTCTGAGTCATCACCTGTTGCTCATGGGAAAGGATGATGGAGAACATCATTGAAGACTGTTTTTTGGTGAGTGTTGTCTGGCACCTTAGCTAGTGTTCTGATTTATATCATCATTATTATGGCATCCTAAACCAAACCTTCTAGTTACATTACCATTCACTGAACCATCATAAATGGAGATAACATTTTTTAATGAAAGAAATTGTGGGCCCTCTCACGGCAAGACATTCTTTTATTCTATTTGGATCTGGGTGACTGTCTCTGTATGAGACAGGTTTTCACCGGATTTGGCTTCGGTTGCTTTTTTTCCTTAATTCAGACTCTTCCACACTGCCAAGTTTTGAAGTTCGCATGTTCAGGTTATTGAGAGTGTTGTTTTTCTGAGTGCAAATAGAGTTCAGGTTTCTTAAAATAGGGAAAATTATTGCCCCCTTCCCCCTCTCCCTTAAAAAAAAAAATGCTATGGTTCAACATTATTTGATTTAGGTCAAAACTAAAAATAAAATTCTTCCAAGTTGTGACTAAACAAGGAAAACTTCTCAAAGTACTTTTAAGAAGTTGCAATTGAGCGTAAAGGAGGTAGATGAAGAATGGTTTTTACTTTGAAAATTTAACGCTGACCAAGTATCTTCTTTTGGAAAATAACTCCAAGCCCAAACTGCTAAAGCTTTCTAGATCTATGAGCCTCAGTGAAAAACTGATTTTGGTGATTTGCGAACCTCAGTCAGCACATCAGATTTTTAGTTTTCCGGTCCTCAGAATAGGATATTGCTTGCTTTGCATGGATCTTAAGAAAGTAAATTACCAGCACTCTTAGAATGACAGAGTATTTTGGGAATACTTTCTCATAAATTTTGTCAGCTTATTTTGAGGGGGCATGTCATGTGGCTTGTGGGATCTTAATTCACAGACCAGGGACTGACCCCCTGCCCCCTGCCCCCTGCAGTGGACGCAACGACTCCTAACACCAGACAACCAGAAAAATCCCAATATTTTCAGATTTTAATAAAACTATACCCACAAAACTATTGTAAGGGGGATCAAGCATTTTCATTCCCTCTCAATTTCCCTTTCTGCTGTTCCTTCTTTCCTGAGGGTCTAGCATCTGCCTGCCCCTCATTCCTGCGTCAGGATCTTCTTATGGCACATCCTCAACTAGATCATATGTAGCTTCAGGATGTCTCCTTCCCTCTAGCTTTTCTTTCCATGATTCCCTGTCCCCTATCTCCTTTCTCTAACACCCCTTCCCAAGATCCACTCAAATATACTTCTTGTATATTTCACTCAGTACTTGTCACTAAATATGTATCATGTGCTCTGAGTCAGACACTATTATAGGCACTAAGGATTTGGAGATATTCAAGACAGTGGGTCCTTGCCTTAATGAAGTTTATATACTAGAGAGGATAAACAACCTAAATAAATAACTAAGTAAAAATGAGAGAGGATAGCTGATTGCATTGATTACTAAAAAAGGAGGCAGCCATGGAGCTGATGGGGGGTGATGAGGGTTGGTCACTATGGTGGGATATTAGTATTAGCATATTAGAAAGAAAAGTTGAAGGGAGGCCTCTCAGAAATTTTTCTGCTTCGGTTTGAAGGTCAAATAAAAGTCATTGGGTGAAAAGTCAGGGAGAACAAGGCTCCACCAGTTCCAGGACAGTGTGTCCAGAGAACGATCCACAAGTGGTAGAATGATGTGAAATGGGATGGAAAGGTAGGGAGGAACCTACTTTTAAAAAATGTCCTGGAAACATCCTAAGATGTTTGGACTTTGCTCCAAGGGTAAGAAGATGCTATTGTGAAATCTGCAGTTTGCTCAATTCTGGAGTAATGTTTTGCCCTGACACAAGATGAAGTCAAGAGCATGTGTTTGTTGACAGTGTAATGCCGTGGTCAAGTTAGTGGCTCTACAAGGAAAGAAATTTCAGGCAATATGCAAAGCTATGTCTCACACCAACATGAAAGGAAGACTCTGAGACATGTTCCTCTAAACTCCATTAAGTAGGCAAATACCTACTTTGCCTAAATCTGAGGTGGTCACTTGACTGTTTTCTTCCCAGAAGCTATACTTGGGGAATAATTTAGGAAATCTGGAAGATGCATTGACTCCATCAGTGATGTCTGCAGTATCCATGTCACTTGAAAGAGTTTTTATAAGCTTCCAAAATGCTTAATTTATTCATCTGGAAGATGTGGTTATCAAATGTCATTTTCAGAATAATGCACTATAGATTGATATCAATCGTGTCACAGAAATAATTAAGAATAAGAAAGTTCTTGTCCTTATGAAAGTTTCAATTTAAGATCATCCACATATAAATATAACTAAGAGCAAAGTCTTATTGGAAGTAAATGTTAAGATCAATTACAGTACTTGTTTAATGTTCTATTCTATTTTTGGAATCCTTTTCAAGGTTCAACCAACCCATTCACATATCCCATAGTATGAAAGTGAAAGAAAGTGAAAGTCACTCAGTAGCGTCTGACTCTGTGACCCCACGGACTGTACTGTCCATGGAATTCTCCAGGTCAGGATACTGGAGTGGGTAGTGTTCCCTTCTCCAGGGGATCTTCCCAACCCAGGGATCAAACCCAGGTCTCCTACATTACAGGCAGATTCTTTACCAGCTGAGCCACCAGCGAAGCCCATCCATAGTATAAAACTGATCTATTCCAGCTTATCTTCCTACAACCTGTCCTTAAGTAAGGGTAAGTGTTAGTCACTCAGTTGTGTTTGACTCTTTGCAACCCCATGGACTGTAGCCCTCCAGGCTCCTCTGTCCATGGAATTCTCAAGGCAAGAATACTGGAGTGGGTTGCCATTCCCCAGGGGATCTGCCTGACCCAGAATTTGAACTCAGGTCTCCTGCTTTGCAGGCAGATTCTTAACCACCTAAGCCAATTTTGCCTATTCATTGTTTGGTAAAATAGACAAATAGTATCCATAGGAAAAAAAAAAAGAAATAGCATTGGACCCAGGACTGACTCCATAGGCGCCCCATTTTTGTTGTCACACAGGTCCCATGATTAGTAGAGCTCTATTTTGCTGTTACCATCTTGAAATTCTTAATAATTATTTTCTTAAACTTGTGCCTTTTATGTGAACTTTGCTTGGACTATGGAGAACACAGCTTTTTTTCTTTTTTTCCAATTTTCCACTGCCTTTAAAAAATTATACAGCCAATCCTGGTTGGACCAACTACACACATACCTATAGTTATTGATCCCTGGGAGACATATCTTCCTCTATTTCTTTATCATCATCAGACCAGGCAACCAGTTTAAATATCAGTTGAGCATCTACAACTCCAAAAGTTTTGAGGTATGAGATGAACTTCTAAGGTGGGTACCAGGATGATAAACTACAAGGAAAATATTTTTTATCATGTAAATTGTGATAAACTTGTTTTAAAATTGTAAACCTTTTCTAAAATTGTGTTGCTAAATACTTATGTCTTTAAAACCAAAGCTGCCAACTAAGGGTCAGTAGGTCAAATTCAGCCTACAATTATGTTTGACCAGCAAACATAATTTGTTTGACCATAATAGAGATTTACAAAATGTGAATGTGAGTGCTTTCAACTGGGGCCCAGATTCCAGGAAGCCAATGGCTTAAACCATTTAATTGTCTTATGCAAGCCAGTTACACAAAGTGGTTTACCCCTTCTGGTTTTTGAGAGCACTAACCGTGTTTCTCAAACTTTAACATACCTCAATTGAGACCACCTAATAGGGCTTGTTCAAGCAGATTGCTAACCCCTTCCCCAGAGTTTCTGAAACAGTAGGTCTTGGTTAGGACCTGCTGTGTTTTTGTTTAGTTGCTAAGTCATGCCGACTCTTTTGGGACCCTATGGTCTACAGTCCTCCAGGCTCCTCTGTCCATGGAATTTCCCAGGCAAGAATACTGGAGTGGATTGCCCTTTCTGCTCCAGGGCATCTTCCTGACCCAGGGAACCAACCCAGGTCTCCTGCATCTGCAGGTGGATTCTTTACAGGTGAGCCATCAGGGGATCCAGGTGTTAATTTCTCACAAATTTCCAGGGGATGCTGAGGCCTCTCACCCAGAAAACAGAGACTGAGAACCACTACTTTAAAATAGCAATTCCATTCCTGCTACTTGCTCTTAACTATAATGAACTTCAGCTGACTCAGTCATGAATGAGATTATGTAAATAAAGCATATATATTTTAATTATTCAAACTAATTGAATAAAAAGTATAGCTATGAGAGCATACACTAGCTGAAGCAATTAGAGAGTTTGCCAATTTTTTTCTCTCCTAAAGGGAAAATGATCTTGCTGTTGCCTAGTCATATCACAATCTCATTTCCACGTTCTCCAATTTTTTCTTTTTTTACCAACATGAGCTGCTGCTTTCTCCAAAATAGTCAAACAGTTTTAAAATCATTCAGTTTAAAATGCTGCAAAGTTTGGGCACCCTCTGTAAATATCAAAAGCGATGAGCTAGTGGAGCAATATGGTTGCTGATGATCTATTCACATAGGACAGACTCTTATCCAACTGTCAAGGAGTTATAAGTGCCCTGAGCCCACGATGCCAAGATTTCCCCAGATATTTAAGAAACTAGCAATGTGCTACAGACAGATGCAGTTCTAAGCTGGGAGCCGTGTGACTCTAAATGTTTCAATGGAAGGTAGAGTTCACCCTGGAGTCATTTTCCTCCTTGGTCTCTTCTTTGAGACTTGAGTGTCACGTCATTCAAACAAGGTTGCTCTGTGATCATAATCAGCCATCAGCTTCAAACCCACACCTTTTAGAGGATACATGATATGGCAGTGTGGTGACTGAACTGGTTTTTCTGAAGTTAATACCTTCCAAAATCCTCTTTCTGTCTGCTTTCCATTTGTTTAATAACTTTGCTTGGGTAATGGAATGAGAGATTACTGAAAAAAAAAAGAATTAGCATCTCAATTTTACTTTTTGTTTCCATTTCTTTTTCTGTGTGTGTGGTGAGTCAAGGGGAATTATTAATATGCTTTTATTTGACACACCAGTGGAATTTTCTCGAAGACTTGTTTTTAATGGGTTCATTAATTTTACTTATTCTTTTAACCATCATCAGCCATAACTACAGTTCATTTAGTTTTTATATATTGGATCATCCATTTTCCATAATAAAGGGAGATTTTGAGAATATGACTAAGTTATATCCACAATCCTGTAATTATGTGCATGCCTCTCTAATCCCCTAGACTGCAAATATCTTGAGCTGGGGACTATGTCTCATCTATCTTTGTTCCCTACAGCAATAAACATATAGTTGCTGTGCATTATGGTAGATATTCAATACAGGTAGATTAAATATCAATAGAAATGGCTCTTCCAACCTCCTACCTTATGCCCCCACCACACACATGTGCAGCTTTTTTCTTTCATGTCTCATTTATTAAGAATGGATGATAGTTTCCACCTCACCATTTTCTCAAAAAAGACTGAATAAAATAATATATGTGAGCACTTAGGTCCATGCCATATAATAAATGACCACTTGATTTATTTTGGCTTTTAGCCTTCCTGATTATTATTGGTATTAATGGTTTCAAGCTCTCCTAAGATAAATGCTTTAATGAAAGGTTCATTTTACTGATTAAATTGAACTGGATTACCTTCTATCTTTCTTTCTTCTGCTCTATGTTTTGTTAATTCATATTTATGAAATTCAGACTGACTGTAAATTCTGACATCAACAAAAAACTGTCTAATCCACAGTATAGCCCCGGGGATATAAAATTAATATAGACCAAAAGGATAGTTGAACAATAAACAGAATATACCCTCTTCTTGAAAGAAAACTTTCTCTCTGAGGTGAAGGAGTCTTGTTTGCCCCCAGTGGTAGCTGGATTGAGCCGGTACTGTAGCCTGAAAGAGGACAACTTCCTGCCTAAAGTCATATTTTAGTCAGTATTTGTGTTCATCTCTACTGCATATCTTATTAATACATGATATTACACTAAGCTTCCTTGTCTCTGAGGGTTTAGTCACAAGATAGTACTAAAACAGGAATCAGAAGGCAGGATATTTTTTACTCTCCCTTTTTAATGAACAAATTATTCAGTACTTTTCTAGATACCAGTCACCTCTCTTGCAGAGTGATCTCTATCATAGACATAATATTGGCCACAGGGACTGGCACATTTCTTTGTAAGACTGCCCCAAAAGCTACCTATGTTGTGCAATGCACATCTAAGGGGTGCAATTCACAGACATCTACAACAGGGCTCTTTCTTCCACCCCTTTTCATCCAGGAAGAACTGAGCGAAGCAAACAGATATGGGAGCCTTTGGTAGTCATGCTATCCTCTCCGACACGCAGAAGCATAGACTATTACATCAATTATTTGTGCACACTACCAAAAGAAACCAAGGGAAAGAGGAGGGCATTAACCACATTTACTCAATTCACTTCTGTTCTCCCCACTTAGTCTTTAAATAGACTAGCTTTCTGAAATTCCTTAGAACTGAGAATATACATGTAGCCCTAAAGACTGTTTAGGACAAGATGTATAAAACTAAAAATATTATCAAAAGTTGTCAAGCTCTCATTCATTTAAACACAGCACTTTTTTTTGCAGAAAGAGTGTAATCAGTCACCTTTTCATGAAAAATACATCGAGCAGATCCAAGAAAGTCATTTCTACACGTTAGCTACTTCACATATAGGAGAATGTGGAGCTGCTATGTAAACCCAAAGCAACACAGCTGTTAGCAATAAGGGGCTGTCTATGGAATTCAGGACTGAGGCCAGATTTGCCTCTGTAGCACATGTTTTTTTAAAGCACACGATTCCATATTTCACTTCTTGATTTCGTGGAGCTCAGACATTGCTACAGGAAAAAAAAAAGAAAGAAAAAGCATCACAAACTCTTGCTATTCATTGGAATATTGCCAATGGAAAATTAATGGGCTATTCTGTAATTATGGAATCCTCTCAATTAATTATTGGGTGCTCTGGGATTTCATACCAGAGACCCATATGGCTGTAGAGTCCTAAAATTGGTAAAAGCCATAGACATCATTTCATCTGTATCTGACCCAGTGTAAGCTGGCTCCCAGCTTCTCATGGCCCCTGTCATGACCAAGACATCTGTTATCAGTGTCTGCCTTCTAATTCTGTGCCTGACTCCTCATGCCCGGGAGTGAGACTGTTCTTCGCTGTTCACACTGCTCTTAATGACGTGGAAGCCTCACTGAGGCTGGGACCCCAGTCTGACCCCACTGTACCGTGCTGGCTGTGCTACTTTTATTCATTTCTAGCCTCAGAAAAACCCATGGAGTGTGAGATCTGACTTCCCTAGTGGCAGCTAAAAGACACTGGGATTGAGAACCTAACAGTGTGAGAGACATTAGCAGCCTTCAGGTAAACTTCCACTAGTTTGGAAGAAATTGGAAAGAGCCAGCTGATATGTTCTTCTGCTTTTAACAAAATATTTATTTATGTTTGGCCGTGCTGGGTCTTTGTTGCTGTGCACGGGCTTCCTCAAGTGTGCAGACTTCGCATTGCGGTGACTTCTCTTGTTGAGCAGCACAGGCTCCAGGGCTCAGGGGTTTAGTAGACAGATTCTTAACCACTGGACCACAGGGAAGTCCTGCCCGCCCCCCCCCCCCCTTTTTAACCATATTGTGTTCTGAAAACTAGAGATATGATCTACCTGGAGATACCCTTCAAGTCTTCTTGTTCTTGTTCAGTCGATTAGTTCTGTCCAATTCTTTGCCATCCCATGGACCACAGCAAGCCAGACTTCTGTGTCCTTCACTATTTCCCTGGAGCTAGTTCAAACTCATGTCCATTGAGTCGGTGATGCCATCCAACAATCTCATCCTCTGTTGTCCCCTTCTCCTTCTGCCTTCCATCTTTCCCAGTATCAAAGTCTTTTCTAATAGGTCAGCTCTTTGCATCAGGTGGCCAAAGTATTGGAGTTTCAGCTTCAGCATCAGTCCTTCTAATGAATATTCAGGGTTGATTTCCTTTAGGATTGACTGGTTTGATCTTCTTGCAATCTAAGGGATTCTCAAGAGTCTTCTCCAATACTACAGTTCAAAAGCATCAATTCTTTGGTGCTTAGCCTTATTTAGGGTCCAACTCTCACATCCGTACATGACTACTGGAAAGATCATAGCTTTGACTATATGAATGTTTGTCAGCAAGATTATGTCTCTGGTTTTTAATACATAGTATAGGTTTGTCATAGCTTTTCTTCCAAGGAGCAAGCATCTTTTCATTTTATGGCTGCAGTCACTCTCTGCAATGATTTTGGAGCCTAAGAAAATAAAGTCTGTCACTGTTTCCATTGTTTCCCAGCTATTTGCCATGAAGTGATACGACCAATGTCAAGATCTTAGTTTTTTGAATGTTGAATTTTAAGCCAACTTTTTCACTCTCATCTTTCACTTTCATCAAGAGGCTCTTTAGTTGTTCTTCACTTTGTGCCATAAGGGTGGTGTCATCTGCATATCTGAGGTTATTGATATTTTTCATGTCTAAGCCACAAATATTTCTCTTTTAAAGCTTTGGCCAGTTCAACAATTTACCACCTTTTATAGATTTCCTTCCTTTTCTGCCATGTCTTTCCTCATCTCTTACTCCTGTGGTTCTCACATGGCACCTCCCACCCCTCATCCCAGACTCCAAAACATTAGTGTGTAATCTGCACATTAGGCTCTGTTTTTGGAACCTGAGTTAAGCTATGTTTCAAACTCTTTGTTCACAGAAGAGGAAATGGAGACTCAGAGCAATTAAATTGCTTTTCTATGGTCAAAGAGTGTAAAATACATTTTGTTAAAGTTCATTTCCTTTGCTCTCCCTTATCAAATATCGATGATAAAACTAACATATCTACATCCAACTTAAGCAACCCTCCACCCCCACTGCTTTCCTGCCCCTCATGATTCTCGCTGATCATTCTCTCTGCTAAATACAACACACACTTTATTTTGCTGCTATTTGTGTACTTCCATCTCATAATTTCTGATGGAATATGCTTTATCTCCTTGTGAACTAATCAGTTCCCTGAGAGCAGGAGGCTCATTTTGATTTTATTATTCCCTAGAGTTCTGCATATACCAATGACTTCCTGGGAGGTTTTACGAAGAGCTCTGCCACAGCTAAAGAGGAATGCTTCTTTCTGCTGGGGACTTTTACAATCACAGCCAGACTCCTGAGAAACCCTCCACCACAACCTGTTAAAGATACTATTGACAAATCCATCTTATAGTCTTCTATTCCCTGCTTTCCCTCCTTATGGGCTATATCAACACCCTACCCCATCATTCATCCTACCTCATGTTTCTCACAACTAGAATGATAACTACCATCGTGATTGAATTAAGTAGTATCCCAAATCAATGTTTTGTGTCAGCTGCAGTATCTTTACTAAAGCAGATTCACACAGGCTCTGCCGTGGCTATTGATATAATGAATGCATTTTTTCAAAGTCATTGGAAAGTGGATTAGAAATAATTCACAAATAATTAATGGTGTTTATCCACTGTCTTGGGCTTCCCTAGTGGTTTAGATGGTAAATAATCCACCTGTAATGCAGGAGACACAGCTTCGATCCCTGGGTTGGGAAGATCCCCCAGAGGACAAAACTGCAACCCACTCCAATATTCTTGCCAGGAGAATCCCATGGACAGAGGAGCCTGACAGACTACAGTCCATAGGATCGAAAAGAGTTTGACAGGACTGTAGCAACTTAGCATTCAGGCACTCATCCACTGTCTTGCTCCAGTGCTGTTAAATCTCCCAGTCTTGGTCACAATATAGAGTCCTAAAGTAACTTGGTCCATCTAGATATTCTGCAGAACCCTCGTTGGTCCACTGTGTTGATGACATCATGTTGATTGGAACTGATAGGAGGTAATACCAGTTCTGGTGGCTTTGGAAGGAAATGTGCACTCCAGAGGAAGAAAAACAAATTCTAAAGCAGTCAGCCTACTGTATTGGTGTTATTTTAGACTCCTGTTGTTTGGAAATAAGACTTTGAAGACAGTGATACACCTTCTAACGTCAAGGACAAGTTATTGAACTTTGCATCTCCTTCTGCTAAAACAGAAGTGCAAAGTTGACAGACTTCAAGTCCACATTTAGGGACATTACTCCAACCCATTTATCAAGTGATGTGGAAGGTCTCTAGTTGTAAATGGCAGCCCAGAGAAAGATATGGCTTGGTGGCCATTATAAGGAGCTCTGCCTATAAGACCATATGATCCAGTAGACCCCATGCTTCTAGAGGTCTCTAATTTCAGACAAAAAGGTGTCATGTGAAGTCTCTGACTGTAATGAAAGTTTCTAGTTGCCTGGAGCAAGTTCCTTGATGGCTCAGCAGGTAAAGATTTGACTACAATGCAGGAGATATAGGAGACACAGGTTTGATCCCTAGGTCGGGAAGATCACCTGGAGGAGGAAATGGCAGCCCACTTCAGTATTCCTGCATGAAAAATCCCATGGACAGAGAACCTTGGCTACAGTGCAAAGGGTAGCAAAGGGTAGGACATGACTGAGAAAGAGCACTCTGGAGCAAGTTTGTGACATCTGCACAGGGGAAGTACACATGTTTAATAGAGCATTTCAGACATACTACTGAGCCTTGATAAAGACAGAACATACAACCCTGAGACGCCAAGTAACTCTGTGACCAAAGTATTCAACAGGAGTTGCATACTTTCAGAGTCCTCAAGTCATTAGTTTGGGCAACATAGACAGCTGACGATTACTGGTGATTATTTGTTGGTAATTGAAAAAAAAACACAAAAAACAAAACCAGAAAACTACAAATGAGATTAATGAATTTTTTCCTCTTCATGTCTGGGAAAAAAAACCAAGATTTCTTATACATATTTGAAATTTGAAGCCCTAGTGAGAGATATGAGGCAGTTAGACTCTCTTTTTTTTTTTTGAAAGTATAATATGCTAAAATAAAAGGACATCCTTCCTACATTGTTGGTGGAAGTGTAAATTGGTGTAACCACTATGGAGAACAATATGGAAGTTCCTTAAAAGACTGAAAATAGAGTTACCATATGATCCAGCAATCCTGATCTTAGGTATATATTTGAAAAAAAATCCTTTTAATTCAAAAGGATAATATACACACCAATACCGCTGCACTATTTACAATAGCAGAGACATGGGAATGGCCTAAATGTCTATTGACAGATGAATGGATAAAGAAGATGTAGTACATATACACAATGGAATATTACTCAGAAAAAAAAAGAAGGGAATATTTCCATTTACAGCAACATAAATCAACCTAGAAATTACATATTAAGTGAAGCAACACAGAAAATCTTTTGTTGTTATTCTTCAGTCACTCAATTTTGCCTGACTATTTGCCACCCCATGGACTGCATCATATCAGGCTTCCCTGTGTTTCACTATCTCCCAGAGTTTGTTCAAACTCATGTCTGTTCAGTTGATGATGCCATCCAATCATCTCATACTCTGTCATCCCCTTCTCCTTCTGCCTGAAATCTTTCCCAGCATCCGGGTCTTTTCCAATGAGTTGGTTCTTTGCATCAAGTGGCCAAAGGATTGGAGCATCAGCTTCAGCATCAGTCCTTCTAATGAATATTCAGGGTTGATTTCCTTTAGGATGGACTGGTTTGATCTCCTTGCACACCAAGAGACTCTTAAGAGTCTTCTCCAACACCACAGTTCAAAAGCATCAATTCTTCAGCACTCTGCCATCTTTAAAGGTCCAACTCTCACATCTGTACATGACTACTGGGAAAACCATAGCTTTGACTATATGAACCATTGTCAGCAAAGTGATGTTTCTGCTTTTTAATGTGCTGTCTAGGTTTGTCATAGCTTTCCTTCCAAGGAACAAGCATCTTTTAATATCATTGCTGCAGTCACCAACTGCAGTGATTTTGGAGCCCAAGAAATTAAAGTCTGTTTCTGTTTCCATTTTTTTCCCCATCTATTTGCCATGAAGTGCATTGACAGGCAGGTTTTTTACTGCTAGTGCCACCTAGGAAGTCCACATGTATCACATCTGTTTGATATTCTGGAAAACTTAATGTTTTCATGATCTATGAGCTGATTGCTTGTACTTTCTTAAGGAGGCAGTTTCTTTCATTTAATACTTTGGGAGTGAATGCTATATATTTTTGCATATATAACCTTACTTCAGGTTGTTTGAGAGACACCTCAGGGGTCCTAGGGAAGACAAACAATTGAATGAATGTGCCATAAAAACTGAGGACTATTGAGTAACAAAAGTGAAACTGCAAGTTGTATTGGTAATTCAATTGTATTGTGTGATGATCACTGATGCTTTTCTTGTTAACATTCAGTTCATTGAGCTCTGCTTAATTAATTTATTCTGTTTAAAATTGAGAAAAGCAAATGCAGATAGGAAATAGACCTTTAAAAACTAAAAATGCTTCTAATTGTTATTCACTTAATTTGGTAATTAAATCACATAGTTAATTTAAATGTTTAAGAGAAAGGAACAAGTGAAATTGTGCACTGTTCTTCAATAAAACAGCACATTTATTTATTTATTAACTTATGTACTTTGGAAGAACTTGCTTTGGATTTAATCAACTCTACCACTGAGGAAACAGCCAAAACTCAAAGAGTACATAACACTGACCAGTCAGAATTCTTTCCTGAAACAGGATAATCCCCTATTCCTTCTAAGCTAATTATACATGATTCAGTATATCTATTTTACATGATGTTTCCCGTGAAAATATTCATTATATCATATGTCAAATGATGTATTTCACAATATAATCAAATGATTTTACAGTCTGTACCGGGAATTGGCATACTATGTCCCATGAACTGGCCAATTATCTTTTGTAAATAAAGTTTTATTGGAACACTGCCACTTTCATTTGCTTACATATTGTCCATGGTTACTCTCATGTTACAACAACATAGTTGATTAGTTGCAACCTGTATGACCAGTCCATGAAGTCTAAAATATTTCCCATCTGTCCTTTTACAGAAAAGCTTGCAGACTCCTATTCTAGTAAATAAAATACAAAGTAACATATGGTATGACTTATTACTTACATTATATATATAACTGCATCATATTTTAAATAACCAAGTAGTACCTGCTTTAGACATCTTTCTATCCTCCTAATAGATTTGGAACCATTTCTTGTTTTCATTTAAAGCACCTGTAGAAAACAACTGTGGAAAATTCTTCAAGAGATGGGAATATCAGACTATCTGACCTGCCTCCTGAGAAATCTGTATGCAGGTCAAGAAAACAGTTAAAACTGGACATGGAACAACAGACTGGTTCCATATCAGGAAAGGAGTATGTCAAGGCTGTATATGGCCACCCTGCTTATTTAACTTAAATGCAGAGTACATCATGAGAAATGCCAGGCTGGATGAAGCACAAGCTGGAATCAAGATTGCCAGGAGAAATATCAATAACCTCAGATATACAGATGACATCACCCTTATGGCAGAAAGCGAAGAAGAACTAAAGAGCCTCTTGATGAAAGTGAAAGAAGAGAGTGAAAAAGCTGTCTTAAAGCTCAACATTCAGAAAACTAAGATCATGGCATCCAGACCCACCACTTCATGGCAAATAGATGGGGAAACAATGGAAACAGTGACAGACTTTATTTTTGAGGCTCCAATATCACTGCAGATGGTGACTGCTGCCATGAAATCAAAAGACACTTGCTTCTTGGGAGAAAAGCTATGACCAACCTAGATAGCATATTAAAAAGCAGAGACATTACTTTGTCAACAAGGGTCCGTCTAGTAAAGCTATGTTTTTTCCAGTAGTTATGTTTGGATGTGAGTAAAGAAAGCTGAGTCCTGAAAAATTGATGCTTTTGAATTGTGGTGTTGGAGAAGACTGTTGAGAGTTGTTTGGACTGCAAGGAGATCCAAACAGTCCATCCTAAAGGAGATCAGTCCTGGGTGTTCATTGGAAGGACTGATTTTGAAACTGAAACTCCAATACTTTGGCCGCCTGATGCGAAGAGCTGACTCATTTGAAAAGACCCTGATGCTGGGAAAGATTGAAGGCGGGAGGAGAAGGGGACGACAGAGGATGAGATGGTTGGATGGCATCATCATGACACGATGGACATGAGCTTGAGTAAGCTCTGGGAGTTGATGATGGACAGGGAGGCCTGGCATGCTACAGAGCATGGCGTCGCAGAGTTGGACACAACTGAGCGACTGAACTGAGCTAAGAGAGCCGTATTGTCTTTCATTTCTTTCTTTCCTTCCTTCTCTCTCTTAGTTTCTTTTTTAACTTTCTTACTTTCACTTTTTCACTTTCAATATCTCTTTGGCAACTGTGGAGAAGATTCTAATAATACCTAAGATTGCCCAGTTCCTGCTGCTGAGTTGAGATATGCTCCCTGTTCCTGATAAGTGTTCAGAAGGATTTTGAAGGTGATGCAGAATCTTCATGATGTGACTTTGAATCTGAATCTTCTCTCAGGATAAAAAGGAGATTAATACAAATTGTTTCCAGACTTTAAGTGAAGTGGAAGTTTAACCCACATTAAAATAATTTACCTAAATTATTTGAAATAAATGCATTTGTATTTATTAAGTCTATAATATAAACATATAAGATAAATTATATAGTATATATAATATATATAGTATATATAATTAAATTATATAGTATATAATTTATATAATAATATATAGTATGTATTTATATATAATTTATATAATAATAAGTTATAAAATAGCTATTTAATTTTAATGAACAGATAAGGCATTTCTCTAGAAAATGATCATTTAGCACTCTTGGACCAAGACAATGTGTTAGAAATACAACCCAAAGAAACTGTGCCTGTGGTTGTGTTGTTGTTTTGTTTTGTTTTCTTCCTTTCTTTCTCTTTGGCTCTAAGCATGAATTAGAGCCTTCACATGTGAATAAAATTTTTTAAAAAGTCAGTTGGCTAGTGGAAGTTGCAGGGGTTGGAAAATTTGTTCTTGCCAAAGAGAGATGCTCAGAAAAGAAGAGAATCACAGTGGGGTCCATTTTAAGAGGTAGTACATAGATTTCAGAGTTAATTCCAGGAACAGTCAGAACAGGGTAGGTCAACCAATTCTGCGGGTGGGTCATTATGCACAGGAATTCAGTCAGTATGCATGAGGTCAGCATTCTGGGAGGTCTATCCAGGCAGGGAAAAAAATATGCCAACAAGTAGGTTTGAATAGGCAGGATCTGGGTCCCTGGGTGGCACTTGGAAAGAAGAGCAAAATTATATATTTAGGAATTGGTTTTTCCACCACATGGATGAAATCCTCAGTGCAGGAGTCCAGCTTACAGAGGAAATGGGATTCTATGGGGTGGAGTGACAACTTTTTGTATTCCTAAAGAAACACCAAGTCATTGTTCTGAGCCATCAGGAAGTTAATAAATGATGGCAAATTGAGGACTGACCACTGGCAAAGGTACCTCGAGCATGAAGGACAGATATGTATTAGGGCAACTGAGCCACGTGGCTCAGTGGTAAAAATCCACTTGCCAATGCAGGAGACATGGGTTGAAACCCTGGGTCTGGAAGATCCCCTGGAGGAGGAAATGGCAACCCACTCCAGTGTTCTTGCCTGGGAAATACCATGGACAGAGAGCCTGGCAGGCTATGGTCCATGGGATCACAAAGAGTTGGACATGACTGAAGTGACTGAGCACCCACTAGGTCCTAGAGGTTGAACTATTTGAACTCCCCTGCCTCTTGGAGAGGATGATAAAATGCTTCTCCCAGAACAGGGCTTACAATTGTGGCTGATCTAAGCTTTGGAATTAATCCTAAGAAAGAAAGCAAGGCAGGGTCTGACATATTCATTGGCACTTCCTCTGGAGCTGTCAAACACATCTGAATAACACAATCTAAACTGCTTAAGCTGGGCATAGAAGAGTAGTGGGGAGAGTTTGCTGACAGTTTTTAAAATATACTGGTTGAACCAAGATATATTACCTAAAAGGCCCTATCATGAGATTTATTTTTGGTGAGGGGCGGGGTCATTCTCAGATCAGAGTCATGTACTGTGAAAATCACCTAAGGACTTTGATTTGGCTATCCAATTCATATCTCCTGTGTTTTAGCTTTTAATTCCCAAATACTGCATCGATTTCATATCAGATGCTCATTTCAGAGTTTCTAACACTGGACTAGAGATCCTTGTTTTTGCCCAGGAATTGACAGTTCTCTACCTATGGTGTACTCTGTCTCTGATGAACCTACTTTAATGACTCAGTAGGAATGGCTCAAATCCCTCACGATGATTTTGTTATTTTCCAAGCTAGTTTGTTCTGCTTTTCCAAAATCTATCTACCTTGGTTGTTGCCTGATAGCATGTCAATACCACACTACACAGGGACTGTCTCAGAGCAAGTGCTCCAAGAGTATTTGTCTATTGAATTATGATTACAATCAAAGGCTCTTAGTAACTATTAGATTAACTTGTATCATTATGGGAAATCACAGAACTTCATGAACTGCAGCTTTCAAATCCGTAATTTAAATGTGTATGTACATTTATATATACAAACTTCTGAGAATTTACATGTCTACCACTGGCACTCTAAATCATTAAAGTATTTAAAATAGATATATAAAGTATGGAAAGTGAAAGAAAGTGAAGTTGCTCAGTCATGTCCGACTTTTTGCGACCCCGTGGACTGTAGCCTGCCAGGCTTCTCTGTCCGTGGGATTCTCCAGGCAAGAATACTGGAGTGGGTTGTCATTTCCTTCTCCAGGGGATCTTCCCAACCCAGGGATCGAACCCCGGTCTCCCGCATTGCAGGCAGACGTTTTGTCCTCTGAGCCACCAGCGAAACCGAAGTATGGAAATTCTATCTCAAATGCTTAAAATGAGAAATTAGCAAGGGTGATATTAGTACTGAGCCCATATTTCAAATTTAAAAGAAAGTTGTTGAACATAGTAGATTTATATCACTTCTCATAGCCTTAATTGAGAAATACATATATTATTTTTAATTCTGGGGAAACATAAACTTGCTTTATTTTAGGTTTATGTCTACTTTGTCAAAGCAGAAGCTAAATAACTATTTAATTCAGTTATACATAGAATCATATTGTTTTTAGTAATACAGATTGACAGGTGAAGAATCACAAGGAAATTAAAGATAGTGTAGAATGTAACAAATCAATTGGCCATTACTAGTGAAAATTTTAAAAGTTGCTAGGTTGTGAAGCTATATAAGAAGGAAAATCAGATTGCATGGTGTTTCCCAGCATTATAGACACTGAAAGACATTTTTCAAAGCCCAAATAGAAAAATCAAGTCATTGAAATTGAGAAAAGAGAGAGAAAGTGGAGGGAAAAAAACTTTGGGCTTGACAATAGTAAGAGCCTGCCTCTAAACTTTGCAGTGGCATAAACTAAATTTGACCTAAAAATTCAGGTTTTTTAAGCTTTTGGCAATTCTAATTTACCAAACTGTTATTGTTAGGACACTTATTCAATACACAATGGATTAATGTGTGTGTTGCAGCCAACTGGTAGCTCCTGGAGTGATTTTATTAATAAATGTTATATTAATGAACATTAAAAATAATTTTTATTTAGGTATTAAATATGAATTTGGAAATGTCACTGGCACATAATAACCATAATTTAGGTAGTTGTCCAAAGTTTTTGTTGTTGTTTTTTCCCATAAATTATGTAACTTAATGTGAGATAGAATTTAAAATGAAATATTAAATATTTAATAAAATGTGACATACAAATTTGGCAAAATGTGTGAAGGTACTGTGAAATTAATTGATGTTCTAGAATTTTGGGAGCTGAAGTGCTCCCATTTACTACTGGGCTACTTCCCTTCTGATTAAGGTTTCTGTGAAGTCACATTGCAGAGCGGAAAGGTGATCAGTAAGCCCAGACTCAACAACAAAGGCCTTTGTCTAGTTTTAATAACTATATTGGCAAAGTCATGAAAATTCTTGAATCCACTTTAGAACAATGTAGTCTTATCATAGCCTATGATACTAGAGTTGCTGTAATTATTTATTTTTTACAGTAGGCAAGAGTACCCTCTATTACTAAGGGATAGTCTTTTTAGAATCATTTTGTAGGAGAGCTCAGTGAGACTCCTAAGATATTAAAATGAACACACCTGAAGAAAAGAGTATGTGTCAACTTATAAGATGGACAGGAGCCCTGAGAAGGCAGGTCCTCCCTGAGGGAAGCAGCAGCTGAAAAATGTCATCCCAGCAGGAAATACCAGGCTTCAGTCAACGGAGAGGTGCTTTGGTTGAGTCTGGAATTAAGCTCCTTTCCATTTCTGCCCTTATTTCTTAACCCTCTGTTCCTAGTCTGTAAAGTAAGTTACAGAGTAGCTGAGAAGATTAAGGGAAATAATATCACATGGCCAGCACTCAATAACCATATTATGACTTTTTGCCCTGAGAAGCTGGTCATGTTTTTTTCTTTTATTTATTTTTTTTTGGTGAGAATGATGATTGTGAAATTGAAGAAACCCTATTACTTGGAGGGACATGTGGGGAGTGTGGGCAGTCTTAAGTATAGACCAGAAATCACTCAGAGGGAAAACATTCTTTCCACCCTGAGGTTCAGTACCAGCTGCTGGGGTGGCGGCAGCAGCTGTGGTAATAACGGCAGGGTGGAAGCAACATGGCTGACCTGGCAGCCTCAGTGGGGCGTTGACAGCAGCGTGAGCGAAAGAACACCTTGAACTTCCAGGGAATGTCTGGGGAAAGAAACGATAAGCAGTGTTAAGTTCCAACGCAAGCCAGATCTTGGGAGCAGCGTGACATGGTGATAAAATGCTGGATTCTGGACTTGAATAAGGGCGGGGCCAGTTACGTGCCTTTGAATAAATTATTTAGCCTCCTGAACTCTTCTTTAGTCTGTAGGAAGGATAGTGACATTGATACCTAACTCAGCAATGCTGGGAGAATTGAATGAGAAATCCAGGTCAAGTGCCCAGGGCAGGGAAAGCGCTCAGTAGACACTGGCTCCCAAGGAAAAAATAAAACACATAATGACAATAATAGAAAAACAAAGCCAAGCACTACTATCTCCCACAAAAGAATGGAATTTTTGTAACTGAATATATTTAATCTGAGCCTTGCCACCATGCATATAGTGAATGTATGATCACATGTGAAATGTGTATGCGTTTCTTTTTTCATGCTGAGGCAATAGGTTTCATACTAAATCTCTTCTCTTTGTTTTTTCTTTTTTTTAATTAATTTATTTTTTATTGAAGGATAATTGCCTTACAGAATTTTGCTGTTTTCTGTCAAACCTCAACATGAATCAGCCATAGGTATACATATATCCCCTTCCTTTTCATACTAAATCTTTTGATTTGAGCATTTACTGTGAAAGCGGAAACAGCAACTATTTCTTCTCCACATTTAAGACAATTAAATTTTCTTTTTCAGCATGTTCTTTGTCAGAATGCCACTAAGTTCCATCTTTGGACATACTTTTGGAATAAAGATGAGCAGTTTTTCTTCTCAACATTTAAAATAAAGTGTGCTTGATTTCCTGAAAATTAGTGAGAAGCTATGATTTTTGAAAATATCTGCGCTAGCCTCTTTGAGAACACATTTCATAGAAATAGGAAGGCACCAAAGTAAGGGGAGTGAGCATCAATTGCTTTAAAAAAAAGCCACAGTCTGAAGCTATGTGACCCTGGGGAGACCCCACTCCCACCGCTGAGAAATTGCTGACTAGACCAAAGCCTTCACTGGGAGCAGGATACCAAGTAATACCAAGGCTCTCTATGGGCTTAGCTGTGAAGATTAGTGGAATGGACCACCCTTCACAGGAAGGGAGGATATGTCCTCTTCCTTTCCTAGGGTCCTCAGAAGCCAAAGAAATGACCTTGAAATGTTGACACATCAGGCTTGGATACAGTGATTTGCTCTCTTTCTGTTTCTGTTTGTTGAGTATTTAGTCATGGTTATTCCCCCACTCCCCACCACAAAAATGAATGCTTAGACTATGAATAAATAACTTGTCTACAACAGTGCAAAGCCATCCAGAAAAAGCCATGTTAAGTTACCCATAAGAGGGCTGTTACCTGAACGTATTGTTCGTTTTGTCTATGCAACAGAGGAAACAGTTAAGGAAATTGAAGAACCATTCTTGGGTCCTATCTGTATGTGTTTGTCAGCTCTGCTGGCTCTCTGACCTCACTATGCAGAAATACCCTCTACATGTTTAGAGGCTGAAGGAGTGTTTTCCAGTTCTGATAATTATCTCATGGATTTCATGAGGGATTAAATGAAAGGTAATGCCAAGCCTGTGTGGTGTGTGTGTGTGTGTACTCAGTCGTGTCCAACTCTGAGACCCCGTAGACTGTAGCCTGCCAGGCTCCTCTGTCCATGGGATTTCCCAGGAAAGAATGTTGGAGTGGGTAACCATTTCCTAATGCCAAGGCTAAATACTTCCAAATAAATTGGTCAGTCTCTCCAAAAAATACACTTACAACTGAGACAGAAAGGGAGGGGGAAAGCGAGGGAAATATCTATTTGAATCCTGAAAAGGAAGAGACTAATGCTATCTGGAAAGGCATGAATTAACTTCCTGAAGTTGGCTTGGATGAGAGCAGAATCTATCTTCAAATGGCCTCTGTTCAAACTAGAATCTACTACCGCAGCCTTCGTCAAGTTACTTAGTATTTGGTACCTTGCTTTTTATTTATTTTTTATTTTATTTTTAACCTCTCAAACAGCAACAATAATAGAACCTACCTCATGCCTTGGAGATATTCAATAAATTGCTAAATGAAAAACACTTAAAATGCTACATGGCATTCAGTCTACTCTACATGAATGTTAGTTGTCATTATTATGGAAAAATATGCATGTAAATTAGGCATTTGTGCTCCTGTACGTTCTACCATGAATTTGTTTCCTGACACTATATTTCTAAGATTACAACGTGAACTATCATCTCCTTCCCATCTTGTATACATTTGTAAAGATGCATATTAGTCTTGGCTGCCAGCCAAGCATCTGACTCTAATGGTTAAGGAAATAGAGATGTAATTTTGAGGAGATGAATTTTTTTTTTAAATCTTCATGAATTAGGCATAAATGGACTAGTGACTTCTGAATTAAATTATGAAAGTCAATGTTTGGAATAAAAAAAGCTAAAGATGTTTAAATATGGACATTTCTGAGGTAATCTTTTTAACAGTGTCCTTCACTTTGCAGAGTGAAATATTGAGACTAATTTAATTTTGATAGCTTGAATTTCTGTAGCATTTTACATATAGTTTAATCATAGCTTGTTTAGGACATCTGTGGGGTAATGGAGAGTTCATTGGATTTCGAATTAGAGGAATGCTTTCTAAACTCTTGTTTATAGGAAATAGGCCCTGTCAGTGTTTACAAGCGCTCTGTGAAGAGAGGTTTCTTTGGCCAAATAAGTGGGAAAATGCTGAATTAGCAGATCTGAGCTCAGAATCCAGCTCTTCTATTCACAAGATATATTTTAGAATAAGTCACAAGTGTTTTGAATACCACTTGAAAGACACCAAAAACGCTATCTCACAAGTTTTGTTTTCTTGATGGAACAAATACAATAACTACACATCAAAAGATCCAAAATGCATTTTTGATGTATGTTGGTGAACTCAGCCTTAGGGTTTATAAGTGGGCCTGAAATTGGGCATTTTTTAATGTATTTGAAATTCAAGTTCAAATTAACTCAAATTCAAAGTAACTCCCATTGGAAATGGATAGATCCTCTACTTATTAGGAAGAGTTCCATCTGCAATTGCAAACTTAGATATGAATACAGAAATTGACACTGCTGATGATTTTAAAAGTATTGTTTGTTGCATAACTATGTTTTCTCTTTGATGTTTATATATTTTATATAACATTTTATGTATTTCTTTTTTTCTTTTCATTTATTTTTATTAGTTGGAGGCTAATTACTTTACAATATTGTAGTGGTTTTTGCCATACATTGACATGAATCAGCCATGGATTTACATGTATTTCCTTAATATGTTTTGAACTCTGGGTTGGGAAGATGCCCTGGAAGAGGACATGGCAACCCACTCCAGTATTTTTGTCTGGAGAATGCCACGGACAGAGAAGCCTGGTAAACTACAGTCCATAGGGTTGCAGAGAGTTGGACAGAAGCAGCTTACATGCACGCATGCACACCATCAGGGAAAAGAACAACAACAACAAAATGTGGAGTAAGAATCAATGTCAAAATGGGATTTGAATAGGAATCAGAAAAGAGTTTAAAACATTACTATGCTAAACCCATCAGTTAAAATGGATGCAATTATAAAAACAGTTTAGTGTGTATATATTTAGAAAATCTATGAAAAATAATAGTTGGAAAACTATTATGCCTGAAAAGGAAAAGCATAGACACTAACATGTATTAGACAGAAAGTGAAACAAGCAGACATCTTACACAATACTGGTGGGAACATAAAATGTACAGTCCAGCACATGAAAAATGATTTGGGAGTATCTACCAAAGTTGGACAAAGCCAAATCCAATGACCTGCAATTCCGAAACAGCTTTTTCCCAAAAGACATGCACTTGTACATTAATAGCAGCATTGTTTGAAATAGGCCCAAAGCAGAAACTCCAAATGATCATCAACAGCAGCGTGGACAAGCAATACATAGTCTGGTCACACAATGGAATCTACAAAGCAAGAGAATGAACTGCCTAGAATTTAAGCAGTAAAGCAAATTTGGGTGACAAAATCCAGACATGAAAAGTACATACTCTATGATTTTACTTCTGCAAAATAGGCAAAATCTTTATTAGAAGTTAGAATAGTGATTACCATGGAGAGGCAATGACTGGAACAGAATTCAATGGGCCTGCCCAGGACTTGGAGTGCCTAGGACTTTCTTCATCTGGTGCTGGTTTCATGGATGTGGTCAGTTTGTAAAATGTATTAAATATTGAGCCTGATATTTAGGTTAAGTGTACTTTTATGTGGCATATTTTACTTCAGTAGAAATGTGAACAAGAGTGCATAATCTATTTTTAAAAATTTTATTTAAAAATTAAAAAAACAATTATAGTCCCCAAAGAGACCCAATCCAACTTCAAAGCAGAATTACCTCTAGGTGTTACATGAGAGGCCTAGTAAGTCTTCAGCTTTGTATAGATGTCTATTTTTTCTTTCTTTTTATATGTGATGTTAGGGTTAACCTGCTGTGGAATAATGTTCTTTATTTGTTATTGACTAATGAATGCATCTATCTTTAAATTGTTTCAAGGATGCTTCAAACACCAACTAATAAGAGCCTTAGGAACAGGTTGTGTAAAAGGCCATTTTTAAGTCAAGTAGCTGTCTTTTCTCTGTGACTTAGCCCAGCCTGTCCTATCTCCTATCACTACAAAGGACAATGAACAAATATAGCAATTATTACTCTATCAAATGCTGTTAAGTCAAATTCAGAGAGTTTCCTTATACAAATAACCTTGAATCTTTGCAGCTGGTGCTGACCAGAGACTTCAGAAAGTAGAAAAGAATTCTAAAAATTCATATTATGGATATTTTTCAGTGAACTCTCAAGAAGAACTTAGCAATTGATATCATTATTCTGCAAAATTAAAATAATCAGTATATGGGTTTCAACTATGTATATAGGTAAAATTATGAAGTTTATGAGAATTTTTCTAAGATAGACTTCTGGTTTTCCTCTTCACCTTCCTCCTCTTCTCAAATGTTGGAGCTTCCACTAAAACTTCTCTTCACTATTTTCATTTCTCATGGCCCACCTAGATAATATAGACTTACAGCATAAAAGTAGGTAGGTTACAAGAGCAGCACTGAGAATCATTAGCATGGATATATCCTGACTAGGATTTCAAAGATACGATTTCTAATTTTGCCATCTTTCAGGAAAATGAGAGTGAGTGCTCTTTCTTTGGTAGTGACACATGCTAGCTGCCAGATTAAATTTATATATTTTAAAAAGTTGGGCTTCCCAGGTGGCACTAGTGGTAAAGAACCTGCCTGCCATTGCAGGAGACATAAGAGACCCCGTTTTGATCCCTGGGTCGGGAAGATCCCCTGGGGGAGAGCATAGCAATCTATTTCAGTATTTTTTTTTTCTGGAGAATCCCGTGCACAGAGGAGCCTAGCTGGCTGCAGTCCATGGGCTTGCAAAGAGTCAGACACAACTGCGGCAACTGAGCACACATGCATGCAAATATCTTAAAATGTTACTAATTCTCAAAGTGTCTAAGGAAATTTTAAACTATTATTAAGTGGGAAGTGAGTTGATTACCACATGAAGAAAATTAAATTTATAGAACACCCTTGTAATATGCAAGGTCAAACCGGTTGTGTCTAATACTTTAGATCCTAATAATTTAATAAACAGTGATTTTTGAAGTTTAAGATCATGAAAAGATTTTTGAAATACCAAGTACCATAAATTTTTCTTCAGTTCATCATGGTGCCATGGTAAGTCCTTACACTTAGGTTTATTTTTGAAATAAAACTTTAATCAATGAAAATACACAAAAAAGAAAACACATTATAAAATTTAAAAATATGTGATAACAATAAATAACTTGGCTCATAGCATGATTTATATAAGAGAGCAGCACTTCAGTTCAGTTCAGTTCAGTTCAGGCGCTCTGTCATGTCTGAATGTTTGCAACTCCATGGACTGCAGCACGCCAGGCTTCCCTGTCCATCACCAACTCCTGGAGCCTGTTCAAACTCGTGTCCATCAAGTCGGTGATACCATCCAACCATCTCAGCCTCTGTCGTCCCCTTCACCTCCTGCCTTCAATCTTTCCCAGCATCTGGGTCTTTTCCAACGAGTTGGTTCTTCGCATCAGGTGGCCAAAGGATTGGAGCTTCAGCTTCAGCATCAGTCCTTCTAATGAATATTCAGGGTTGATTTCCTTCAAGATCGACTGGTTTGATCTCCTTGCAGTTCAAGGGAATCTCAAGAGGCTTCTCCAACACCACAGTTCAAAACCTTCAATTCTTTGGTGCTCAGCTTTCTTTATAGTCCAACTCTCACATCCATACATGACTACTGGAAAAACCATAGCTTCACTTAAGTTATGAGTGCATAAATATTTCATTTTGAGTTGCACTCAAACTCACAAGCTGTTATTAAAGTATACTTTGAGTAGTAAGTTATACCAGTTTTATTTTATTATATTTGTTCATTCAAGTGATGCTTTTTTCTGGTGAAAATGATAGCCACTCAGTCATGTCTGCCTGTTTGCAACCCCATGGATTGTAGGCCCCATGGACTGTATTCCAGTCCTCTGTCAGTGGAATTCTCCAGGCAAGATTACTGTAGTGGGTTGCCATTCCCTTCTCCAGCGGATCTTCCAGACCCAAGGATTGCACTCAGGTCTCCAGCATCGCAGGCAGATTCTTTACCATCTGAGCCATCAGGGGCTCCCTTTACTGGTGATTCTGCTGATAAATTTAATAATAACAAAAATCACAAATAAAAACCCTTAATTTATGTTACAAACCTATTTAAGATAAACCCACACATCACTCTCAAAGAGCAGGGATGAATTCTACCTACTGGGCTCAAAATAAGGATGGGATGGAGAGGGAGGCAGGAGGGGGGATCAGGATAGGGAATACATGTAAATCCATGGCTGATTCATGTCAATGTATGGCAAAAACCACTACAATATTGTAAAGTAATTAGCCTCCAACTAATAAAAATAAATGGGAAAAAAAAAAGTTTCCACATTATTTTCCTACAATGACTTATGGTAAATGGTAAGTAAGTGAGTTTTAACAATGAATTACTCAGTGACTTACAACCAAGGTAATGCATAGCAATTATACATCAACACTCTGCTCAATGATTAAATATTAACTTGACTGTTAACCAACAAACTGAGAAAGAATATGCTAGAATAAAAAATGATTCTCTATACCATTTGAGCGTATACCACCCTTCCTATTTAATTTATTTTAGAGAATAGAACTTGCCTGTTACTGAATCCAAAATAGTTCCTTAAATCAGTCATTTCTTTTTTGATTATTTGATATTTTGAATAGATTTATTACATTTTTTAAAGTTCTCTTTTGACTATACATGAATGGATCACTTTGGAAGCTTATTTAGAAACTCCATATCTTTTAAAATTGGTTACATGGTAAGTTGGAATAGTGAGTTGCTTATGAAATTTTCAGATGTCTTTTAGCTGATAGATTAAAATTTTAAGATCTGGTTCAAAGGATCCAAGCTTTTTATTTTAAGAAACTCCTGTCTATCAGGCTTTATCCATTTAAGACTTTGAAAAGATATAAATGTGAAAGAAGTTGACATGATTTTGACAGATTTTATTTTCCATTCTCAAATCCAGAGTCATAAATAATCAAAGATACTTTCCAAACAATGCCATCATGAAAGTGTATTCTGATTATCACAGAAGTAAGTATATAGGGAAATTGTTTCCCAGTGTCATAGAAGATTGACTATCCTGGGTAAGTAAGGCTTTGCTATATCAAAGTTTTCATTTGAATGCCAGTTTTGCTATGATGTATTCCATATGCATTGATAGATAGAGGTTTTAAAACCTCTCATACTGTCTTGATGACTCCAGTTATGCATAAGGTCTGCAGGCCAAGATTTTCAGACATGGACTAAATTCTTGAGGTCACCTAATCTAGTTAGTCATTTGATGCAGGTTTCTTATCAGCTGTTCCCTCCAAAATATAAATGAATAGCCTGACCAAGTATCCTGTGTACTAGGCTTGAATTTCAGATCTGGCTGTTTAATTTCCGCTGCTATTTTGGGTAAAGCACATGGTCTCCCTGCACTTCATATCCTGATATATAAAATATAAATAATATTTACTAGGGTTGGTATAACAATTCAAAACAATGTAATATGATGAAGCATAGTAAACAAAGGTTATATTATGTGGAAACTTACAAAAAAATGAAGGGCAAGAATGTCTTTGCTTGTCTCCCAATATCTGAATTACAGATAGAGAGGTAGATACAGATATATTTAATATGAAACATAAATTATATGCCAATTGTGACTTGAGGTTTTTAAATCTCTGCATGTGAATTTGCTTTTAAAAATTATGTATGCATAGCCTTTCTACATGTCTCAAAACCAATCACTTTTTATTTAGGTGAAATTTCCTCTCTGCTATTCTTGGAAATTAATTCAGTTTACTGAAACATATCAGAAATGTTATAGGGCTACACTGCATGTTACATTTTCAGAAGCCACTTTTATTTTGACAAACAACAAGATTGGGAAAGTGATAAAAAGACTTCTTTGTGCGGTTAGGGTCACTGTGAGAGACTACTGGCCCCTCTTTGCTCTTACCTTACTCTGAGGTCTTGAAAAGCTACTGTATTGCTCTGAGTCTCAGACCCCATCTGTGAAATGGGCCAATAATCCAAAATAATCATTCAGCTCAGTTCAGTCTCTCAGTCACGTCTGCCTCTTTGTGACCCCATGGACTGCAGCACACCAGGCTTCCCTGTCCATCACCAACTCCTGGAGCTTGCTCAAACTCATGTCCATTGAGTCGGTGATGCCATCCAACCATCTCAACCTCTGTCATCCCCTTCTCTTGCCTTCATACTTTCCCAGCATCGGGGTCTTTTCCAATGAGAGTCTTTGCATCAGGTGGCCAAAATATTGGAACCTCAGAATCAGTCCTTTCAATGAATGTTCAGGGTTGATTTTGCTTAGGATTAACTGGTTTGATCTTCTCGCAGTCCAAGGGACTCTCAAGACTCTTCTCCAACATCACAGTTCAAAAACATCAATTCTTCAGCTCTCAGTTTTCTTTATGTTCCAACTCTCACATCCATACATAACTTGTGGAAAAACCATAGCTTTGACTAGATAGACCTTTGTCAGCAAAGTAATGTCTCTGCTTTTTAATATGCTGTCTAGGTTTTTCATAGCTTTTCTTCCAAGAAGCAAGCATCTTTTAATTTCATGGCTATAGTCACCATCTGCAGTGATTTTGGAGCCCAAGAAAATAAAGTCTGTCACACATCAAAATAATCATATCTGAGATTATATACATTACATGCACACATGCTCAGTTGCATCACATTCTTTGTGACTTCATGGACTGTGACTTGCCTGTCAAGCTTTTCTTTCCATGAAATTTTCCAGGCAAGAATATTGGAGTGGGTTGTCATTTCCTTTTCCAGGGGATCTTTTCAAACTAGGGATTGAACCTGCATCTCCTGTGTCTCCTGCATTGGCAGGCAGATTCTTTACCACTGCACCACTTGAGAAGCCCACATGCTCTTTATTTAAGTTCAAATAAAAATTTCCAGCATCCTCTTCTGTGGAATTTCTTCAAACTATGGAAATTACATATCCAATATTAAGTTCTCACAGTTATAGCATCTGAAGCTATTCACAGAGCAAAAGATGCCATTAAAGCTAAATATTAATAGGCTTTTATTTGAGAAATAAAATTTATAGATTTTCAATAAATTATGTTGGAAGACATTGCTGGCTATCAACTTTATAGCATTTTACCACTCTCCTTCTTTCTTTTTTAAATTAAACCCTTGGTTTTATGAAGAATCTAATCTGGTACATACATTTCAGGAAAATCTGGCTTCTCCAACCTTTGCTAACAATCTTAACTAGTTTATTTAGATAGTGATTCTATACCCTTTGACTGGAATTGATTTCAACAGGTCCTTGTGACATAATTCTTGCCAATGACACATTAGAAGATTTGTGCATGGTGGCCTCTGGAAAAGATTTCTTCTTTTTTCAAAAGAACTGAGAAAGAGAATTCTTTCCTGGTCATAGGGTATTGTTGTGTAAAGAAGTGAAACTGGATTTGAGGCAGCCATCTTGTCACCATGAGGATAGTATCAGATAGGATCCAGTAAGGAATCAGAAATCACAATGATCATTTCAATATAGAGGACTTAGTGTAAGAAGAATAATTAATCATGAATTTGGGAACTGAAAAGGCAAAAAAATTTTAAAAAAATCTAAAGAAAGAACATGAAGGTATCATGGGTGTTGGGAAATATCTGCTACTTTTATAGTTGTGGGAGCAGAGGAAAAGGTCCAACAAATATTATTCTGCCTCCTGAGGTGGGAACACCAGCTGATGGGCTCTCCGTCTCAGAGGGTGAAAGGAGACTGGCTGAGGGACCGTAGGAGCACATCCAAACTGCAGCCATCTGGGGGTACTAGGAGGAAGCGCTGTTGCTTGTGGGAAGAGTTACTGGGTGGATGGGCTTCCCTTGTGGCTCAGCTGGTAAAGAATCTGCCTGCAATGCGGGAGGCCTGGGTTTGATCCCTGGGTTGGGAAGATCCCCTGGAGAAGGTAACAGCTACCCACTCCAGTATTCTGGTCTAGAGGACTCCATGAACTGTATAGTCCATGGGTGTCACGAAGAGTCGGACACGACTGAGCGACTTTCACTTTCACTTACCTGACAAGACAGGAAGCCGAGAGGAGCCGTCCACTTCTCTGCCTCTGTGCGGTCTCCCTCCTATGCTCCCTACTGGCAGAGCCTAACAGGGAGCCCCCAGGCACTGGGAAATGGGCTTTGCAGAATCCTAGCCCCAGCATCACAAGGTACAAACATGTATGCATCCTCAGCGTAAGCATCGGAAGCTGATAGACTATTGCCCAGTGGCCAGCATCTGTTCAAGTCTATGGACAAAATCATCATTATGATGATAGGAGCATGGGAAAAGACAATGCTGACCTCCTAAATTAGCCAACTCTGAAAACCCTTGATAGCATGCTTTATTCATGTATCATAAACTCTTTATTGTTTAAGCCCACTGAATCAGAGCTTCTTTCCCTCATACCTAATGTATCCAAATTGGCAGATATATAGGTCTGCGGTCACTCTGAAACACTGACCTTAGGGGTAAAAATTGCATAATCAATGAAGACAATTCTAAAGTTAAACAATTGTTTAATGTGTCTGGATTTATGTATTATTTACATGTATCATTATTTACATGATAGTTTTATTCAAAAAAGAATTATTTGCAAGAATATATGCACACATATTCTTCTCAGTATCATTTTAACAACATAATATGAAAAGTTTTAAAAATTGTTTTTGAAGACTATTTACATAAAAATGGAATTCACATTGTTGAAACTGAGTAGTGTTTCAGTTCTCTAAATAACTTGGTCTCTATCACACACACATACACACACATACACACAACACACACACACATGTTAAACCCAGCCACCCCTAAAGAACTACTAGGATCCATCTACATCATCTTTTAAGTAAAGATTAATTGTGAATGACAGAATTGCAGATGATTATTTCAATTTTCGCTCAGATTCTGAATTGTATTTTTCCCCCTTCAGGGAACACACATTCCTTTTGTAACTCTGAAAAAAGGTTTTGTAAATACTTGTTCCTTTAGAACATTTTTTTAGTGGTGTCTTCTTGTATGGATTTTCCCTGATATATTACCTAAAATTGCAATCTAGAGATGTTAAACTTCCCTTTTTCTACTGTCCATTTAGCACTTAACATTATCTACCATATTATACATTATATTTATTTAGCATATTTATTGTTTGTTTCCCTTACTCTTCATGAGAGGCAGGATTATTTCTTGTTTTGTTCACCTACAATGGTTCTGATATGTACTGTAGCATAAGCTCAACGAATATGTGTTGAAAAAGGAATTAATTTGCTAAATAAACATCTGTGGTATATGAGTAACATTAAGGCTACTATGCTAAGGCTATTATGCTAAGTGAGCAAACAGTAAAGGAAATAAAGTATCATTCTCATGCATAAGAGATTAAAAGTCAAAATTTTCTCATGAGATTAGCAAAATCAAATAAAATACTGCACTCAAAGGCTTCTTTCTAGTCAACCTGATGGCAATCTAGGAAAACCAATGTCTTTGTTAATGACTCTCAGGTTACAGTTTTTTGCAAAAGCTGAGAACCTACATGTTCTTGGGTAACGGTTTGAGGGTGGTCACGTTTTGAAGGGAGGCTTAATGTTCAGTGCAGAGGGAGATAATTTATCTTTACAGAGAAGACAAATATGCTTTTTTTTCCTTGATGCTGTGGAAAACCAAGTCTAAGAAAAGTCAGCTTTTAAATGTTTGGCCAGTTCTTGCATTTCTGGTTATGCTTGTATAGAGACTAAAGGGTGGCAGCCTTGTAGCAATTCCTACAAAAACTGGCCGGTGCCCCAGCTGCTGTTGAGATCCGCTGAAACCTGGCAGGAGAGCTAAACGTCAGTTCTTTCATCCCCTTTCTTCTGCTGTGTGTTTGCTTTGGACTTTTGGACCACACTCATTAATGAGTGTTAACAAGGCCTTTTAAAAGGAGCAAGTAGTAAGAGGAAAAATAACAAGAGAACGAAGAAGTCAAACCCAAAACAGGAATGGAGTAGAAAGCAGAACAGAAAGGAGCAGTTCAAAAGTTTCCAAGTGATCACATTTAAATATGGAAGTATATCATGATCTGGTTCCTTACCAAACCATGGGAATAGCATCTTCCAAAAAGCCATCAATTCCTTCAAGCTAAATTTCTCCAGAGAGCAAGTTACTGCAAGTGAAGTCACATCAAAATAAACATCATTCTAAACCAGATTCAATTACTGTGTATTAGATGTATCCCAGGTTTTAGGATCATTGAGATGTCTGGACCACCAAAATCCTTGTCAATTTTACTCCCTTAAAAATAAGCAGTTTTGATGTCTGAAGTACTTGATGCTAATGAATAAAAAATTAAAAGTAACTAAGCACTTGGTTTATGTAGATTTCATTTGAATAAACTTATTTTAAAAAAACACATGTGCTGTTTTATTTTATTGGAATACTACCTAGCATCTTGAATAATTATTTACTCAATGATAGTTGAGTGACTTGAAAGAATTTAAACAGCTATGTAAGTACCTAAATTTAACCTAGAGAGAAATTGGTACGCCAAACACAATGATGGCAATGATGATGAAATTGTTTTATTTAATACTCTCTTAGTGAGGTAAAGAGAAAAGTTAGAAAACATGCAATATTTTCTGGTTAAGAGGGTATCTATTAGCTAAGATGTCTCAGATTGCCAATAAAAATCCTGTATTTCTTCTTGACATTAAGCATATCACCAACTTTTTAAAGTAGTAGGATCTAGTTTCAGTGGCAGAATTTCACAGCTTTTGAATAATAAATTAGCAAATACCCACCAAGAACCAAAAAGCAAAATGTAATCCCACACCAGTTTACCAGTAATAACATTTTAATATAATTTGAGCAATACAATTTTTGTAAAATATTTTCTAATGCTTTCATTTCCATTTCCACTTGTTCTGAAATTTTATATTTTTGAAATTATATATCTAGTAAGTTCTAGTTGTTGCCATAGGCAACAGGACAAGAGATAAACAGAACATGACCCTCCCCATTAATGAAAATCAATCTATTGGAGGAGATATATCAAAGTATTAGATGTTATATAGCAGTTGTGTAGAAGTTTAATGATCAAGATAGACAAGCTCTAGAGTAGTAATACTCAAGAGAATGCTGATCCACATATGTCAGTTACATTTTCTATTATCCATGTGAAAAGGTGAGAAGGAAGAGCTGAAATTGATTTTAATGAGATATATCATGTAGCCTAACACATGCAAAGTATTTTCATTTCTATATATAATTAGTACACAAAAGGATTAATAAGCTATTTTAACTTCTCTTTTTCTATTAAATCTTTGAAACCTGGTGTGTGTTTTACACTTATGCAGTTCATCTCAATTTGGACCAGCCAAAATTCAAGTGCTTTTTAGCAGTATGTCACTAGTGGCTACCATATTGGACTGAGCAGCTCTAGATTAATAAAAGGAGTAATTATTCATGCTAGAGAAAATCAGGGATACCTCACTGAAGCAGACAGAATATACAAAGCCTTGAGAAGTGGAACAGTGTGAAGAGGTTCAAATCATACCTTATAGGTAGAGTGAAGGACTAGCTAGAGAAGTGGATGGAGAGACAAACCAAGGACCAGACTTTTGAAGAGTTCTTCTACATAACTCCCCTCCAATAACTTCTCTGTCCTATAAAAATCTCAGTGATTTGATCGTATTAGAAAAAAAGCTTAATTAAATTTCTTTTTTGGGCCAGAAAAAAAAAAATCATCAATGTGTAAATATCAATCTTAAGAAAAAAGATCATAGGTCTTCATTCTGAGACTGTTGCTTAAAACACCAGGTCAATCTTTCACCTTCCTGGATGTTTCTTACTGTGAAAGGCTATTTTGCAAATGACTGGGAAACCTACAGGATTAGCTCATGCTTTTCTTGGCCTCTTGAGATTTTGCTCTTCAGATGCTCACAGTGCATGTTTGAATCCTAAGCTGGCAGAAGATGGTAAAATATTTGGATTCAACCAGAGGAACAGGAGGAAAAGTGTTGGGAAATGTTTTGTGTCTTTAGTTCTTTTCACATGACGTTCTTTCACACATTCACTTGTTAGGGCCAGCGATTCCTAACATTGCAGCCACAACCACAGACTTCTGACCTTTACTTAACAGAGAATATTTATTTAAATATAGACTCTTGGGCAGCAACAGAATGCCCTAGAGAGAAGTCATTCATTTTTCCTCGGGGTAACCTACCTCTTGTACTTTTCCAATTGAGGAAACACAGCTCAATAGTCTATGATCCCTTAAGCTGCATCCAGGAATATTTGCTAAGTTTGTTTTGTGGTTACTTTTTTGGTTTTATTTCCATTTAATTTAAAAAGAAAAAAAGAGTGTCAAATCAAGTAATGTTTCCTTTAAGAAAAAACAATTTTACCCCCGTTAAATGAATGTGAAGAAATATCACATGAAAAGTAACTACATATTTTATGTTCATTTTATTTCTTTCTATCCTTTCTTTGCATTTTGGATCTAAGTTCAAAATATGTGTGTGTGTTTATGTATACAAAATATGTTAGCCCTGACAGTAAAGACTCTGCCTGCAATGCAGGAGACCGGGTTCAATTCCTGGGTCGGGAAGATCCCCCGGAGAAGAAAATGGCAACCCACCCCAGTATTCTTGTCTGGAGAATTCCATGGACAGAGGAGTTTGGCAGGCTACAGTCCATGGTGTCGAAAAGAATCTGACCCTCCAGTTCAGTTCAGTTCAGTTCAGTCGCTCAGTGGTGTCCGACTCTTTGCGACCTCATGGACTGCAGCAAGCCAGGCCTCCCTGTCCATCACCAACTCCCCGAGCTTGCTCAAACTCACGTTCTTCACTTCAGTGATGCCATCCAACCATCTCATTCTCTGTAGTCCCCTTCTCCTCCTGCCTTCAGTCTTTCCCAGCATCAGGGTTTTTTCCAGTGAGTCAGCTCTTCGCATCAGGTGGCCAAAGTATTGGAGTTTCAGCTTCAGCGTAAGTCCTTCCAATGAATAGTCAGGACTGATTTCCTTTAGGATTGTCAGGTTTGATCTCTTTGCAGTACAAATTCAGGTATCATTTATTCTCACTTGAACTGCTGCAATGGTCTCTGTTCTCTGCTCCCAAATACATTCCCTGGGGTTCCATGCAAAGTGAAAAATACAGTTCCTACAGTTAAGCTTTTCAATGCATCCCCATTGCCTATGAGCACAAATTCTTCCACGTTTCATATGGCCTTGTCTCTATTTCTTTAGCCATGCGTTTTACAGCTCCCCATTACACAGCACAGGACTCAGCTTCTTGCTTGTGGTTCACATGCTCTCATCCACATTCCGTGAGTTTTGTTGTTTCTCCTAACATAACCCTGGCCAACCTTGGCTCTGTAACAGCATCTATTGCACTGTGTTGTCATCATCTGTGTATGTGTTTTTCGAAAGCGTAAGTTTCTTGATTACATGTCTTATTTGATTTTCCGTCTCCAGCACTTAGCTGAGTCCTTAGCACAAAGTGCATTTTGAATAATAAAGCCTCGTATTTTGGTTTGGTAAATTCACGAGCAAGAGGCTTTTGAAACCCTTTCAAATTTTAAAAAGGGATTAGTTTAAATGTTCTGGGGGATTTAATAATTCATGAGAACTTTGGCCTAATGCATTGCTTGGGGGATGTGGGAAAATTAAAGAGAAGTATTGGGTTTTATGATAAAGCAAGAAGTTACCTTGACTACCTGGAAAGCATGTGAGCTTTTAGTGAAAGAAATACATAAACATATTTTCAATAACATATGCATGTCCAGAATTTCTATGTGTTTGAATTACAGGCTGTGTTCTTTTATCTTTTTCCCTAATTCTCTTTTTTCTTTCCTCTTTCTTTCTCCCTGGCCCCTTCACTCTCTGTCTTTCTCTTTCTTTCCTTCTAAAACAATATGCTTGAAAGTTACCATAAGTCACTGTTATCAACAGCTTATTTTGGGTGGTTTCAGGCATAGGAATCTGTTTTTAAAAGATCCACTTACACTCTTTCTGTCCCTTCCCTTGGCCTCACCCCTGATTTAACCTAACCGTGACCTGAGTACTTCTCAAATACAGCTCTGCCTTCATCCTTCACTTATGCTGTTTTTGCTGATATGTGTTAGTTTGGCATTTAAGACTCAAATGCTGTAGTTCATTGTGAGAGGTCTAAGATGTCCTAGCAACTTTAACCAGTTATATACAATTCCTGAAGCAATTTATTCCTGATGATGAGTTTTCTTCAGTGTTAGTTTACATAGAGAAGGAAGAACAAGAGATTGGTCACTAGCTGAAATTTTGTACAAGAATCATTGTCTCTTACTGCCCATGTGGGAAGGGTGAGTACTAAGAGCTTACACAGAAAGAACTAATATTGTGATGGCTTTTGTGATGAGTCAACTTGACTAGACTCCACTTCCCAGTTATTCCATCAAACATGTATCCAGGTATTGCAGTGAAGGTAATTTGAGCATGTAATTAAGGCTTCTAATAAAGTGTCTATAAGTAAACAAAATTATCCTGGGTAATCTGAATGGGACTGAGTCAATCAGCTGTAAAACCTTAAAAAAGATGGCTGAAATTTCTCCAAGACACACAGAAGAAATTCTTGTAGGCAACAACTTAGACCTCTTCCCATGGAGTTCCATGCTGCTTGCTATCTTTGCTGCTCATGGATGAAAATTTCAGCCTGTACCATGGTTCTAAAGCTTCCTAATCACCTGATTTTTGAATTTCAGATTTTGCTAGTCAGTTCCCACACCATCTATCTATCTATCTATCATCACCTATTTCTTGCATGCACACACATATCCTCTACAGGTATTCTGATTTGTATAGAGAGTTTTGGTAGTTGGCAATGGTTGCTGCCAAAGCAAATAACTAAAAAGGTGAGGGGGGCTATGGAGTCAAATGGGCAGAGTCTGGAATACATTTGAGGAAAATTATGAAAGCATGGTGGAGCATGCCTAAATTGTCCAGCAAGAAAATGGGGATTGCAGTCCTACACGTGCAAGGAACTAGGAAAGTGTTAGTTGCTCAGTTGTGTCTGACTCTTTGCAACCCCATGGACTGTAACCTGCCAAGCTCCAGGCAATAATACTGGAGTGAGTTGCCATTCCCTTCTCCAGGGAATCTTTCCAACCCAGGGATAAAACCTGCATCTCCTGCATTGCAGGCAAATTCTTTATCATCTGAGCCACTGGGGAAGCAAGGAACTAGATGCTGCCACAAAAGCCAAGATAAGCTCAGAAGACATTCTTCCACCAGAACCTCCAAATAAATGACCAAATTGGCCAACACCTTAATTTTGATCGCCTTCCTTGAGTTCTGACATACAGAATTATGAGAATTTTTAGTAGTGGCCAGTCACAATGAAAGCCTTGCAAAAGAAAGATTGAATAAAATAAACTATACTTCCCATTACTGCAGCTGACCCCAACATCATGATTTTTCTCTTCTTACTATCCATTCTAGGTTTTGTTATCCTCTGACAGCACTTCTGTTTGTCCAATTTGCTTGCCTATAGCATTGACCAGGGAATCTAGGTAAGATCAGACAAATACAGAGGGCATGATCCCCATGCTATGTACCCATGTTGTACTTTTGTCTTTCCTTTTCTTACATCTTTCTTTGAATTATAGTGAGGAACTTTACAATGACCCAGCAGAGAAAGAAAATACCTGCCTCATGAACCAGCTGAACATGTGGGTAAAAGCTACAAATGAATGGATGTCATACTATTATGCAATGAATGTTTGTGTCATTCCCCATCACCCTCAGTTCATATATTAAAGTTCTAATCCCCAAGTTGGTGATATTAGGAGGTGTGGCCTTTGACAGGTAATTAGGTTTAGATGAAGTCACGAGAGCAGAGCCCCATGATGGGATTAATGCCCTTACAAGAAGGGGAAGTAACAAGGATCTTACTCTCTGCTACGTGAGTGAAAAGTGAAAAGATGGCCATCTGGAAGACAGGAAGGGGACTATCACCAAAAACCAAGTCTTCTGACACCTTGATCTTGGACTTCCCAGTTTCCATAGCTATGAGAAATGAATGTCTGTTGTTTCAGGCCCCCAGGAAATGGTATTTTGTTATAGAGGCTTGAGCTAAGACACATACTTTAGGTTCATTGAACATGGGCTTCAGAAACAGTGGTGTGGTGAAATCTTCCCATGGGCAGATCTTCATCCTTGAATGAATTCCTGGTTACTGATTTCTTGTAGAACTGGGCTTTCCACCTTGCCCAAGTGGGATTGTCAATGCATTAAAGTGTATCTACACATGCCCTGGTGAATCCCCTGATATTTATGCCTCTATTTTTTTTTTTGAACAGCAGTCTAAATTTCTAACAATAATCGGGGTTGATGATACCTTCCAGTACAGTAACCCCTCCCCCCATGTACCTCCACATCTATTGGCATGAAGAGTCCAAAATGCTCAAGTAGAATTAGTAATTTGGAAGTTTAAGCCTTATTATTTTAAGCCAAATCCTTACTATTTCTTTTGGTAAAAGAGTCCCAAAAGTTTCTCCCATCCTTCCGCCTGGAATCTGTACTTCCAGTTCAGCAGGGTCTAAAGCCACTGAGAAAAGAAAAGCAATTTTTTTTCAGTGGGTCCCTGAGAATGGTGGTGTGAAGAGCCACAATTCTTTTCACCTCTTGATTTCCAAGCCTGCTTGCTCTATCTGGGTTATTGCACTGTGCCATGGCTGGGGACTCAAAGTATACACTTTGTCTTGAATAAAAATGTCCCAACTCTATAGACTGCTATATGTAATCAACAGTTTAGCTGTGCCTTTCAAATCCTTTTCAGTGCTCTATCAGGTAAACAACTTGATCGTGATGAAGTATAAGCTACAAATTTTCAGTCTTGTGGCTGTGTGCTCAGGGTCACAGGTCTTTCCTGTAAATTTTATCCCTTTGTTCAAGGTAATATTTGCTGTTACTCAGAATTCATGTTCACTTTTTCGTGCAGGCACTGTGAGCCTCATGGGCAAGTCCATGTGTAGAAAATATACCAATCCCTGTGAGGGAAAATTGCTTTCCTGAGTTCAGTGTTGAAGTACACAAATCTTTTGTGTCTCATGTCAATGATTATAAAAGAGGGATACTTGGTCTCAGAGGTTTGCTTCAGTCTTCTCTTGACAGGCTGAACATTTAGCAACAGTGACGCTTGCCCAAGTTTGGTGAAAAGGATTCTATTCCTGGGCCCATGTATACCCCTTCTATCACAGCTCCTTATGGATGGGCCCATTGTGCAAACACTGCAGTGGCAGATGACAAAGGTTTTCTTACTTCTACTGGGTGACTCATCCTGTGTACAGCTTTATTGAGTGCCTTCCCGATTTTGCTGCCAAGCCATTAGGCACTGCTCAGGACTCCATTAATTTTGGCCACTTCTCTTTCAACACAAGGTTTATGACCATGAAAACTACTCAAAGTTCTGACCACTGACATTTTCCCCTCTATTCAGTGTCTTTCACGGTTGTTCCTAAATAAAGTTGTATTTACTATAACACCAGTCCATTTTGACTCATGTTAAACTGACCCATCCATAAATGAAAACAAGATTTTCTATTCTATCATTTAGTTGTAGGGAATTCTTCACAAGGTCATAGATTTGACCAAAAGGACAAGAGTCAGGGAAAGAGACATAGGTGGCTTGAGATCTTGGTTATCTATTTTGAATAATTTGTTCAAGAGTTGGTTGGGTTCAATACCAAATTCACTATTTCTATCATTTGATAGATATTAACATGCTCAATCTAACATGATTTGGTGAACAGACAATGACCAGCTCTTGATAGATGTCTTGTATCACACTGCCACTTGATATTATGTGTTCTGTTGCTCAGTATCTAGTTGGGTATGGTAGGACATAAGCGGCTGTTTTTCAAATGGTGACTTGTTCTTTGCTAAAGATGGTATGGCCTTGCTCTAATCCCTAAAGCAAGATCATTTTCTCTGTGTCTTGACAGAGATGAGACATCTTGTCCTATCTAACAAAAACCCTCTTGCCTCATGAAATGAGCTAAATCATTTGAATTAGGTAGAAGGGTTACTTGTACCACAGCCTGAAACTATTGCAGAATCATCTTTCTCTGGGGCACACTCAGGACTGTGAGCCTTCCAATTCCTTCAAATACATGGGTAAAATGATATACTCAAATGTGGTATGCATTATTTTCAAAATCCAAAGAGGCCAGTTGAACTTGTTGGCATCCCATTTTTCACCACTTGTGGTGGATTGAAGTACAACTGAAGAGGTAATGATTGGTTTTGTAGCTCTTCACAGGAAATTCATGGAATAAATATTAATTATAAGGATTCGTAAATTGGTGAGCTGCTGTTAGTGGCCATATATGCTCTGAAGGAAGAAAATAGGTTATCAAATGAAGTCACAGAATGAGAGCTGGAACCTATCCTTTGTAGCCTTTAAAAAGACATCTTTAGCTGAAGAGCAGAGTGCATGGAAAATCAGGCTTGGGATTTCATAGTTTCAACTAAAAAAAGATGCACAACTCGAGAGTTGCAAGTTAATTTTTATTTGGGGGCAAAATGAGGACTGCAGCCTGAGAGGCAGCAACTCAGATAACTCTGAGAGACTGCTCCAAAGAGACAGTGGGGGAACATCAATATACAAGGTTTTGGTGAAGGTGGAGGATCTGATGTCACCATGAAGGGATTCAGTGCTTTTCTAGATATGGGGAGATGCAAGGATTGAGATCATAAAGTCTGTTCCTAAAAACATCCAACTATCTAAAGATCTGTCCCACAAGATTCCCTTCACAGAGTGCCCCTCTCCACCCTAAACTCCCCCAGAGGGTGTTGAAGGTCAACAGCTACAGTAGCAGAGGGTTCAATCTCCACGGAGGCAGATGGCAAATGCCCTTGATGTTCAGTCATTGGCAATGCTCTTGGCAAGTGCCAATTTTTAGTTGATAATGGTAAGAGTTAGAGTTAACTTGTTAGGAGAGTGATTAGGAGTTATTAGAGCTATTTAGGAGGCTAAATTCATATTCCCTGGAAAACTCTTCTATATTGACTTCTGGGCCTTGACAGCAGAGTACTAAAATACTGAGCCTGGATGAACCCTATGAGCCAGCCAGGGGTATAATTCCTCCTCCCATCTTGATAGCCCTCCATTGAATAAAATTATGCAAGGGATTCTCCCAAGATAGATGCTTCTCAAGATGACATTGTTGCCACTACTACATTATTGACTCCTACTTCTCCTCATTGCTTCTAAACCAACCATACAGATTAAGGTGTAACCTGTCTTATTTATGTGTGCATATGCTCAGTCAGGTCCGACTCTTGCAACCCCGGGGACTGTAACCCACCAGGCTCCTCCTGTCTGTGGACTTTTCCAGGCAAGAATACTGGAAGGGATTGCATTTCCTACTCCAGGAGATCTTCCCGACCCTGGGATCGAGTCCTCATCTCTTATGTCTCCTACATTGGCAGGCAAGTTCTTTACCACTAGCCCTACCTGGGAAGTCCTAACTTGGCATGACCATGAAAATCATGTTCCTGCTAAGGGAAGAAAGGGACTGTTCAGCATATAACTTCAGGTCAAGTTAATATGTACCAGCAAGAAATGGGTAAACCTGCCTAGGGGTGGATCTAGAAAGTGCTACATTAGGGAGAACAGAATATAAGTGTGTGGAAAGGTAACTCCATTCATATGGCCACAATCAGGAAAAAAAATAGCATTTATCCCACCATATCTATAGAAATGTATTGCATATTATGTGTGTGTATTGAAAAAGTTGTCTTAAACCTCAACATTCAGAAAACTAAGATGGCATCCAGTCCCATCACTTCATGGCAAATAGGTGGGGAAAGTGGAGTGTTTAAAGTGACTGATTTTATTTTTTGGGGCTCCAGAATCACTATAGATGGTGATTGCAGCCATGAAATTAAAAGATGCTTACTCCTTGGAAAGAAAGTTATGACCAACCTAGACAGCATATTAAAAAGCAGAGACATTACTTTGCCAGCAAAGGTCCATCTAGTCAAGGCTATGGTTTTTCCAGTAGTCATGTATGCATGTGAGAGTTGGAGTATAAAGAAAGCTGAGCCCAGAAGAATTGATGCTTTTGAACTGTGGTGTTGGAGAAGACTCTTGAGAGTCCCTTGGACTGCAAGGAGATCCAACCAGTCCATCCTAAAGGAGATCAATCCTGGTTGTTCATTGGAAGGACTGATGCTGAAGCTGAAACTCCAATACTTTGGCCACCTGATGTGAAGAGCTGACTCATTAGAAAAGACCCTGATGCTGGCAAAGATTGAGGGCAGGAGGAGAAGGGGACAACAGAGGATGAGATGGTTGGATGACATCACTGACTCAATGGACATGAGTTTGGGTAGGCTCCAGGAGTTGGTGATGGATAGGAAGGCCTGGCATGCTGCAGTTCATGGGGTCGCAAAGAGTCGGATACAACTGAGCGACTGAACTGAACCGATCTTTTCCCCCTAATTTGCCTTCCTAAAAGGCCCAGAAAGGATCCAGGACACAGTCTTCAAGACCCAGGACACAATCATGGTTGATCTGCCCCTTACTTTCTACGTGGACTTCCCTGGTGGCTCAGATGGTAAGGAGTCTGCCTCAGTGCTGGAGACCTGGGTTTGATCTCTGGGTTGGGGAGATCCCCTAGGGAAGGAAATGGAAACCCACTCCAGTATTCTTGCCTGGAAAATCACATGGACAGAGGAGGCTGGCAGGCTACAGTCCACAGGGTCACAAACAGACACGACTTGTTGACTTCGCTTTCTTGCTTTCTACAATTTCGGTATACATGAGCTGAATAAATGATATAGGAATGATACAGGAAGAAAGCAGTAAACTGCTGGAAGGTGTTGTGATAGGTCTGTCATTGATTCTTATTGGCACCAGTGATGCTTGAAAGTAGAGCCTTTGCGATATGAAGTTGTCCTAAGAAAACAGCATTCATGAGATTCTTCAAGAGAAAACTGCACATAACTGGATTTATAATTTTGACAGGCAACTACAAGGTTTTCATAAAAGTAGAATTTCTATTCGTAGAAACATCAGATGATAAAAAAGAGGGAGTGCAAACCAAATTATATGCAAGCAAGGTGTTAATGTTAAAAAGAGAGAAAAAAAAGGAAAATACTTCTAAATTCTAGAAATAATTGACAGCTTGGAAAAATCCACCTGGCCAGTTAGCTTTCCTCATTCCGCAAACACTGAGTAGCGTATTTTCATTATAAACTCATGGCCAAAGTGTAAGACTAAACTCTGAAATGCCTGTGATTACTCGAGTGGGCAGGGACTGTTATGATTGGCTGGGTTTCAGGTTTGCATGTCTGGAGACAGAGCAGTGCCAAAAGGTATTAGATCAGAGCCAGTCTCTTCCAAACATCTCAGAGGGGGATAGAACCAGGGCCTCCAGGATTCTTCATTTTTCTTCACCATTGAACATACTTCCTTGTCTTTGTGCTTGGCCTTTTAAGATCTCCCCACCCACTAAAATAGAAATCAGTGATCAGAAAATCAGACTCTTCCCAAGAATCTCACAGAAAAAAGAAATTGAATTGCAGCTACGGAACAAAGCATGGTTAGTGGTCATTGGGAGCAGTAACTATATTTCAGGAAAGTTTATTTCCTTTATTCTCAGAATTTCCCATTTTTCTTCTGCTAAACAGTTTCTTTAGAAACCCATAATTTAGTTCTGGTGTCCATCTGGATATATATATACACACACACACACACACACACACACACACACACACACACACACAGAGTCTTTCCAGGTAGCTCAGTGGTAAAGAATCCCTCTGCCAAGCAGGAGATGCAGGAGACACGAGTTTGATCCCTGATTGGGGAAGATCCCCTGGAGAAGGAAATGGAAACCCACTCTAGTATCCCTGCTTTGGAAATCCCATGGGCAGAGAAGCCTGGTGGGCTACAGCCCACGGGGTCACAGAGTCAGATACGACTTAGTGACTAACAAGAACAACAATAAAGACAACATATATATTATACATGTATATATATATATACACAATTATATACAATATATCATACTGTCAATTATATATATATACACACATATATATATATTTGTATATTTGGAATTAAAAATATTTACAGCCTAATAGCTGAATTTTTAATATTTCAAGCCCAGGAGACAGCATCACAAATAACCCTGAGAGAACTAGTCTGAGAAGGTGAGGGGAGGAGCAAGGTTATATAAAAGTTTTACAATAAAAAACAGATTGAACATCAAAAGATTCTTATTATTTAAAGAAAACCAGGTACCCCAAGTTAAGGAATTTAATGCTTTCCTATGTTTGGGAAGATACAAGAGTCTGGGCTCACTAAAATCATTTCTTTTATATGCATATCAGCTACTGGGGCCAGGATCCTGTTTTGGGGCTTCCCAGGTGGTGCTAGTGGCAAAGAACCCACCTGCCAATGGAGGAGACACAGGTTTGATACCTGGGTGGGGAAAATCCCCTGAGGAGGGCATGGTAGCCCACTCCACTATTCTTGCCTAGAGAATCCCATGGACAGAAGAGCCTGGTGGGCTATAGTTCATGGGTTTGCAGAGTTGGTCATGACTGAAGTGACTTAGAATGCATGCATACATCCTATGGTTTTACATCCTGAACTCCCTTGGGACTCACCCTAGGGAGTGGCTTCGGTCTGATGGCTGCTATATCACAGGTATTCTTCTTCTTGAGTGCCCTTAAGGCTGACCAGCTGATGGGGAGCTGCAATCTCTGATGACTGTGACATCCTTGTTTACTGATATGGCAGGAAATATTCCATTTCTCATATACATAAAATTTTTCCTAAGAATACATCTTCTGCAAATCTAACAAATGGAAGGAAGCAAAGTATACTGCTTTTCTGGCTTCGGTAATTTCTCAATTTATTTACATATCTGAATCTTAACTGGAATAACATGGTATTAGCTGAGAAAACAGAATTATCCTTTAGCCAGTGAGAGGAAAATTAGAAAACATACTTGATTTTAATAGATTTATTTTATTTAATACATCATAGTTACAGACTGAAGTATAAAAATAGCACTGTGATATTGTGATTTATAATAAGAAGTATTTATTTGCTCTTTGACCCTACTGTTGGCACAGAGCTGCAAAATCTCCTGGAATTTCCTAAGTGTTGAGAGCAAGAAAGGTGTCTCTAGTTATGTTAGTGAAGTGACTTGGGGGTAGGGGGGTTGTTTGCCAGACTAGAGGGGTTGAAACTTTCAATCTCACCCCACCTCTTTACCTAGCCCACCTTTGGGGGAGGGAAAATGGGAAAATCTCCAGCGACCAATGATTTAATCAATCATTTCTATGTAATAAACCTCCAAAAAACCTCTGAGGGACAGGATTTCGAGAGCTTCCGGGTTGGTGAACATGTGACGGTGGTGAAAGTGTGATGCTCAGAGAGGATAGAAACACCTGGCTCTTTCCCTATGCCTTGCCCTCTGCATTTCTACCATCAGGCTGTTCCTGAATTATATCCTTTTATAATCCACTGGTCATCTACTCAATAAAATGCTTCTGAGTTCTGTGAGCTGCTATAACAAAAGAATCGAACCCATGGAAAAGGTTATGGGTTTCTCTGGTGTATAGCCCCTTGGTCAGAAGTGTCAGCAATAATTCTGGGCTTGCAGCTGGTGACTGGTGACTGAAGCGGGGGAGGGAGAAGAGGGTTCTCATGGGGTCTGAGCTCTCAGTCTATGAAATCTCATGATATCTTTGGGTAAATAGTGTCAGAATTGAGTTGAATTGTAGGACACTTAAGGAGAGTCTAGGGAATTGCCTGGGATTATAGGGACCCCACCCACACATACCTCACACTATACACATTGTCCTTTGGGTGCAGAACACACACACACGAACTGATTACCTCCAATTTCTATTTTTAAAAAGTTAGAGATTTCAGGTGATCTGAATTCTTTTTCCATTACTTTCCTCCTAGTCCTTGCCCTAGCCTGGCCCCTACTCCCAGGACTTCAAGGTAATTTTACAAAAGAAAAACTTATTTGTGAATTAACTAAATTTGAAGTGTTCATTAAAGCAATTTCTTGATTATAGGCTTCTAACCCTCTTGAATGTTCTGTGGCCAGCTTCTTGTCTTAAAAATACAAAAAAGTAAAATAACAGTATGAAATCAAAAGCTCTCAAATCTGCTGTAAAGCTTCTGATGTCATGAAAACCCATTCAATATTCATGTCCCTGTAACTTATTTAAGATACTTCAAAATAAATATTTCTCTAGTATAGTGCAAAACTTCTTTCATATATAGAAAACTTAAATATGGATTTTCTCTGTTGAGTAACCCAAATGAAAGTTTGGAAACTTTGGTCTACTATTTATCATTAAAATATTGAAACTCTTAAAACTTTAATTAAAAAAGAAAGGAAGCTCATCTTCTTTAATCAAGAGTGACAGGGATTGTTATTGTTAAAGATGATGTAAAATTGAATGAGAAATTTCAAAGATTAGAATTAGAAGCAATACATTAGATATAATATAAATTTGATAGATTCAATTTTTATTCCTCTTAAATTTCAAAATGCTATAAAAGTAAACTTAACTATTTCAACTGATTGTTTTTCTACACCTTTCTGCCATGAACCAAAGTCAGACACTAGCATTTTATTAAAATTAATGCTACAGTAGAGCTTTGATCCTCCAAGTTCCATACTAATGGTACCATGATATCTCCAATTAACTTAAAAGAAGCAAAAATGATTTAAAAGTAATAGGTGGGTTTATTATATTTTTCCACAAATAAGGTATGAGTTTAAATGTAAATAAGGAAACTGAAATTCAATAACTCACTAGTTTCATGTACAAATTTATTATGTTTTACAGTTTTATTGCAGGATAATCAATACTATATATACTTAAATTGCATAACCTTATGATCTGATGTACATAAACATTGTAACACAATGTTAACTTGATTTACACAATCAAGTTAACTAAGACATCCTTTACCTCATACATTTATCTCAATTTTTTTGCGTGTGTTGAGAACACATGATTGACTGTAAATTTCAAGTACAGAATACCACATTATTTAGGACAGTTACTATGCTGTACAGTGTACCCACAGAGCTTACTCATCCAAGAACTTACTCATCACTTTGTACCCTTTGACCTATATCTCCCCATTCCCTCCACCCTTACCCCTGGCAATCACCATTTTACCATTTCACTTGTTTTCTCCATGATATCATTATTTTTTGGTGTTATTTTTTTAAAAAAGATTCCACATAAAAATGTCTCTGTGAGACTTCAGGTTGAATATATTTGGGGACCTTTTATCTTCGTATACTTGGATGTTCGTCTCTCCTCCCACATTGGGGAAGTTTTCGGACACTATGTCTTTAAATACACTTCCTGCTCCACCCTGTCCCCTCTGGGATGCCTGTAATTTGCTTATTAGACTGTTAAATGGCGCTCCATCAATGGTGTAGGCGTTTTCACTCTTTTATTTTCATTTATTTTTCTTCCTATTCATAATGTGAAGCACTCTGTCTTCAAGTTTTTAGATTTTTTTCCTTCTGCTTAATCAAGTGTGTTGTTGAAGCTTCCACGGTATTTTTCATCTCATTCTTCGTATTCATCTGCTCCAGAATTTCTGCTTGATTCCTTTATTATTATTATTTCTATCTCTTTAATGAACTTCCTATTTTGCTCATTTATTGTTTACTCGAGTCCATTGAGTTATCTATCCGGGCTCTCCTGAACTTCTCTGAGCTTCATTAAGTCATTATTTTGCATTCTTTTTCATGTAATTTATAGATCTTTATTTATTTACCAAAAAAAACCACTGTGTTTCTTTGGTGGTGTCATGTTTTTGGGCTTTTTCGTGTGTCTAGTGACTACACATTTGAGGGAGCACTTATCTCTTCCAGCCTTTTGGATACCTTTGGGAAAACTTTAACCCTTCCTGTGGCTGTAAAGGCACCATCTGGGTAAGGTGCAGAATCTCCAGTTGCGGGCAGGATACATGAGCATAGTATCACACCTTCCTGTCATCTGAAGTAAACTTTGGCTAAGACTATGGGGTCCTCAGTGACCCAAGTCAGGCTGCAAGTATCTGTGGTAACAGAGACAGCCTGGGCTCTTGGGGTCCTAGGTGGTGAGGACTGCCACGGTCCTCTTGTTCTCCTTTTTGTCCATTGGGGAAGTTCTAGTTGAGGAGAACCATCTTGGTGTTGGGTCAGGTGCATAGGCACTCAGAGTGGCAGCAATCAGTTGGGTAGAGCAGTGGTGAAAACTGCAGCTTCTCTACGAAGGCTGCACAAGTCCACTGATGTCCAAGATTGGTGGGCTCCCTCGTCTTTTGTGTCTTCTGCAATGGCAGGTGGATTCTTTACCACTGGGCCACCTGGGAAGCCTACAGTTGATCATAGTAGTACTCCTTTAGAGTTGATATTCTGTGAGTAGAAATCTTTTTAAAAACGATGTTTTCCAGTTGTTATTTTGGTTTATAAATTTAAAATGATATCATAATAGCTAAATCATGGTAGATTTTAGGAAAGGTTCTTAATCTCTTTCAAAGGAAGCTCTGGAGACAATATGGAGACAGTATTTCATGTTAATTATCAACTCCCTGAAATCTCACAGTTCAAACAAATCCTATAATTTGCACTAAAGGTTAGAAGCATGTCTTTCAAACTTTGGTTTGGGATGGTTTACTTTTTACTAAAAATCCTCATTGATTTCTAAAAAACAACATATCCAAGAGAAAAGTTAGTCTTTAAAATGAAGCAAATTTGAAAAAGCTGAGATTTATCAGTTGATTAAATTGAACATTTCAATGTAAATATGTTCACTTAAGATTCTCTAAAATGAGATGTTAGATCTCATTTCTGGAAACTAGATCTTCTCAGTGTTTTTCCTTAATTTTTTTGTCTCTTTGGCATGGTCTTTTGTTGTCTGTATCTTCATGGAATACAGTTTGGATGGTGGTAGAAGACATAAATAATGGTAGCCCACATTTCCTGTACTTCCCTGATGTTATCTCCAGGTCCTCTCAACCTTCCACATGCAAGTCTCCCTCTTGACCTTTTGGTAAAACAAAGAGTCAGGATGGTGACAGGCTTTTATCATGAATGTATTGAAGAGATCTATGTAGTTCTTCTTTTTGTCATTCAAGTCAGCATCTGGTTGTTGTTCTTAATGCTTTACTTTTTCGTTTCTTCCCTCTTTTTGCTGTTTTTGGTATTTTTATCTTTAAAAGCTATTTTCAGTTAATTAATCAATTTGGTTGCAGCAGGTCTTAGTTGCAGCGCATGGGTCTTTGTTGGGTCATGCAGCATCTTTCATTGTGGACGCTCTCTAGTTGAAGCTTGGGCTTAGTTGCTCTGAGCCATGTGAGATCTCAGTTCCCCCTCCAGGGATTGAACGGCATCCCACGCACTGCAAGGCAGATTCTAACCACGGGGCCACCAGGGAAGTCTCCGGGGTGCTTTTTGGTAGATGGGGAGGGAAATGAACTCTCAAATTGTGCTGAAATCAGTACCTCCAGGTTCAGCACACAGTCCCACTGACTTAATTACCACTACTCAGTAGACAGTTCTGTCGGTACAGGTCTGGTGCTGAAACTGTTAGGTGTCATTTCTAGGCTGGAAAGGGATCCGGCCCACAGTCCTTCATGTCTCAGTGCAGAATCAAGTCCAGTGAGAGGCAAAGTGATAGATAAGAAGTGATATTAGAACAGACGCTTGTAATGTTCACAAGCAGGCCGGCCAGCCTTGTGCTGCTGGGACTGCTCAGTGGGCTGCGTTTTTATAATCAGAGGAAGAGAGAGGAGGGGGAGAAGATCTTCTTTGTCTCTCTTGAGTAGATGTCATGTTTCTGTCATCCGGTCCTCCCCAAGGTAGGGCAGGGAAATTTACTTGTCCCTCCTGAAATAGCCAAGCCAAGACTGTCATGGCACTTTGGAATATATTTTCAGTTCTCAGTACAATGACTGAGTCATTTCCAGAGTCACTAATTAGATTTTGCACACTGTATAATGTTAGTTATGCTAGATACATATTTGTCATGAGGCAGGACTATCTTGGTAGTTGTCACCATCAGAATTCCTTTTAGAAAAAGCAGATGTATTTATTCAGAGAAAAGCAAAACAAAGCAAAACTCTAGGCAAGTGACTGAGAGAAGGTGAGATCTTCAGGGACCTATAAGTTGATTAAAGTGTTTGAAGTGAGATTTAAAATAATAATGATGATGATATACCTGTCAGTCTAATAGACAGAGAGACAATGAAGAGAGTGGCGCGGTGGTGGAAAGTTGTGTGGAATTTAAAGTCACCCCACCCATTATTTCCCAGATGTTGAGTGAAGTTGCCAAACTCAGAAATGTTTATTGTGAGTAGGTGTGAGTGTGTGTGTGCTGTGTGTCTGTGGGTGTGTACATAAACCAGTGAAGGGGCTGGGCACTGTTCTGACACAGGACAAGTCCACACAGACAGGCACACACTTAGTTAGAGGAAACCCTAAAGACTTTAGTCTTTAGCAGCTTCCAGAAACTGTAAGGAGATCTCTGGACAATCACATGCTATGAAGTTATGTTTCAGGCCCTGTTTAACTAGATCTCCAAGGATCAGAAGGATTCAAAGATAACATATGTTTCATTTGAGGCTGATACATACATGAGGAATGATTCCTTGGATGGAGAACAGAACTGGGAGTCAACCCTCAGTTCTGGCTTTTCTCCTGATTAAGGAGAAATAAACATCATTTAAGTTGTAAAATGAGAACAGTTTTTGGACTAGATTAAGCCCAAAGATTCCACTCCCACTCTGATTCCATAGAGATCTCCTCTTGTATTTTCTCCCATTAGCTATGGATTTTCTTTTTCACATGGACATATTTATTCCATCTGAAGTGTATTTGGGGATGTCATGTGAATGGACCTAAATATATTTTTTGTTTTTCTAATGAGCTGATCTTGCCAATATCATTTAAAAATAATGTATTTTCCCCAATGGTCTGTTATGACCACCCCCCGCCATGCTTTTCATCCAACCATAAATTAGTTGAAATCCATTAGCTGATAGCTCTTCTCATGATCTCATTGTAGATTTATAGTCTCCCCGCCTTTCCTTTAAAAAATTAGTAGGGAATAAATTTCAGGGGAGTTAAAAGGTACTACATGTGATTCATGTAACCTCTTTGACAGTTTATGAGATAAAAATACCAAAAATATTAAAATTAAACTCAAAACTACAATGTCTTGTTAGGATTAACTCACAGAAAAGCATGTTATAAAAGGTTCATGTATTAAGTCTTCACTACAAGAGACATTTAGGCTTCCCAGGTGGTGCTAGTGGTAAAGAACCTGCCTGTCACTGAAGGAGACATAAGAGATGTGGATTCAATCCCTGGCTTGGGAAGATCCCCTGGAGGAGAGCATGGCAATCCATTCCAGCATTCTTGCCTACAGAGTCCCATGAACAGAGAAGCCTGGAGAGCTATGGTCCACAGGGTTGTGAAGAGTTGAACACAGCTGAAGAGACATAGCACACACACTTACACAAGAGACATTTACTGCATGCCTATGTCAACTGAAAAAAAAAAAAAGAAAAGCATAACCTAAATGTTGAGGGGTTTTAGAAGTTCAAGTCCAGGAGGCAATATTTCAAGTAACCTGAGAGAACTGGTCTGAGGAGATGAGGAGGAAACTAGGATATTGCAACAAAGGGCAGCTAGTAGGAACAAGAGTTTGCTGTTAGTTTAAAAAAAAAAAAAGACATCTCAAGTTAAGGAATTTAGCACTTTTCTATACATGGGAAGATGCAACAGTCTGGGCTCACTGAAATCATTCTTTTGATATGCACCTCAGCTATCTGGGGCCTATATCCTGTGTTTTCACATCCTGAGATTTCTCAGGGTTCACCGTGGGGAGTGGCTGCAGTCTGATGGCTGTTAGAGGGCAGGTATTCTTTCCTTCTTGAGTTCCCTCAGGACTCTCCAGCTCACCATCCGATGTTGGCTGCAACTGCAAATGACTGTGATATCCTTTGTTTACTTCAGTATCAGTTCAGTTGCTCAGTTATGTCTGACTCTTTGTGACCCCATGGACCGCAGCACGCCTTCCTGGCCATCACCAACTCCTGGAATTCACCCAAACCCATATCCATTGAGTTGGTGATGCCATCCAACCATCTCATCCTCTGTCATCCCCTTCTCCCGCCCTCAATCTTTCCCAGCATCAGGGCCTTTTCCAATGAGTCAGCTCTTTGCATCCAGTGGCCAAAGTATTGGAGTTTCAGCCTCAACATCAGTCCTACCAATGATCACCCAGGACTGATCTCCTTTAGGATGGACTGGTTGGATCTCCTTGCAGTTCAAGGGACTCTCAACAGTCTTCTCCAACACCACAGCTCAAAAGTATCAATTTTTCAGTGCTCAGCTTTCTTCACAGTCCAACTCTCACATTCATACATGGCCACTGGAAAAACCGTAGCCTTGACTAGATGGACCTTTGTTGGCAAAGTAATGTCTCTGCTTTTTAATATGCTGTCTAGGTTGGTCATAACTTTCCTTCCAAGGAGTAAGTGTCTTTTAATTTGTTTACTTACATGGCAGGTAATGTTCCACTAATCACCTACCATATGCCAAAGACTGACTGAAACTCTAGGAATAGAGAAATAAATGAAGATTAAGGGCTGTAATTTGTGTTACTCCATTTACCTTTATTGGTTCATTGTCTCCTATAAAACAGTTTTCACATATAAAAATCTGTGCTAAACAATCACTGTCACTAGATGTTAGCTGGATCTTAGAGTTCAGAGAAAACAAAAGAAATAAAATTTACTTGGTCAGCCCACTATAGATAAGAAGTGGAAATTAGAAGTGTAAGGTTGTAAAGCAGTGGTAGCAACTACAGGAAGACAACTGATATCAGAGTTATAGCGTGAAAGTTGACCTGGGAGTCAAAATTCAGAACACAAAATAGCACAGGACTTCCCAAGTGGCACCCGTAGTAAAGAATCTGCCTCCTAATGCAGGAGACACAAGAGACACGGGGTTTGATCTGTGAGTCTGAAAGATCCCCTGGGGTAGGAAATGGCAACCCACTCCAGTATTCTTGCCTGAAAAAATTCCATGGACAGAGGAGCTTGGCAGGCTATAGTGCATGGAGTCACAAAGAATTGGACATGACTGAATGCACATGCACAGAGAAAAGAGGACAGCAAAGTAAAACTCTGTGCTTAGCATGATGGCAAATGTTCCTATATTCCTCCTTCATTTGGCATAATAGTATGTATCCTTACCCTTGAAGAAAAGGTAAATTTATACTAAGTATCTTTGGTTAAAGACAGATACACTTGATTTTTGCTTTAGAATTTTTTTTTCCTGAAAATTAGTTAAATTTTAGAAAGAACGGAGATATGCATATATATTCAAATTCAACTCTGCTGTCAGACACTGTTATGGATTTTTTTCAAAATATAACTTTATTTTAGTTTTTGGTCACACCATTTGACATGGGGAATCTTAGTTCCCTGACCAGGGATTGAACCTATGTCCCCTGCAATGGAAGCACAGGGTCTTAACCTCTGGACAGCCAGGGAAGAAGTCCCTTGTGATGGATTTTTCACACATGTTATTTCATTTAGTTTGATGCACACATGATAATAAAGTTTGCATTATGATTCATATTTTACAAATTGAGAAACTTACCCTGAATTGGTTCAGTAACTCACTCCAAACCACACCATTAACTGGTGACTGTCTTGGAGCGGGTCTGCTGTTTTGACTTCATGTGATGCAGCATAAAATGATGCTTATGACACTATGTAGTCAGAGATCCTTAAGTCTGAATTTCAGTTTTGACATTAGCCATTGGCTGTAAGAAACAATTTTGTCTTTCTAAGACAGAGTTTCCTCATATATAATATGGAAATAGTAATACAATCAAACACTCATGATGATTTGATGAGATAAAATAGCAAAATACTATACACGGTGCTAAGTACTTTGTAATCACTCATAAAATAGAGATATTCTCTGCCTCTTGTTTGGGAGACTTCTGTTATCTGAGAGGGCAGCTTTAAAAGATAACTTAGTCCCTTGGAATTTAGGAATTCAAAATAAATTATATTTACATTAGATTTAATATATGACAAATAGTGTCCACTTTGGTCTAGTAATTGGCCAATGAAAGTACTTGGCATATTTTTGTCTGAGAGTCATCTGTTTTCCTACACTTTAACTTTGTAATCCCTGTATTTCTAAATCCTCGAAGTCATATTTCAAGGTCTTGCTATTTGGCATCAAAGGAAGTAGTTGAATGTGTGTTGAGAAATTAGTATAAAGCTAATCCAAATAGTCTGAGGAGAAAAATAAAATTATCTATTGTATGTGAAATTATGTAAATATGCTAACTAGAAAGAATTAGCTTTAAAATAATGGGATACATGATGTTTGGCAGACACTAACACAATTCTATAAAGCAATTATGCTTCAATTAAAAAATAAATTTAAAATAAAAAAAAAATCCTCCAGGTGATAGAATAATGGGATTAATATAAATTTTACATCATATCTCTTGTCCCAAATAGACACCAGCAAGACAATCTGACTTGAAAACAACTGATGTAAAAATAAATTCCCAATATGTTTTGTTTCTTCCACGCTGTTTTCTATTCACCACAAAAAATCTGGAGTGATCTTTCAAATCAGTTCATGTGACCTTCTATTAAAACTACCTAAAGGCTTCACATTGCATGTAAAATAAAGTCAATCTTGTTATGGCCTATGGGGTACTCTATGACTGGTTCTTAACTTGCTCTGAACTCTTCTTTCTTCTGTCGTTTTTCATGCTTACTCCACAGAAGACTCAATGTATTTTGCTAATGATTCTTGAATGTGTCCAGATCATTTTACACTCAGGATCCTTTCACTGAGGGTGGGTTTCCATTTTTTTTGCTGGCTAATTTTCTTTCAGCACAGAATTTAAGTTTCTATTCAGATGTCTCTTCATCCTCCATGACTCTTGCCAATTGACTTTGGCCCCATTACTTTTTTTTTTTTTTTTGGCCTTGCCACACTGCACATTGGATCCTAGTTCCTTGACCAGGGATTGAACTCCCAACCTCTGCACTGGAAGCTTGGAGTCTTAACCACTGAACCACAAGGGTAGTGACTGTCCCATCATTTTCTGGGCATAGCACTTACCAACACCCACAAGTATATTCGAACCAGAGTATTCAGTGTGATATTCTCAGCACAATACTATTAGAGAAGTTTATGTTTTCTCCCATTACTGCCTAACGATATTCTCTGTAGTACTTCCCTTTACCACCTTTGTTAGCATCTTGGGCATGGTCCTTAGCTTTTTGTCATGTCCACAAGTTAGGTCCATAGTTACAATTCTCAGCTTCATTTTTCTCTATTCCCTGTTTTGACATTTCTAATAAGCTAATATAAACTTTTGATAGCTACTATCCATGGCATCTCCAGACCACTAATTCTTACATCATCTATAACTGTTATATTATTTGGCTCATGTATGAATTTTTTTCTCAACAGCTATATTTATCCTGGTACATGTGGTGCTAGTGGTAAAGAACCCGTCTACCAATACAGGACCTTGGGTTTGATCCCTGGGTCGGGAAGATCCCCTGGAGGAGGGCATGGCAGCCCACTCTAGTATTTTTGCCTAAAAATTCTCATGGACAGAAGAGCCTGGCAGGCTATAGTCCATGGGGTCACAAAGAGCTGGACATGACTGAAACATCTTACCACCACCACCATCTCCAATACCACTAAAAGGTTAATCTTCGTGGCAACTTGTTTTCTGCTATTGTTTCACAGATGCAACTTTGATCTTTATTAATTAGACTTGTTTTAAAATCTTTTTCTGATTGCTTTAGTACTACTATGTTGTGTGTTTGAGTATTTTGGTTTGTTATCTGGTTTTATGGTCTTCATGTTTTTCAGATAACTCGAGGTGTTAAACAGTTTCAAATTCAAAATTTGCTAACAATTGCCCTGTGCCTCTTGCAGCAAAGTGAGAGGTAGAATCTGCCAGAGTTCATGTTTCTTACTTTGTCAACAAGATGAGAAAATGATGAGACAGTGGCTTTGCATCTAATCTTCTGTATCCTTTCTCAACTTTGACTGGGTGGTCCCTTGTCAGTTGCCTCTCCCTCACCCTGAACATCTATCATCTTTAGGCACAGAAATCCTTGTGACTGTTCCCACTTTATTTGCTATTCTCATCCACAGGCCTAAGTGTCTAAGTATCTAGTGTCCTAAGATATCATTTTCCTCTTAGTTTGAAACTTATTTGCTTTCTGTTTTTCAAATATTCTTGAAAGTAAATTCTCTTTTGTGTTTCTGAGAGAATCCATGCATTCACTCTATTTAAAAATATATTTCCAATATGTTTATGATCTGATCAAAAGATAGAGACTATAGAATTCACTTATAATATGACTTATAATGAAGGGCATAAGTTAATTTAGAATAGAAATTTTAATTAAATATAAAGTTGACTGCAACATTTCTTTAAATAATTTAGAGATGTCTCTGAAAGCCCTTGATTATTTATCTTTTCTAATAAAATTCTGGAAGAATTCTTGAAAAACTTATTCTTGGCCTAATACATCTTTGTGCCAAGTAAGTTCTCTGCATGATGTTCATAGTTTGCAATGATATTATTATTGGCTAGTCATGGTACTTATTGGTTTTATATTTAAATATCATGTAGTACTCATATTTTGTTGATATTCATAATATACTGCTAAGAACCTATATAATTTTAAGAATCCATATTTACTTTGGGATGGATAAGAAAAATCAATATTGAGAAGTTAGGATATTTAGCCAGAGCTATACACATGGCTGAACCAGAAGTAAGTTGCTGACCATTTTAAGACTGAGAAAATACACTGCTTTTGTCCTTGAAAAAGTTTGCTATAGTGACATGAATGCATGTTGGACTTACTCCCTATTTCCTGTAGTACACAGAAGTCAATCAGTGTTTATTGGAAAACTCTGATCAAAATATTGTCATACCAGGAAAACAATATCTCTTATCTGAACTTACAGATAAGAAGAACAATAATTATTTAAAGAACTGGTTTGGAAATCCATGGTATCTCCTGGATAAAGAATCCACCTGCAAGGCAGGAGGCCACCTGCAGTGCAGGAGATGTGGATTTGATTTTTGGGTTGGGAAGATCCCTGGAGAAGGAAATGGCAGCCCACTCCAACATTTTTGCCTAGGAAATCCCATGGACAAAGGAGCCTGGCGGGCTACAGTCCATGGGGTCACAAAAGTCAAACACGACTAAACAGCACCACCACACAAACATATTCTATTAGGAAAAAAAAAAAATGTCAATGGTTTCATCTACAAAGGTTAGCTTCAGTCCCATCTTTATATGGCTCAAGGGAATAGATGATGTTAAGATGGAGAGAGGTTATTCATTATGTTTTATTAGGGCAAAAACTGATGCAAAAGATTTAAGTAAACAGAAAGCTACTTGACTGTTCGTATGAGTTAGTATACTTTCAAGAGGACTTATTTTTAAAGACCACTAAGTAGCAAAATATAACCCTATAATTTAAAAGTTCTCTGCTATTCCTATCGGGAAAGAAAGCTTACCTTGGTCTCTAAATTTCAGTACTTAAGCAGAGTTAATAAAATAATGACTTGCTCCACCCTAAATTTGTGTTTATGAACCCAACCAGTGTAGAAGTTTCCATTGAAATTGCTAGATTTCTTTCTTTCTTCTTCTCTCTCTTTTTAAGTTCTTTGGATATGATTTTTGGCCTGGTTTTGATGTTACTCATTTGTTTTTGGATCAGGTTTTACCATGTGGCTGAGATTTTTTGTGTTGTTGTAATACTAAGTTGCACCATTGCTATTCTAAAAAAAAGTGGAACTGAATTGAAATTAAACCTCAAAAAAAAAAAAAACAACAAAACCATGTTAAAGCAATGTTGAACATCTGACTTGAACTCACTAGGGCAGGGAAGAGGAGGGCAAGGCAGGGGCATTTATTGTTGTATCAGATGCTTTGTGTTAGAAGAACCAAGTGAGGAAGTAGTGGGTAGGTAGTGGGTATACATGTTATACTCAGCACCAAAAAAAAAAAAAAAAAAAATAAGATAGAAGTCCTGAGTTGATCTGGTTTTTAAAATAAACATCAGCTGTAAAATGTAACCTTATTAGGAAAATGTAGTTTATTTTATTTTAACGGATAGCTAGAAGTAAAAAAAATGTTTATTTTAATACTTTAGGCAAACAAGATTTTTATCTTCTTAGAGGAACATACTGCATTTAGTATGATGTTGAATCTTCCTGTTCAAATATTCTGCACTTAATTAGCCTTTGGAAAAATTTGTGTGTTATCATTTTCCTTGAAAATGTTTAACTCTATGAGACACTCTTACTTAAAATTGAAAATGAATTCCTAGCATGACAACTTTACTTTTTACTTATAGGAAGTTTGAATATTTAAGGATATTGGCATTGAAAGGGTATTAATGTTGCAAAAATAGAGTTTCCCATAATATGAATGCAAGAAATGACTTCTGCTTCCCCCTAAATCCGTAGAGTGGAAAATCGTTCATTTTGCTAACACTATATAAATTTTAATCGGTACCCTGTTAGCACTGAATGGAATTCACATTAAAAATAACCTGAGTTTTACTATTGCTTAAAACTTTTTTCTTGGCATTAAAGCAAAATATCATTTTCAAGTTAAAAGGATTTGGAAAAAGAGTTCTATTATTTATCTGTAATGTATGCATTTTCCTTTAAAATCTTTTATAGGTGCCTACTAGGTAAAATAAGTAAAAGAAATACTGTGGGCCAGAGGACTTCAAAACCAAAGGAAATTTCAAACTGATCATACAGATCTCTTTTTGGTAAAAATATCAATAGTCTGATGGTCTTCCAAAAATACATGATTACCCAGGAGGCCAGATTATTCAGTGGAAACATCACTAGGTTTTGAAACCCACAAAAAAATGACCTGTGAAAAAAACCAAGCCAAAAAAATTGATGTTGAAGTAGTTTTCTCAAGGTTCACACCCATGAAATAGCTTTGTCATGATTTTACATTGGCAAGCATTTTATCAAGATAATAATGAGGTAAGGAGATAGGCATTGTGAGCTACCCTAACCTTATTAACCAACGTTTTTCTTTTAAATGGTTCAGTATAACATTCTTAGTAAATACATTCCATTTACAAAATTTTAGGTAGGAAAAAAAGCTTGAAAGAATTTTGGTTTCTTTATGTATGCAAATTGATGTTTTTCAGTAATAGTAAAAGAGCTCTTCTCAGTGCTTTACACGCATTATGACACTTAGTTCTCATGACAACCTTATGAGAAGGGCAATTTTGCTATCTGTATTTACAGATGCAGAAACTAAAGCTTAGCAGAGTCTATCTTTGTTACCATGCATACACTCCCTTTCTGTGCTGGGGCTCACGGCAGCAGTAAGAGGGAAGGGTAGATGGGTCATTAGGGCTGTGTGTGGGGAGGGGTGGGCTGTTTGATCTTGGATCAAATAGACATAGTTTGGTATGGAGTGAGCAGAATGCCTAGGGCAATAATTTTAAATTTAATTTTATAAAGAAAGAAACTTCCGTGATGCTTCAGACCATAAAGAATCTGCCTGCCAATGAAGGAGACATCAAAGATGTGGGTTCAGTCCCTGGGTTGTGAAGATTCCTTGGAGAAGGAAATGGCAACCCACTCCAATATTCTTGCCTGGAGAATCCTATGGACAGAGGAGTCTGGCAGGCTAGAGTCAGTCACAACTGAGCGACTAATATTTCCACATTCAAAGAAAAAAAAGGAAGTCTAAAGCTATCTTTGAGTCCAGAGGGTGACTTTATTCTAGATCTGGGACAAGGTCTTCAGCAGATAAAAGCAAATTACAATCGATCAGTAGAGACTTTATAGCTAGAAATCTGCAATCATTTGTTTATTTAGCAGATATTCATTGCAAGGAAATCAACACTGGATATTCGCTGGAAGAACTGATGCTGAAGCTGAGGCTCCAATACTTTGGCCCGCTGATATGAAGAGACAATTCACTTGAAAAGACCTTGATGCTGGGAACAATTGAAGGCAAAAGGAGAAAAGGGTGGCAGAGGATGAGATGGTTGGATAGTATCACCAACTCAATGGGCATGAATTTGAGCAGAATCCAAGAGATAGTGGAGGACTGGGGAGTCTGGCATACTGCAGTCCACAGGGCTGCAAAGAGTCAGACTTGACTTAGCTACTGAAGAATGGCAATTCATTGAGCACCTCTTGGCTGCCAGCCATTTTTCTAAGTGTTGGGATGCAATGGTGGACAAAGGCTACAAAGACAACATAGAACTTACTTTTTGTAGTACTGGAAAGTAACCATTGAGAGTCAAAATAATGAATAAAAAATGTACATTCAGATAGTGATAAACTGTGAAGAAAGTAAAACAGGATGAGGGGATGGATGGGGAAGGGGAAGAAAGACATTTATCAACGGTGGTCAAAGGTGTCTTATCAAGAAGGTGATAACTGTACTGAGACCAGCACTTTAGACCAGTCCATCCACGTGAAGAGCTGAAGTAGTTGTTTACTAGGAAGACTAATGCACAAATAGAGGGTTCTGTTCTAAACATTTTCAGGAACAAGTAGAAGCTGGGTGTGAGTAAAGGAATAGTTGGTGTGGGTAAGTGTGATGGGATGTGAAGTCAATTAAGTAGAATGCTGTTTATGATTATATATTTTTTATAATATAATAAAGATGTTTCAATTTTTAGGTATTTGAAAATTTGAATAAGTGTGTTCAGTTCAGCTCAGTCACTCAGTCATGTCAGACTCGTTGGAACCCCACGGACTGCAGCACACCAGGCTTCCCTGTCCATCATCAACTCCCGGAGCTTGCGCAAACTCATGCCCATCAAGTTGGTGATGTCATCAACCATCTCATCCTCTGTCATCCCCTTTTCCTCCTGCCTTCAATCTTTCTCAGCCCCAGAGTCTTTTCTAATGAGTTGGCTCTTCGCATCAGGTGGCTAAAGTATTGGAGCTTCATCTTCAGCATCAGTTCTTCCATGGATATTCAGGACTGATTTCCTTTAGGATGGACTGGCTGGATCTCCTTGCAGTTCAAGGGACTCTCAAGAGTCTTCTCCAACAGCACAGTTCAAAAGCTTCGATTCTTTGGCACTCAGCTTTCTTTATGGTCCGACTACTGGAAAAACCTGGGAGAGGTGAAAAAATAACTTAATATCGGAATATGAACAAAAAGATGATTATAGAGAAATTCAACATGTCAAAGTTTCTGTAAAGAAAATATTTGCACATTATCTGAGTTCTTGGCACTTATCCTGAAACTGGGTCTTTGACTTTAAGAACACCTTGATTTTCTTATTTTTTTCTATGACTATAATAGATAAATTGGCTTATCTTCTCTTTCTGATCTCTATATTTTGGATTTTGATAGTATAATTAATCTATCAACTATATATAAGTAGATAGATAGATATTTAATCAATTTTAGTGCACCTATTCGATTATTGCTTAAGATAAATATCCGAAATGAAAGCGTTGGGTCAAGTAGTATACACATTTTACATTTGAATAGTTACATATTTAACATTTACAGATGCATAAAGAATTCAAAACACTTCCCTTGCATTTTTGCAATCTCACATATAGTTAAAGTATTCCAATAAGCACTTAGAGTTGGGGTCTTTAAAATTAATAATTCTGTATTTATTTGTAGACATTAACTTTGGTCCAGTTATAGTCTCCACATTCTTCTTGCTATTTTTACTATTTATTTTATTACTTATTTTTATTACAATTCCAGTAATAAAAGACTCCCTCCCCACAATTCTATGATTGTGGTCTCCTGAATGAATAAAAAAATTCAAAATTATTTAGGAAATTACAGAACTCTTCAAATCAAGGTCATGTTCACAGATTGTTTAAAATTTGACAAATTTGTTTCAAAAACATAAGCAATTTTGAGTATTCTTCTGTGTGATTTTGCCACAGATACATTTCATAATTCTGTACTAAGTTCAAGTGTTATTTATTAGATTTCAATGTTTCAAAGCCTCCCTTTGCAGCTGCAGATGATAACTTCTCAACTACACTGATGAATTTATGGGAAATGTACATGAGGAGGTGGCTGCCAGCTGGTCAGATCACAGTTCAATTTGGATAAAAACAAGGTCTGAGAAAAAATGATACAAATGAACTTATTTACAAAACAGAAATTGACTCACAGAAGTAGAAAACAAACAGGGTTATCAAATGGGAAAGGGTTGGGAGAGGGATAAATTAGAAGTTTGGGATTAATACACACGCACTACTATACTTAAAATAGGTAACCAACAAAGATTCACTACATAGGACAGAAAGATATACTAAATATCTTTCAATTATTTTGTCCTATTCTATACATGTATACTCACTTAACACTTGGTGAAGGTAAAAAGCATTAGCTTTTGTTTCAGACATAAGATACTAAAAGATTAATCAGCCAGTAGGTATGTTTCCCTTGAAAGGTTTACCCTATTTCACCTGAATTTCCTCATTTGCAAAAGACAGGTCAAAGCTACTTCCCAATAACACTTTACATGTATTTACCATTTAATTGTTTGGATTTGAGGGTAAAAGCATTTTACCTTAATTAGTTATCACACAAACACTGTCCTTTTACACTCTTTAAAATCATTGAGGATGTTATAATGCTTTTATTTATTTCTATCAATGTTCTCTGCATTAGAAATTAAAACTGAAAAGTTTAACTTGTACAGTCTTGTACATCAATTTTATTTCAATAAAACTAGAATAAGAGAAAAGAAAGTAAAAGGTGAAAAGCTTAAAAAATACCTCAAAATTAACTTATTTAAAAACAGCAATTTTAATGAATCTGTTGTATATTAAATTAAATTATGTTTTTCTCATGAAAAATACTTATTATTCTTCAAAAAAGTAAACAATGGGAAGACTGACATATTACATACTTGCAAATCTGTCAAATGTATCCAATAAGAGAGGACAGGAATCTTCTATCTGCTTTTGTATTTATCTGTCATTATATTGCCTTTATTAAAATATACGAAGAAAATTCAGCCTCACACAGGTAGGTAGTTGGACAGCAAAGCAATATTTCAACTGTATTTTCTGATAATTGTGAATATTCTGCTTTGATGTTACAAAGACAATATAAATGTCAATTTCTGTTTCATCATACAGAAAATTAAAGATATGTGCATGAATTAATAATCTAATTCATCATAGTTTTAAGTGAATAAAACATTTTACGTATATATCCTGTCTTTGTTGACAAATGTTCATACAGTCAAAGCTGTGATTTTTCCAGTAGTCATGTGTGAATGTGAGAGTTGTACCATAAAGAAGGTTAAGCACAGAAGAATAGATGCTTTTGAATTACAGTGTTGGAGAAGACTCTTGAGTCCCCTGGACAGCAAGGAGATCAAAGCAGTCAATCCTAAGGGAAATAAACTCTAAACATTAGAAGGACTGTTGCTGAAGGTGAAGCTCCAATACTTTGGCCAACTCATGAGAAGAGCCAACTCATGAGAAAAGCCCCTGATGCTGGGAAAGACTGAAGGCAAAAGGAGAAAGGGGAGGCAGAGGATGAGATGATTGGATGGCATCATCGATGCAATGGACATGAATATGAGCAAACTTTGGGT